>NC_068342.1:13528417-14128417 GCF_014633365.1 Diospyros lotus | reverse complement strand
ATCACCTTGAGGTGAAATTGAAACAAGGTTTTAATTTAAAATGGTGTTTAAATCCAAAGCAGCTATCATTGCCTACATTTTCACCTTCTGCATCTCATTTAATGAAGTCCAACATAAAGTAGAATTGGACCACACTGAAGTGAGGAGCTCAGGTTGGGTTGGCTCATGTGCCCTTCAATTTCTTAAAGCACCACTATGTTTTGTAGCATGTATTTTTAAGCATATGAAATCCAGAAATTGTGTACCATATGCACGTGCAAGCAGATACCAACCATGCATTGCAATTCTCAAATTCATTATGTCCATTAGGCTTATTAGCAAAAAGAAAAATGTCTCTGTAGACCATATGCCTGATATAATTGTCAGATCCCACGATCTGACAGGGGCTAATTGGGGAAGAATCCAAGAATTGGAGAGAATGGGAAGGAGAATTAGATTGGAAGAGAGGGAGAACAGAGGGTTCAAGAGAGAGAGAATAGAGAATTGGAGGGAAAATATTCAATCTCATTTCACATGAATCCCAACAGAGGGTTCAAGAGAGAGAGAGAGAGAATAGAGAATTGGAGGGGAAATATTCAATCTCATTTCACATGAATTCCAACAGAGGGTTCAAGAGAGAGAGAGAGAGAGAATAGAGAATTGGAGGGAAAATATTCAATCTCATTTCACATGATTCCCATCCTCTTACAAGTAGCCTTTTATAGGCATAGGCTGGCTGCTCTTCTGTTATTGTAACTGAGGGTACAATCTAAAATAGCAGCAGCAATGTATGCCTAATAGAATTACAAACAATACAATTGTAGCTCAATTACAGTAGTGCCCTTAGGGTTGTGACAGCTCCCCCCCTTTGAAAGATTTCTTGTCCCCAAGAAATCACAGCAGCTGAGCTACCCTTTGGAACTGTTTAAGTAGATCAGGGAGATACTCCCAAGTAGTGTGGTCAGGATGTAAGTGAGACCACTGCACAAGAACTTGGGTTAGGGATAACTCTTTTCTCCAGCACTGTCAATGGTTCAACATCTTCTGCCAAGTCCTCAACTGGCAGGGGTAAATCAAGGCTTGTGACATCAGTAGGTCCAACAGATCTCTTCAGCAAAGAGACATGAAAAACCGGGCAAATCTACACATCAGGGGGCAGCTTCAAATGGTAGGCCATTGTGGTGAATCAAGGTTGTGATTATGTGTGTGATTGGTCAAATATTTTGCAGATTTAAAGGCCGTAACAATCCCACAATCTATGGGATAGATTATAATGAATCTTATCCCACAATCTATGAGATTGATTATAATCAATCTTAATTGTTGGGATTGATTGATTGATGTAAATTAGTAATTGATGTAATTAGGATTCCTTCTTTTTCCTTAGTTATAGGGATTTGATTGATTTCTTTCTCCTATATATATTGTAATCAAGTGGAAGTGGAAAAATACCAAGTTTTCAGTTTTTTTCTACGGCCACCTTTCCCACTTTAGCCTCTACGAGAAAAGGCCCATAGTACTTTAGGCTCAACTTTGATGCAGGGGAGGTTGAGAATACTTGCTGCTGGTATCGCTTCACCCTTAAATACACCGTATCTCCTACCTCAAACACCCTCTCACTTCTTCCGTCAGCAATTTGTTTCATCCAATTTTGTGCTGCTGCCAACTCTTTTTTTATCACCTGCAACACTTCTTGCTGTTTCTGCAAATAATAATCCACTGCCCTTTCAGTATTATAAGACTGCATTACAGCACATATCAGTGGGGGGTTTGCACCCAAATAAGGCTTCAAAGGGAGCTCTCTTAAGTGAACTATGGAAGCTTGAGTTATACCACCATTGAGCAAGAGACAGCCACTTATTCCAGCTCTTAGGCTTGGAAAACAAATGCACTAGAGGTAGTTTTCCAAGCACTCTGTTTGCTCATCAGTTTCAGGGTGATAGGCTGTTGACGTGTGTAGTCTCACCCCTAGATATCAAAACAAATTCTGCCAGAAATTGCTGGTAAATATCTTGTCCCTATTTGAGACTATGGAAAGTGGCAGTCCATGGATTTTAACAACCAAATCCAGCAATAAACGTGCCACTTCTTGAGCTGTAAAAGGATGGGCCAGACTCAAGAAGTGTGCAAACTTAGTCAATCTATCCACCACCACCAAAATGACAGCTCTCCCTTTGGACTTGGCAAACCCTTCCACAAATCTATTGAAATCTGTTCCCATGCCTGTTCTGGGATGGCAAACAGCTGCAGCAGACCAGGATAGGCAACCTGTTCATGCTTGCAGCATTCGCATACTGCACAAGCCAAGACAAATGCAGTCACATCCCTCTTAAGTCCCTGCCAATAAAACAATTGCTTCACCTGGGAGAGCTATGCAAGGACTGCAAAATCCATTCCTTCAACTGGTCATCATCCCTACCACCAACCTTCCTTTAAATCTTAGTAATCCTGCTGAAAGAGTGTACCCTGATTTACTTGCATGTTGAATGGCCAGCTGTGACACAAGAGTCTTAGCCCATTCCGATTTTTCATAACTAGCTGAAATGTCCTTCACCCAATCGAGGACTATAGCTGAAATGGCTTGGCAGCTGCCTGTTTCTTCTCTTCTTGAACAAGCATCTGCCACTACATTCTCCTTACCTTTTCTGTATTGAATCACATAATCCCATCCTAGCAGTTTGTTGACCCCCCTTTTTTGCAGCTGTGTATGTACTCGTTAACAACAACAACAACAACAACATATCCAGCCTTTATCCCACTATGTGGGGTCGGCTACATGAATTCTAGACTTCCATGTATTTCTGTCTTTTGTCATATCCTCATTTAGATCCATATATTTCATATCAAATTTTAAAGTCTCTCCCAAAATTTTCTTGGGTCTACCTCTACCTCTTTTTGTGACTAATTGTTCCATTTCATCAACTCTCCTCACATGAGCGTCTCTTAGTCTCCTTCTCACATGACCAAACCATCTTAGTCTAGTCTCTCTCATCTTCTCCTCGATTGGCACTACTCGTACCTTATTACGAATAACTTCATTTCTAATTTTATCATTTCTTGTATGTTCGCACATCCATCTTAACATCCTCATCTCCGCTACACTCGTCTTTTTCTCATGCTAGTATTTGACTGTCCAACATTCTGAGCCATACAGCAAGACTGGTTCATTTTAAGTCTCTCATGATCAGTCCTTATAACAAATTGATTCCATTCCAAGTAGTGCCTCCACTTCTCCACTGCAAACAATACTACAATCAGCTCCTTATCATATATGCTTAGTCCCAAATGCTTTGGGGCTAAGGCTTGACTAATGTAAGGCAAGGGTTTCCCATCCTGCACCAACACAGCCCCTACCCCCTTGTCACATGCATCAGTTTCTAGGATAAATGGCTTTGAAAAATCAGGTAAATCCAATATAGGTGCCCTCGTCATGGCTCCTTTCAATGCTTGGAAGGCATCCTCTGCACTCAGATTCCATTGGAAGCTGTCCTTAAGCAACTCAGTTAGGGGCCTGCTTATTATCCCATAATTTTGGATGAACCTTCTATAATAGCCAACCCCACAGCTCCTTAACAGTCCTTGGCCTCAGCCACTCAACCATGGCAGCAATCTTCTTGGGATCAGTTTGTACTCATTCCCTCGATATAATGTGGGCCAAGTATTTCACCTGTTTTTTAGCAAAAGTACACTTGGACAACTTTACATATAATTGATTGGACCTAAGGACTTTAAATGTTGTCCTCAAATAATCTAGGTGTTGGTCAAATGTAGGGCTGTAAATGAGGATATCATAAAAAAAGACAAGGATGAATTTCCTCAAGTAGGGGCTGAATATATGGTTCATTAGGGATTGGAAGGTTGCAAGAGCGTTGGTCAAACTCATAAAGCCCTTGGTGGGTTCTAAAAGCAGTTTTGGGAATATCAGCAGGGTTCATCTTAATTTGGTGATACCCTGCCCTCAGATCTAGCTTTGAAAAAACAGTGGCTGAGGTTAGTTCATCAAGTAGGTCCTCAATGATGGGAATTGGAAATTTGTTCTTTATGGTTATGGCATTCGAATGGCAGTAATCCACACAAAAAGGCCAAGTCCCATTCTTTTTCCTAACATGTAAGACAGGAGAAGCAAAGGGGCTTTGGCTTGGTTGGATAATCAATTTGGCTAGCATTTCCTTGACCAGTTTTTCTATCTCAGCTTTTTGAATAGGTGGGTACCCATAAGACCTAATGTTTATAGGTTTGGAGTTAGGCTTTAGGTGAATAGAATGGTCAAAGAATTGGTTAGGGGGTAAAGTAGAGGGTTAAGCAAATATATCCTCAAATTCAATCAAAGTAATCCACACAAAAAGGCCAAGTCCCATTCTTTTTCCTAACATGTAAGACAGGAGAAGCAAAGGGGCTTTGGCTTGGTTGGATAATCAATTTGGCTAGCATTTCCTTGACCAGTTTTTCTATCTCAGCTTTTTGAATAGGTGGGTACCCATAAGACCTAATGTTTATAGGTTTGGAGTTAGGCTTTAGGTGAATAGAATGGTCAAAGAATTGGTTAGGGGGTAAAGTAGAGGGTTAAGCAAATATATCCTCAAATTCAATCAAAGTAATCCACACAAAAAGGCCAAGTCCCATTCTTTTTCCTAACATGTAAGACAGGAGAAGCAAAGGGGCTTTGGCTTGGTTGGATAATCAATTTGGCTAGCATTTCCTTGACCAGTTTTTCTATCTCAGCTTTTTGAATAGGTGGGTACCCATAAGACCTAATGTTTATAGGTTTGGAGTTAGGCTTTAGGTGAATAGAATGGTCAAAGAATCGGTTAGGCGGTAAAGTAGAGGGTTAAGCAAATATATCCTCAAATTCAATCAAAAATAAATGTAAATTGTCCTAAGAATGTACCTCTGAAAGAGAGAGTAAGGTAGAATCAGCTGCAGGTATAAGATGTTCACTTGCCTCTACTTCCTCCTTGCTGTCATCCTTCATCTCAACAGCATATATAGAGTACATTTGAGCCCCTGAATTCCCTTCTTACTGGCGCATCTTCTGCATCCTCTTGCCTGTATTTATTTTACATTCTCCAGCCTCCAAGCTCCCTGTCAATGTCAATTTCCTCCCCTCCATTTCAAATGTTACCTCCAGTTTGTTGAAATCAAACACTAGAGGGCTGACCGTTTTCATCCAATCTGCCCCAAGAACTATATCACACCCCCCCCGGCGCGATTTCAAATTTCTGAGGTCTGCTGTGAACTCCTGCTCTTGCATCATCCATTTAAAGTTTTGACACTTAAATCTACTAAATATCTTGTACCATTGGCCGCTGTAACTAATAATGGAAATGTGGCCACTGTGGGGCATTGCAGTTCCATGGCTGTGGCTTCATCCAAGAAGCTGTGGGTGCTGCCACTGTCTATTAAAATCATCAATCTCCTCTTCCCATAATTCCCCCTCACCTTAATTATTTTACCCAATGGACAGCCTTGCAAGGCATGTAGGAAGATTTCTCCATCTTCCTCCCCTGCTGTCCCTTCCTTCACATCCTTCATTTCTCCAGCGGCAACTTCTTCTTCTTCTTCTTCCACTTCTTCTTCTAAACCCTTCATTTGAAACAGCCGCCTCTTACATTGATGACCTGGGCTGTACTTTTCACCACATCTAAAGCACAGCCCAAGCTGCCTTTTCTGCTCCATTGATAGAGGCTTAACTGGGACTGGACTTGGTAAAGCCTTAGGAATTAAGGTCCCCCTCTGAACTACTTGGTTAGCAGCTTTAGAATTACCCCCAATTGTCTGGCTGCTTATAGGGTACGTTTTAGGCTGTAGCTTATGTTTTCTAAATATGGCTTCCAGTGCCAATTCTTGCAGCCTGGCCCTCTCCCCAGCCTGTTTTACAGTGACAGGGTGCATCATCTTCACTGTAGGCTGTAGCTCCTCATTCAGTCCACTAATGAAACTCAATACAAAATAAGACTCGGCCAAGATTGGATGGGAATTAAGCGAGTGACTTCAATTCCTCAAACCTGACTTGATACTTCATAACTGAGCCCTCTTGTTTCAGCTTGTTAAACTCTTCAATAACAACTACCATGGATCGTTCTCGAAATCACTCACAGAATTCATCCACAAACTCCTGCCACCTCTATACCTTCCTCATCCAACTCCATCCTTGGAACCAAGCATCAGCTATATCATTGAGATATGCTGCTGCCATGTTCACCTTTTAGTTTTCTGCCACTTGATAATAGTGGAAGAACATCTCACGCCTTCTGGTCCACCATTTATGCTCATCTTCTTCAAAAATTGGAATCTCCAATCTAGAAACTCTGCTCTGCAATTAATTTGCTTCCTCTGATCTGTACTGAATTGTCACTTTTGATCTGCAACTACTATCTCTTCTGATCTACAACTGATCACCAATCAGGACTGACAATGGCCACAACTCAACAATCCCCCAATCAAATCTGATCGTTGGAAACCACTGCAACTGATCACTATGGATCAGCAACAGATCTGATTGCAATCACTGCAGATTCAAGATCGCTCACATCTGCTTCAACCTGGCGCCGCCTTACTTGTCTCAACTCGGTCAGATGGCCAAGGACCACTGGCTTTGATATTAATTGTCAGATCCCATAATCTGACGGGCTAATTGGGGAAGAATCCGAGAATTAGAGAGAATGGGAGGAAGAATTAGATTGGAAGAGAAGGAGAACAGCAAGAAAAGGAGGGAGAACAGAGGGTGAGAGAGAGAGAGAGAATAGAGAATTGGAGGGAAAAGATTCAATCTCATTTCACATCAATCCCCATCCTCTTACAAGTAGCCTTTTATAGGCATTGGTTGGCTGCTCTTCAGTTATTGTAACTGAGGGTACAATCTAAAATAGCAGCAGCAATGTTCGCCTAACAGATGTGCCTAACAGAATTACAAACAATACAATTGTAGCTCAATTACAGTAGTGCCCTTATGGTCGTGACAATAATCTGTTGTACCCCTGCAGGGACATTCTCATTTATAGATTCTTGTTAGATATGGATTAGAATATTTCTTTTTCAAATTATTTGTTCGAGATCTGGTGTTGATTGAAGAGGGCCAATTAACAACAGAAACTGGCAACGAAGTGTAGTCATGATAAAGCAAGGTTTTGTTTGCTTGTCATAACATATTATGAAATTCACCCCTCTTTTACTTTGTGTGAATTTTTATGTACTTGTACATGTTCAGGGAAAGCTATATGGAATGAACAAATTGCCATTTTCTAGAGTTCACCCTCACCCATCACTGCTTGTCTTTCATATTTTTGAGCATTTATATAATTTGACTATTAAATATCTATAGGCGTTTACAAGAAAGAAATAAACGTAAAAAAGCCAAATTGGAGGACAAGGACTTTCCTAGACATGAATATATCAAATTTGGTGAAGTTGTTCAAGGTCCACCGAAGTTGATCCCAGTTCCTAAGGTAAAATTCTTTAACCCGCATTGTTATATGACCAAACAAATAACCTTCAGTCTGAACTGGACAATCTTTTACAGGCCATCAAGGCGGTGAAGGCTCACCACGATGCTTCACAAGAAAGACTTCGCATAAAGGCTGTAGAAGCCTACAGGAACAGAAAAGGATGGGTGTCAAGGCCAGGGATTAAACTTCCTCCGCCCATAATGACATCACCATGAAAGGGTGTTCCCGTTCACAAGGTTCTCCAATTTGCCACGGGATAATCGTATTTGAACCCGACTTTTTCCCCTTGCTTTTGAACACAACCTTCCCCCTGTTTTTTTCCAAAGAGGTTGTAATGCTTTCAATCTGATGTGAGACAGTTCCACCCTTAGGTTTCAGCAACAGTGATGACAGTGAAATCACGCGAGTGATTCTGTAGCCAATAGAGAGAAAGTTGTGTTATGGCACAGCTAACTGGGGGGCCTCAGCTCTGGTTGCAACAAATTTTTATAGTTGATACCCATAATTAATTAATTGTTCCTGTGTTGTTATTTTGAAGTCAAATGGTCACGAAGTGCAGCTTGATCAGTTGCAATAGGTTTTGAGAGATTGTTATTTAGCTGTAGCATAGCTTTGTGGAATTCTGGGGCACTTCAGATGTTCCATGATTTGTGGAAGCTAATGGTTGTGATAACAGTTGAATCTCGAGGGTTTCTTCTCATCAGCTCAATGATTTTAACAATCACCATTTGTTTTTTAAATGTTTGGTTGAGTTTAAATAGAAGGCCCCCAAGCTAAGGGTTTAGTCATTTTAGGGTAAGTATTGGTGAAATTTCACGGAACAAATTTGGTAATTAACTGAAAAGAAAATGACATCTGTATAGAATTTTTTTGTTGGAAAGAAATGTCACAAAAATAACATAGCAGTGTTTTTATGATTAAAAACTATTTTAAATAGATATTCTCAACAGAGCAATATGATATTATTTTTAGAATTTCAGTCTTATTGGGTTGTTTGGAGCAATTGCTTGTGTTAGGCCAAAAATCTGGCGCTTGTTCAGCATTTACTGTTCTGTTGGTCAGTCATGAATTCTTCCAGAGGGCAGGTTTGTTCAATTACTTCCTTTCGAAAAGGTCCAGTTATCTTTAAACCAGCCATGCAACCATTTAGATACATACATCATCATCCCAAGAGCAGATTCAGGGTCTCATTACAGGCAGTAGTACACAGCTCACAGAGAGGCTTGGCCTTTGTTGGCCACTTTCACACTAGTCACGGCCCACACTGAAAGCTCAGCAAGGTAGTTGCATTACAGCTGAGGCAGTCTGTGGAATGCACGAACGTGGAGCCCCTCATCAACGTGAAGGTTAATCATCGTTCTGTATTTGACAGCTTTCGTGTCATCGCTCAATTTGAAAGCGAAAAAGGTCAACAGTACTGCTGAATAGATCTTCATCTGCCTATAGGCGAAATCCTTTCCCAGACAAATCCGCGGTCCAGCCTGTCAGTACAGCCGAGAGAGAAATTAATTCTAATGTGACTGTAGTACTACTACGTCATAAGAGTTGTCTTTTAACAAAGATGAGTTTGATATGTAAGATGATGCATTCTGCTAACCTGGAAGGCTGTAAATTTGAAAGGGCTTTCTGGTCGAAATGTCCCATTCTCATCGAGCCATCGCTCTGGTCTGAACTCTTCTGCATCATCGCCCCATAAAAATTTCATCCTCCCCATTGCATATGGTTGATAAACCACCATATCCCCTTTCCTCACACTGTTCCCATCTGGCAGTGTATCGTCTGAGAAGCATAACTTTGCGTCCTACCAACCACCAAAGAGAAACATTAAAGGCAGCTGAAGTTATTGGAGGCAACCCCAGAGTCCTTTTAATTCTGAAAATGATAATGAGTTGGTGTAAACGAAAACTTGAGTTCTGAGTTACAATTGTGAAATAAATAACTCAATCAACCACGTTGAGATGTCTTCTATTATGCCCTATTTGTTGCAGCTTAAAAATTGTAACTTCTAGTTTCTAACTTCAAAAAAGTTGAGATGTTGTGTTTGTTTTAACTTATAGAATTATAACTTATAACTTCTACTAGCTTTTAGAATGGGTAGAAGCTAACTTTTTCAAAGCTGGAGTACCCCAGCTTTTACAATTTCTGCTTAAATAATTACATTTTTATAACAATTTTGCCCTTATTTTTAGCCAAGAATTACCCTCTTGTCTACGCAATCATGGATTTTTCTTCTCCATCGCCATCTCCATTTTCAAATCTCTTCCTCTCTCTCGCCATCTTCCTCTCTCTCTATACTTTAATTAATTTTTTTATAACACTTGAAACTTATACATATACACTAATTAATTTTTAAATTATCATTCTATAACTACTAAGGGTATTATGGACAATTATACAAAAATAAGTTATTTTACAGCTTATAGTATCAAACACCACAATTACTTAACTACAACTTCTAAGAAGATGCAACAAACAGGTTCACAACTTATTCTAAATTTTAGAAACTATAATCTAAAAAACTATAAACTATAATTTTTTTAATTAAGCTGCAACAAATGGGCCTACGGAATAACTCAATCAGTGACCTATAATTTAGTTGTATCGAAGTAGGTAACTCCAGAAGGGCATTTTCCAATGCATAAGAGTTCCCGTTTTGAAAGTAATAATTCTTCCACAATTCAAACCTTAATTGGAAAAAACAAAACTGAAAGTGCATTTCTACATCATCCTGAAAGGGGATTTCATCTACAAAATGATGTATGGTGAAAAATAGAGAGATGCATCAAAATACAGTAGAAGAATAGCTTAAATTAGGTGAGATTGAAGTCGTATGCTAGATATATGACCACTTAGATAAAAAAAAAGTAAATCAAAATTAAATTCCAAATTAAACAAAAAATGAAAATAAAGCAACTCATTAGGAAGATGATATACTCATGCATCACTAATTCTGTGAGAATCAAATTTTCAAGCAGAAAAGCTTGTTTTGAGTTTTTGAATGCCAGTAACTTGCAAAATGGGTACGTTCCCAGAGAATGTATGCAAGTGAGAGTCAAATTCATAGACATAGTTGTATATTCATCAAGATTCCAAGGAAAACGATATTTTACCGCTGGGACTGCAGGGTAGAGCCTGAGAGTCTCAGACAAAGCTGCATGAAGATACTGCATCTTTTCAAGAGCTTCTTCGCTTATACTAGTCGCAAACTGAGCAAAGTCTCTAACCTCTTTGCTGTTGGTTGCTTCTTTTATTTCTTGTGCAACCTTTTCCTGTACGTCTGGATGCTTGCACAGAAGATAAATGAACCAGGAAAGAGTTGTCGCCGTAGTGTCTTTGCCAGCAATGATAAAATTAAGAATAATGTCCCTCAGGTACTTTGGATTCATTTCATTCACGTGCAGAAACCTTGACAAAATGTCCTCTTTCGTTGGCTAGCAGTTAACATATTATAGTAATAAAGTAAGATTGTATCTCACCGTTACGTTAAGGTTAAAAATTTGTAGATTGTTAACTTACCGAGGAATCATTTCCTGACATGTTCATTTGCTCAGCCCTGCTATGGATCAGCTTGTATACAAAATCATCAATGATTTTGACATTTTTCTTTATCTCCGCTTCTGAACCTATGTTGAGAGCTTTCTTTATCTTCCAAAAGATATCAACGTATCGCCAAAGAGTCATTGCACTTGAATCATCAAAAGCCCTGCTAAATTTGGCGCCTTCACTTGACCCACACACGCTGTCAAGTTCAGCTCCAAAGCCAACCTTGAATATCGAATCTAAGGTTGATTTCATAAACAGATCCTACATCGGTTGGTGTATCAGTGTTACTGTTCACAACGCATCCATTAATTATATATTGTGCATATTATAGAACTAAAGAAATCTAGTTAGGCAAACTCACTTGCATATCCATTGTTTGGCCAGAAGTGGCAGCCTCGGAGATGATATTAGCCAGTTTTGCTGCATTTTTCTTGAAGATGACGCTGCTGAAGTCCCTTAATACCTTGGTGGAGAATTCATAGCTCGATACTTTTCTCTGTTGCTTCCAGGTGTCTCCATCAACTGTGAAGATTCCATCACCCAATAGGTCGCTTAAGATGCTATAATTATAATCCCCCTGCATGTTGTTCCTCTTAATTAAGAGTAATGCTATATATATATGCGCATACATATTTATACAAAAATTAAAAAAAAAAAACCCTACACATATTAAACATTTATTTTTGCCAATAACTTTATTTTCTATAAAATCATTGTAACTAAAATCATATTTAAATTTCCTCACAAAAGTCTTTAGTGGCTTTCTTCTCACAGGACAAAATTATTTAGGCATGTATCAAGCATTTTTTTTTTTAGTAAGAATTACTTAAATTTACAAATAACTTAATTTTTAATTTAATTTAATTTTATATAATCGTACATCCATCTTAATATCACATCAGCCAAAATTATACAAGGGTAACCCAATACAACTTTATTTTAATTTAAAAAATAGCAAACTATTAGTTGCAAAAAGAAACTCCCATTGTCACTTCATTCTAGCCGTACTCTGTGCCAACACTCACTAATAATATGATAGCCTAGTTTGATAGCAAAGTAGCCCTAGTTCTGCTTGCCTTCAATGAAACAAAATCATTGCCAGTGCCAAACGGACGACCCCTGGAGAACAGGAAGGTGATGACTACTACGTTTTTCAATTGGGCTAGGATTCATTAAGGTGTAATATGCAATTTATGCTTTGAATTATTAAGAGTGCCGCGTAACAGAAGCATTCTAGGGTTTCCCTGATCAAATTTCTGAAAAAACAAACCTTCCCCCAAATATTCCAACTAGAGCCCCAGTACTGAGCGAACTCCCATGGTCAGTTGCAAACTCTCAAGATTCAATTGATCAAATCTCAACACAAACACAAATGCAAAACGTAGACCAATTAAAAAGCAAAGCATCCCCGGGCATAGTCAAGTGGCAAAGGGGCAAGTTGAAAATTTGTCTGTGGGGGCATAGTCAAGTGCCAAAGGCATGTTGAAAGCTTGTCTGTGGACTTTAGTGTGGGTTTGATTCTTAGGGAAGTAGAATATTTTTTTATTGAGAGTACCTTATGAGTGTCAAGCCTTATCATCTTGATTACTTAGTCACATCCCTCGACTTATCTTCTTACCTTCTTAATGTACTCTAGGGGCGAGGTGACTGAAGACGTTATTAATAAGGTATAATCGAAAAAAAAAAAAAAAGAAAAAGGGCAAAGCAACCCTGGAATATATCAGGCGGCGTACGTACCTTGCCGAAGTTCTCGAAGTTGGTTTTGAGAATATACTCAACATTGGCAGGATCAGAAGTGTAAACCTCGTTCCTGAAAGGGCCGAGCAACCTGTAAGTTCGGTACTTGGCGGCGAGATCAGTCATGTAGTGGTGGAGCCGGGGGAAATTGAGGAGCTGGTTGAATACGGTGCCGGCCACCGGAGGGTACTTCTTCTTGCTCTTCTTGCCCTGCAGCTTGGCGGCGATGATCTGGTAGGTCAGAAAAGCGAGGATAGGGGGGAGAAGAACGGCGGCTGCAGTGATGAAGTTAGAGAGAGAAAGCAAAGAAGCCATGTCTGAGAGAGAGAGAGAGAGAGAGAGAGAGATGGGACTGGAAGATGATGGGGAGTTGCAGATGGAGATGGTCATCTCTGTGCGCTTTAATACATATTAGCATGCAAGTGGGAAGTGTTGGAGGCCTAATTCTTAATTAATTATTTACTAGTATTATTATTATGTATGAATTATTATCAACGTCACTCCTTCTCTCTTAACTTGATTCTTAATTATTATTGACTATTTTATTATGTAAGTATGTATGTATGAATTTAATGGCCACATGCCATGCTCCCCTTCTCTTCTCTTCTTCTTACTCTTTCTTCTTCTCTCACTCAGATTCATCATCAAATCAGCTGTAGGGTTCACCAACCTGAAGAACCATTGGCTGGCTGGCTGGCTGGCTGGCTGGGTCATCTCATCATGAACCCACACCATTATTTCATCATATCATTAATAATTATAAATAAATGTCTGGATAAATGAGCAGATCAGTCATTTCACAATTAATTCATTCAAAATAATGCATCATTTATGAGCCAAATATCTTTATATTATAATATATATAAAAGTAGTATAATCTTAAAAAAAAAAAAATTTCTAAAACTTACATTAATGATTTATAATTAATACTTATTGTATTAATGATTCATAATTAATTCTTATCCATTAAATAAAATCTTATCTTTGTATAATATAATAATATATAATATCTATATATATATATAAATAGTAATAAAAAATTTTCCTATCAATGATTTACATTTAGTACTTATTGCATTAATAATTTATATTTTGTAATTTGAATTAATAATTTAAATATTTCAATTATTTTGAAATAATATGTACTAATTATTATAAAATTAATAATAAATTTTAAATACACAAATTTTTCAATACTAATCATGGGATTTTTAATACATTATTATATAAATATTAAATATTTAATTAATCCGTCAATCAATCAAAAATAAATACTATTTATGAGGAATATGAATAGACACTTAAACTATTAATTAAGTCATAGAAAATTGTTCATTTATATAAAATTTTATTTTTATATAATATAATATAAATATTATATATTATATATAATATATAGTAGAATAGTATGCAAATATTTCTTCCCTCCAAAAATTTGCCAAACTATTTTTTACATCTAAAATTTGTATTAAACTTGCAGGAATTTTTCATTGCTATTAATTAATCAAAAATAAATATTTTCTATTAGATCTTCTCATCAATTAATCTATCAATCAATCAAAAATAAATACTATTTATGAGAAATATGAATAGACACTTAAAGTATTAACTAAGTCACGAAAAATTATCCATTAAATAAAATCTTATATTTGTATAATGTAATAATATATAATACATTATATTAAAGTAGAATAGTTTGTAAATTTTTGTTCCCTCCAAAAATCTGCTAAGCTATTTTTTTCCCTCAAAAACTTACATTAAATCAAAGATAGTGATTAATTAATTATTAATTACTTTAATAATTATATTATAGTCTTGAAAATGTGATATCTTAACAAATTCATAAAAAATTATTTAAGGTTGTCAAATGCTAAAATTTTTCAATGCTAATTAATATTTAAGGTATCACATTTTTAAGACTATGGAAAAAATTAAAATTCATATTTTTAAAATTTTGTTATTATTGAAAAAATATATTCTTGCTCATATTTAAGAGTTTTAATTTATATTTATAATTATAATATAATAAATAGAAAATAATGAATGTCTTTGAGTGGATATATTATAGATTTTATAATATTTATTTATAAATAAATATAATATAATAAAGAAAAAATTTTATAAGTATTTTGTCAAGTAACTTACATAATATGTTAATTATTTTTTAACACATTGAATGGCAGTATATTGAATTAAAAGTGTTATTCATTAGCATATTAAATAGTAAATAATTAATTAAACTTAAATTTTGATAAATGATTAAAGATTAAAAAAAATTATAATTATTAATTCTGTTAAAATTATTTAAAATAACAAATTTATTTTTTATTTTTAAATTAAACTCTCCCATGTATCACACGAGTTCACCACTAATTATTATTTAATTTATCATTAATTTTATTCTTCATTATTTATTTAACTTGAAAACACGATTACAAAGTGGTGGCCACATGCAGGTTATTATTTAATTTATCATTAATTTTATTCTTCATTATTTATTTAACTTGAAAACACGATTACAAAGTGGTGGCCACATGCAGGGCCACATCTAGTACGTATATATTTTGTTAAAAGAAATAGATAAAATTATATTAAAATAAAATTAAAATATTTTTTAAAATATAAAATGATCAAAATAATGTTGAAAAGTATTTTAAAATTTTTATTATATTATTTGTTAAATTTTTTTATTTATAAAGTTTAATATAAATTTATCTAAAGAGAGAAAAATAAATTTATCTAAATAATTTTAAATAAAAAACCACGTAATATTTTTTAAAAAATTATTAAATAAATATAATAAAAAATATTTTTACTTAAAATAATTTTTATATCTTATTTTTTTAATTTATATCTTGCTAACAAATACTACTAGTAGTTGGTTGAGGGGTGACTAGAGCTCAACTTATAAACATAAATATTTTGTTAGTTTAATTTAAAAAACTAATTTTCAATGTTAAGCAATATAATTATTACATGACGCAAATAATAGATCAATTACGATCCTCTATATATATTTATGTTTCGGGATATTTTTATCATCGGTCACTTAATTAAAGGGTTATTGTAAACTATTGTTGGTCTGTCTAAATTATTATATTTTAATTGATTATAAAAAAATTATTATAATTATTTATCACATCCACAAAAAAATGGGAGACCTTAAAGAAAATAAAATTCGTGGAGAGGATAGATGTGCTAGACTTTTACGTTAGAATAATAATAATAATAATAATTATTTGGCACATGGAGGAGAAAATGGGAGACCTTGGGATCATAATAATTATTATAATATTTAATAATAATTATTAAAGTCTGGAAGAGGATAGATGCGATAGACTTTTTTTCCTTGGGATCATACTATTTTGTCTGATTCTCTGATTTAATAATATAAAATAATTTTCATTAGATATTGTGAGATTTGAATGGTTTAAAGTGAGTTACAAGACAGACAGACAGACAGCCAGCCACTATGAATTATTATTAAATAAAACAAAAACATCAATATCATTTGGCTTGGATTGGTACTCCTCCTCTCTCGTGGTGGGGACCACTTGTTTCCACGTGTTTGGTAGTTAAATGCCGGGAAGTGCTGGCAAGCTAGCTTGATGATAAGTTCGTTCAATTGATATAAATATATATATATATATATATGAGATTTGTTAAAATATATATATATACAGATTTAAAATATAATTGACAAGCAATGTATTTGACGAACGTGTAATGCTTATGCCCCCCATTTTGTCATCCTCATATTGTGTGCAGAGGTGGGGGCGGGGGGGGGGGGGGGGGAGAGACTCTTAATTTGTCTTTGAAAAATGCCCCCATGTATATACATAAATGCATAGGTGACAAGCACAAGCAATGTGTTTGACAAATTAGCCATTTTACTATAAAGTTTTTGACTTTTTTAACTCTTGAAATTGAGCTTTAATCTGGAGACATTTTTGTTTGGTTACATCATGCTCATCAATTAAAACCCATATATATATACATATATACATATATATGTGTAGCGCACGCGTGTCTAACTTTACATACACGTACACTTTTAAACTGTAGAAGTCATATGATTCGCCAAATGTATATATTTTCTCTATATATATGCATCTACAAATAATTTTTAAAATTGAGATGTTAAATCCTAAATTTAAACTTTCACTATTTTAAAATAAAAGTTAGGTATTTCAAATATAATTGAATATTATGGGTATTTTTTGCACAACTTTTTATATTTAGTTGGCAATAGTCTATTCTTGAAAAAAAAGAGATAAAATAATGAAGAAGATGAAAAAGAGAAAATGAAAAGGACGATGATGATTAAGATGACTCAAATGAAAAAAACAGTTCAACCCCCTTGTCAAATGAAAAGGACAAGATGACTCAAATGAACCACTCGGACTTGGTCAAGTATAATCTTATCTTATCTTCTTTTTCTTCACTCTTCATAACCCCGCAAGTAAAACCAACAAAATGTTTCATTCTTAATTAGCCCATCAATAACTGTTTTGTTCATCATCTCATTAGTTCTTATTTTCTATTTTTGATTACTAATTAGAGAGATTGAAAATAAATCTCAAGTTAAAATTTTAGTCGCTCTTTGGATTAAAAACTATTAGGCAGTGTCCTAGCAAAAAGGATAAAAACAAAGAAAGATTTTCAAATATATTCTTAGATTACAGAATGTCGCAGTATAAATAACACACGTCACAAGAAATTTGAAGATAATTTACCCCTTTTTTTTGGGTTACTCATGCATTATCTTTGTAGGACCGAGAGATCAAAGGAGTCACTGCCAATCTCCATCTTCTAATCTATTGTTCATCCTTACATGTTGGTACAATTTCCAACTACCTATCAAACTCTGAATACTAACCATCACCCGTACGTCTTGCAATTGTTTGTACTTGTATTATTAGTTATTTGTTTACAGTTTATGAATTTAACGATGGGGAATTTATTTCGGCCCAACATGTCAGCCTATCTGTATCGTCTTTCTGAGACATAGTTAACATAATCTTACATTCCATTTTCATGGGGTTAAGACTAAGAGAGACCTGTCCTTGGGGTTGCACAGAGATGGAGGCCTCCACTGATGTGCAGAGTAAGCATGGTTCTATAAGTCACATTCCTTGTTTCATCAGCTAGCTTGAACCTGAAGAATCGAAGAAGAGCCATCGACATGATCTTAATTTGGCGATAGGCAAAGTCCTTCCCCAGACACATTCTAGGGCCCGCCTGCAAATGGGAAACACAGTCACAAATGTTGTTAATTATTAAAATAAAAAGACTCAACCGGGATGGTATGACCGCAGATTAGTCACCAAGCCTGTTCCATTCAGTTAACTGCCTAAAATCCGCCGGTTTTAGTGGTTTACAAAGACCAACCCATACTGTATTGAAAGAAAACTCCAAATTTTGTAAGGTCTCTTTTATTTTTCCTTATAGAGGGGCAAATTAGTATCTGAGGAAAAAACACACAAAAAAGTGAGGATTTAAATTGTTAAGACTCCTTCCTTTCTTTAAAATCCCCCATCTTAGTAGTTGTTAGTTTCTGTGCTCAGAATTAGTGTGTAATTATGGAATTTGAACATTGGATTAGTGATTCATATTTTTATGTTATTTTAATAGTGTTACTGTCGAGATATTTATAACTACGGATAGCGTTCATCTTGAGTTTATAGTCTCCGAAAGACCTGTAAAATAGAAGATAGTTTGGGATATGTGGTGTCTTCAGTGTGAGCACTCTTATATTTAAGTTAGTCAAACTAAAAGAATGTGTAGTTCGAATAGAAAAAGTAATAAAAGTATAATCTGAGTAAAGTTCTAGTTATAACTCAATGAGAGAAATAATTTCTTATTTATAGAGGGAATAGAAAAAGCAATAAAAGTATAATTTGACTAAAGTTTTACTTATAGCTCAATTAGAGAAATAATTTCTTATTTATAGAGGCTAAAGCTAACAGGTGGAAAAACATTCATATCTTTCGAGATCGTCTATTCTAGATTTTCAGGCAAAGATAACGAAAGTAAGTTAGTATTTTATCATTGGTTCATAATCTAGAAGGTCCCTCATAGACCATTGGGACCCAAGAGAGGCTCCTAGACTAAATTGGTGCATGCCTTTAGCATTTGTCACATTTCTAAACCTTCATTAAGGCATCATGCTATAAGGTTGGCCAAAAGAACCATGCACGTAACACTTTTGTTGTGTTAGGGCACTTGGCCCCAAGTGTTCACCATAGATTCTGCCATGAATTTCTGCTAGAGCATACTCAGCCTCTTGGTGAATGCTCATTTATACAGTGTATCATTAACAAGGGTAACTCAAGCTCCCTGAACTTTCATCTTCCTAGACTCTATAGGGTTGCTTGATAGTTTGCCCATGGTGAGATATTGGTGAATTGGCATTCTTCAATCTTTAATTACATCAATACTCTGTACTTTTTTTTTCCTCAATACTTGGTTGTTGAAGGACTTTTACATAGACCACCCTACCCATTATTTCTTTAGCTGACGCAACTTAGATAGCACATAGGCATGATAGTTTAACAACCTATTAATCTACATTAACTAAAAATCCTTAAACAATTGGGCCAATGTTCACATCTTTTGTAAGTATTGGCACATGATGGTCCCTTTTTTTTTATATTGCCCACCAAACTACTAAACAGCCAATTGTGAGTTATTGTGGGCCATTAGCCTACTTGCTTTAAGCTTATGAGCCAAGTTCATTCCAACCATCAATGTTTCATATTTAACGATGTTATTTGAGCTTGAAAAGGCAAACTGCAGAGAGTATTCTAGGGCTTCTCCCTTGAGAGATATCAGGACTACTCCAATCCCATTCCTTTGTGAGCTAGGCTCCATTAACAAACAACATCAATCATGGTTCCTTCGCCTTTGATGATTCTTTGGTGGACGTGCACTCCACAATAAAATTAACAAAGGCTTGCCCTTTGATTACCTGTCATGGCTAAAATTGAAGATCATACTCACCGAGATCTATTACCCATTTGGTGAGTCACCCCAAACATTCAAGCCCTTGTAAGAGATCTGTTAAAGCAGTTGATTAGTTAGGACTATAATGGAGTGTGTTTGGAAGTAAGGCCTCAACTTTCTAGAGACTACCACTAGTGCTAATGCAACCTTGTCAACATAAAGATATCGGCTCTAGGACCCTTGTAGCACTTTACTAATGTAATACACGAGTTGATCTATGTGGCCCTCTTTTCTTAACATGACAACACTGATCATCATTTCGGTCACTCCCAAGTACATGAACAAGGTCTCTCCAGTCTCAAGCCTAGTTAAGAGCATGGTCTCTTTCAAAAATTCCTTCAATGCATTAAAGGCTTTCTGACATTGGTCAGTCTATTCAAAATCTTTGCCTACCTTTAGCGTCTAAAAGAAATGAAGGCTTCTCTCAGTTGACTTTAACAAAAAAGACTCAAAGTCGCTATCCCCCTTCTTAACTAATGTACTTCCTTCACCAAGGTTGGAGGTGTCATATCTAGGATGGCTTGAATTTTCTCCAGATTGACCTCAATTCTCCTTTGGGTTATCATATACCTCAAAAATTTCCCAAACTATACCCCAAATGAGCACTTTGAGGGATTTAACATCATGTTATTTTGTCGAAGTACCTCAAATACCCAAGCAAGTTTGGTAGCTTGGGACTTAGTTTTTGGACTTTTAACAATCATCTTATCTACATAGGCCTCTATATATTGCCTAACAAGTCCTTGAAGACTTTATTCACGATCCGTTGATATGTAACCCTTATATTCTCCAGTCTAAATGACTTAACCTAATAACAGTACATCTCATTTTATGTGATGAATAACGTCTTTTCTTGATCAAGCAGGTGCATCATAATCTAGTGGTACCCCAAAAAAGTGTCTAAAAAGCTCAAAAGGTCAAATCTTGACATTTCTTCCACCAGTCTGTTAATACAAGGAAAATGATATATGTAATATCCCAATTTTTTTAAAAGACTCAAGAGTAATTTTAATGTGGGTCATAGGTGAAATTATCAAAAGATTAAGGATATAAGTATAATTTCTTACAATTATAAGTACTAAATCGATTGTCGGGAATGCCCCGAAGTGTAACTGCCTAAAAAAATAGATATGGTCTGGACGAGTATCCCGAGATAGGATTTATGGTATTAAAAGAAATCAGAATTGAGACGATTTTCGGTATAGCTAAAATACAACTTCGATTTAAGCTGGAAAAAAAAAATGGATCATCGTATGGGGCTTCTGGGAAGTCAATGGAACCCTGATGAGGCTCCGATTTTTCGTAACGATCAACCATGGGGTGGTTTCGGGATAAAACAAAGATCCTGAGAGGGCGCAGAGACGAAATCGTCCTTATCGAGTAAACTTTGAGTTATTAATTTTGGATTTTAAGTATCTCAACGAGAATTAATTTGATGTTTGAGGGTGTAATTATAATTAAAGAATTATCTAAATGAAATAAGGATTAAATTAGGAGTTCATGTGATAAAATATCAAAGCTTGAGGACTTGAAATAAGGGCCAAAAATAGCATTTGGAAGAAATGTGGGGTATTAGGTTTGGATTTCAAAACTCAATCCAATATGATTTTGGATTTCAAGCAACATTCAATTCTAGTTTTGAGTCTTTGGAGTACAAATCTTATCAAAAGACAAGTGGCGTCATGTGATTGGTGGATTTCAAAACTCAAACCAATATGGATTTGGATTTTAAACAATATTCAATTATAGTTTTGAGTCTTTGGAGTCCAAAGCTCATCAAGAGACAAGTGGCATCATGTGATTGGTCCGAGAAATCTATGAAGGACCATGAGTTATTCTCAAATAATTTCAAGGGAGTTTGAGGTTTGAGGGATTTTAAGGTAAAGAGCTTGTTCTTGAGAGATGAGAGAAAATTTTGCAAGAAGAAAGGAAGGAATTGGAGGAGAAGCAAAGGAGAACGAGACTCGATGGAGTTTCAGGTCTTCATCGGAATTCATCCCAAACAGTCAAAAAAAATGCAAGGTAAGCCCAATCTTTTTTTAATATTCCTATGAGGAGGAAGAGAGGGACCTATAGGTTCAAACGGAGGTCGAATCGGAGTTAAAATGAGGGAGATATGACCGAAATATGAAAATGACATAGTGTCGTCACAGCTGCGCGTGAAGATGCGTGGGCCACCTTCAAAGGGCGCGTGTGGGGTCCATTTTCATCGAAATTTTTTAGTATGACCCATATTTAATTCCCTTCAACCCTATGTAAAAGTTTTGGAGGTTAGATTTACTAAAACTCATGTTTTCTACAAAAACCTAGGTCGTTTGCTGTGAAACCGTAAATTCCAGAGATAAACCTTCAAGGTGAGTAAAATTTCCTAGAAAATTTTAAAAATTTAGAAATATTATTTTATGAATTTTTATAGTGAAATATTTGAGAAATATTTAGTTTGGATTTATTAAGGAAAAATAGGAAGAAATAGAGAGAAAAATAAATAAAATGCAAGAAATTATGAAAAATAGGTTTTAATGTTTATTTAAATAAATATGATGATTAGGGTGATTTGAGGGTTAAGTTGAAGTGAGTTGTGTGAATTTTGAGGTTGGCACGCAAATAGAGGCGATGCGCGTATTCCAAAGTAATGCGCAAATATTGAGGTAACCCGATAAACTTAAGAAGGTAAGTGGTTTGATCCCAAAAATAAATTTTATGTAAATGATTTTATCATGCTGTCATATCTTGATGTGAATATGTCACGTAGATTGCATTTACATGTATTGATAATGAAATGTGCATATGTTCACGATGATACTATTGATCATGCATCACATAAGGATTTGGGATTATGAACTGGCATCGTTGCTCTACCAAAGGTGCACCCATACACCTCGACCTGGCAATGAGGCTGTAAAAATAGAGAGCAGCAATTGGATGCGGTCAACTCAAATCGAAATGATTTGGAATAAGACATTTTGCGTAATTGCATCCATACACGAGATATGTTTATTGTTCTCATACTTAGATGATTCATCATCTAACTTGGGCTTTGCCCCTGAAATATTCAAACGTTACAGATAGAGATTGTAGCAAAAACAAAGATGAATTAAGTATGAAATAGCACTTAGCAAAGTGCATGACGAATTGAATGATGAATTGAACGTATGTTATGTACCCCATGTATTTAAGTTCTGCTACTTCGAATTCTGAACGTTTTGAGGAATAATAATGTATAACCTTATTTATGGTTAATGAGGATGTAAGAATTTATTTATGATAATGTTAAGATGTTAGATTCGATTCTAGCTTCTACAATTGATGTTTATAATGATTCTCTTACGAGATAAATGTATGAAAAATTTTAGGATAGATAAGAGCAATTATATGGTTTAGTCGTAGTTTTAAATAGAAAAAAAAATATTATCCCAAAATTGGCCTAAGTTATAACACGTCCGAAAAAGTGGGGTGTTACAATATGAATCTTCAGGACAAGCTTTGTTGAGATTAGTGAAATCTACACAAACCTTTCATTTGTCATTGTCTTTCTTGGCCATCACTGCATTTGCCAATCACTTAGGGGAATATATCTCTTGGATGAAGCTGACTTCTAATAATTTGTCATAACATTATAGGTAATCAAAGAAGTTTTCACCACCATAAAGTTAGTCTGGTAGGTCACACTTTGAGGATTTGACCCTAGTGCGACAAGCAATTGTATTATTCCAACCATCGACACAACCTCTACAGTAAAGAAGATATTCTCTTTAGTCTGTTATGTGAGATGTTCATATGTTCAAAACAATTCTAATATACGAAGGTTAATTGAATTGTCATTATCTATTAAGATTATCCTAATAAGATGTTTGTTTATCTTTGCTAAGATGACCATGGGGCATGATGACATCTCCTTCTTTTACTCTGGAGTGAAGTTGATAGGCTTCTTATCTTTCTGAACTTCTGTAATACTCCGGGAGCCCAGAGGAGAATAGTATATATCGAGGATAAGTAAGGAAGGAAACAACACCAGCTGGATACCTTTTGGGCTGAATGTTGGCAAAGAACTTCCAAATTAAGCGTGCTTAACCTGGGGTAATCCAGGGATGGGTGACCTCCTGGGAAGTTCGTGTAGGCCCATTAGGTTAAGTTGTTCCAGTCATTCTTATCGCTCGATACGGGATGTTACAGGTGGTATCAGAGCCAACCCCTGGAGAAGGCGGTCCGATGAGGGCGGGGAGTGGCGCCGGGGCGCGAGGCCTGATCAAGGAGTGGCTCCTGGCAGGCTTCTAGGATGGCAGCCTCCAAAGGAGAAAAGGTCTAGGACCAGTTGTAAAGTCACATGACGAGGACGTCACGTGCTCAAGAGGGGGAGAATGTAATACCCGGGAGCCCAGAGGAGAATAGTATATATTGAGGATAAGTAAGGAAGGAAACAACACCAGTTGGATACCTTTTGGGCTGAATGTTGGCAAAGAACTCCCAAGTTAAGCGTGCTTAACCTGGGGTAATCCAGGAATGGGTGACCCCCTGGGAAGTTCGCGTAGGCCCATTAGGTTAAGTTGTTCCGGTCCTTCTTATCGCTCAATACGGGATGTTACAACTTCCATCATAGAATTCACCTAGTAAGCTTGCCAAATGTATGTTTTTCATGTGAATGAAATGTCCACTGCTAAAGTCTTGCTCCCAGAAATAACATGGATAGCTTGGTTTTATTATCCAAGAACGAAGCCATTTCTTCCCTCATTTTTCATATTGTCATTAATCCGACCTTTTTGGTCCTTAAGGCCTTTCTTCTCTCCTGTAGTCACTTTTCTATTCTCTTTCTTCTGCACGCACATATCTTCTCAACCCCCACTCCTTGACAAGGGCTTCAAATTGATTCTTTAACTCACGATATTGATCTGTAAAATGGCCATAAGTTCCATGATATCTGCAGTACGTATCCTTATTCTTTCCTATAAGTTAATCAGCCTTCTTTGGGAAAGTGATAAGACCTGACCCCTCAATTGCTGCCAAAATGAAAGACCGTGGTTCTATGAGTCAGGTGTAATGATCGAATTGCAGCTTAGAGGAACCATCGAGTTTTTTGGCCTTCTTATATCTCCAGCTAGTTCCTTTATCAGACTCAATTTCTCTCATCTTTTTCTCCCTTTCTTTGTTCCCATCAACCATTCACATTAATTTAGCTTGAAGGATATACTTGTTTGTCCAGACAAATAAGTGTGTCAAGGTCATTAGTTGATTAAAGGCAAGTGACTCTTGGAAAATGATCGATCAAGTTGCAAGTTCGATATCTCCAAGGTTGCGCTCTAGATCTGATCAATGTATTATTAGAGTGTCTCTTTATTACTTTGTTTAATGCTAAGGAGATAGGTGGAATTATTCTTCCTTTGATTGTTGATGATGAGAACCTTGATAAATTCTCACCTTAATTGTTCAAAGGAAGAAATGGATCCCTCAGCAAGGACATTGAACCTATTAATGTTAAAAGAAAAACCCGACACATGATTGTGTCATCCCATCAATGTAGCAGCATCAGGGACTTATAACTATAAATGTGATCATGAGGACTTATAACTATTATTCTTTTCATATCAGTCATTTCTCTAATGTTGAATGTCAAGAGGTTATCCATTTCACGTGCCTTCCTTAGTTAGTCTCTCAGAGAGACCTGACCTTTTTTGGCAGTTGTATTTTCCACCATTTTCGAATATTTTTTCTTTCGAAAGACTTTTTCAGTATGAAGCTTGTGTACTTGTTTTCTTTCTTAGGGTATGACTATCTTTGAGAAATTCTCCTGCAACTGAGCTAGCCACAAGAGTCTCTTGGCATTCTTTCAAACGGGGTGCCTCCAGGAGAAGTATACCTCATCCCTAATTCCTAGGAGAGTTCTTGGGGCCAACACAAGATTCTACAAGGTCTGTGACAAAGAAGTGTGAGGTATGATGTTCTGTAATATCCTATCCATCTCTCCAAGAGCTTGCATACTTTCTTCTTGTTGTCTCAAAAGGCTTCATAGTCAACAAGGGGTGCTATTAAAAGAGCATAGATAGAAGTCCTCGGGAGACCAGTATGGAGAGTCTCTTGGAAGCTTTGGGAGTGTCTAGTGACTATGTCCTTAGGAAACTTATTAGGGGGGTCTCCTAGGGTCTGGTGGGCTTGCAGGAGATTGCACTTCCAATTTTTCTTGGCTCTGCAACTCGTGACGTTCCTTTATCTATGTTGGCTTTTCAATTTGATTCTCATTGATAATGCCAATTGTTGTTGTCAAGATACAACAATGGATATATAATTGCGGGAAAACGTTCACCTTAAGGCTCTAATTTTGGAATATCTATAAAATAGAAGATATTAGGGGTGCAGGGTGTCTCATGCACAAGCCTTCCGATGCTTAAGTTAATCCAACAAAAAAAGTGTGTGGTATGAGCAAAAGAAAAGGTAAAAGTATATTCCAAATAAAGTTCTAATCATATCTCGATTGGAGGAATCACTTTTTATTTATAGACGTTGAAACTGATAAGTGAAAGAACATTCTCATCTTTTACGATTATCTATTCTAAATTTTCAAACAAAGATATTAAAGGCGAGTTTATGCATTCTCATTGATTCATAGTTCAAAAGGTCCCGCTGCAGATCGTGTCTCTAGGACCTAGGAAAGGTTCCCAAAAGGCTCTCCCGAGGGTATCGAGGAGAGACTTTCGGGATGGGTCTCAAAGGGCATCCGAGGGAGTCTCCTTGAGGGTCTCTCAAGGTCACTCGAGAAAAGTTGCTGGAGGGTCTCCAGGGGACTAGTCGCCTTACCTGGAAAGTCTCCCGGTGGTCCCTTCAAGCTTCTTCCTTTGGGGCTTGAGCCCACTTTATTGGACACATCAACTATAACCTAAACAATAATATAATTATATTATATTATATTATAGATTTCTAAACCATCCACTTCACCCGCAAACCACATTAATTAAACCACCGTTACCCTAGACTATGACCGGCCAGTTTTAGTAACTATGGTCTAGTGTTCATAATTAATCACAATAAGCGACTGCACTTACATGGAATGCTATGAATTTGAAAGGGGATTGAGGTTGGAAAATGCCATTATTGTCGAGCCATCTTTCAGGTTTGAAATCCTCAGCATCGTCTCCCCAAATGTAGGGCATTCTGCCCATTGCATAGGACATGTAGTAGACATCATCCCCCTTCTTCAATTGGTACCCATCTGGAAGAATGTCATCCTCTTCAGCACATCTCCCATCCTTACAAAACAAACCAAAAAAAGGCATAGATTGTTGGAAAGCTCAGTACATAACATATTATGATGAAATGCATCGGTTTCAAGAGAATTGTTCAAAGAAAGAAAGAAATCAATATGGTTTCTGGGACTGTTTACTATACCACTGGGACTGCAGGATATAGCCTCAAAGTCTCTGTCAATGCTGAGTGCAGATAATGCATTTTCTCAAGCACTTCATCCGTTATGTTTTCGATGAAATCGTCAATGCTAGCTGGATCGCACTGACTACCAGTAACTTGTTTCACTTCTCGTGCAGTTTTCTCCTGTATCAGGGGATTCTTGCAGAGCATGTAGAAGAACCAGGAAAGGGTGTTTGCCGAGCTGTCTTTACCGGCAAGCAAGAAATTGAGGATTATGTCCCTCAGATATCGATCGTTCATCCCCTCTGGATCCTTCTCGCTCTCCACCAGAAACCTCGACAGTATGTCCTCCTTGTCATTCTTGTGGCACCAAACATTGATTGCTTACATCAGTAACCAAAAGATAGTTTTGTTCAAATGAAATTAATTCACTACCCATATGTGATTACTGGATCTCATGATTTTTTTATTTCATTTCTACAGAAAATTTAGCATTTGGAATCAGATACTCATCCCTACAACTGATTCATCTCAAACTAACCACTCGTATAAATAATGGTGTACTGTAGTTGAATGTTTCATAAAAGGTTTAATATATAGTGGCCATATATAGTATGCCCCTTAACAATTAAAAAATATGAAATTTAGTATTTAATGTGCAAAACGTTAAAATTTGATATTTTAATTATTAAAAATTATTGTTTTAACTTCTTTTTGTAACGGAATGTTAGCGCATGTATGAACGCGTCCGTTTTCATAAGTGACACATCACATAAATGATCGATTGATAGTATTTGAATAGATTGACCAATTTCTTGTGTTCCCTCAACAATTAAATAATATAGTATTTGGTTTCTAATGTGTAAAATATCAAAATTCTATATCTTAACTATTAAAAATTATTGTTATAAATCCTTATCTTGAGACACAAAAGAGAATATAAATAAAAAGGTGAGAGAGCGATGGAACCGAGTTCAACAAAGAGAAATAATAGAGATTAATTTTGTTATATTTTGTGATTTAAAATATAAGAAGATAGCGTTTTTTGGATTAGTGATTCAAAAATTTAGATATTTGAGATTTATGATTTTTTAAGCTAATTTAGTCTTTTCTCTATCAAGATAAATTTTAATCTGATGTGTCTCGCTGACGTGACTTTTTTATAACATGGCACTTTCTCTTTTCTACGAGTATGTTCTACGTGATGTAGATAACAATTTTATTTACTTTTAGTTAAGATAAAAACTTAAAATAATAATTTTTAATAATTAAAATACGAAATTTTGACATTTTATATATTATGGATCAAATATGATATTTTTTTAATTGGTAAGGGAGTACAATAAATTAATCAAACTAGTCAAATGCTATCAATTGGTAATTCATGTAGCGTCACTTGTAAAAATGAGCATGTTCACATTGACACACTAATTTTTTATTATAATAATTGATATATCTTGATATTTTACATATTATAAAATAAACATTATATTTTTTAATTATGGAGGAGAACTGTATTAAGCCTTCATAGGATAGAACTAAGGGAAAATGGTAGGATAAACAAAATGCCGGTTTTGGTACTCACATTGGCGTGTTGCGCTTCTAGCAGTGTTTTCTTGGTGCTGATTAAGGAATGAACAAAATCATCGATGACTTTGACATTCTTCTTAAGGGAGGCTTCAGAGCCAGTGTTCATAAACTTTTTCAGCTTCCAAAATGGATCCACAAAGCGCCAGGATACCAATTCGTTTGAGTCATCGAAGGCCTTGATAAAAGCACTCCCGTCCTTGCTTGATCTCTCCAGGCAATTCAAGTCCACTCCAAACCCTACTTTAAACATCGAGTCCAAGGTGCACCTCATTAGCAAATCCTGCAACACCCCACAGATTCGAAGCCTTAATCATCAGTTGAAGGAAGAGTACTGGAGATGCGTCGCATGCTAATCGAAAGAAAAAGGCCAAATGCTTTGCTGGATGAAGCTCTAATCTTAGGGTAACTGGTAAATCAAGAATAACTAACTTTCTTCGATCGGATAACTTACTTGTATGTCGAAAACCTTGTCGGCCGCTGACAACTCGGAAATAAATCTGACCAATTTGGCAGAATTCCTTCTGAAAACTGCACAGCTGAAATCTCTCAATACTCTAGTAGAGAACTCAAAGCTTGCAAGCTTCCTCTGGTGCCTCCACTTGTCGCCATCCACCGCGAATATCCCTTGGCCGAACAAGTCTCTCAGTATATCTTGGGTATACTGACCCTTGGAGTATTTCTCGAACTTGGTTTTGAGTATGTGCTCGATGTTTCGTATGTCAGTGGTGTATATTAAGCTTTGACCCGGGGCGAGAAGCCGGAAGGTAGGACATGTTTTGGCCACTTTGGCTTGGTAATCATAGAGCCAACCGAAGTAGAGAAGCTGATGAAATACAGTTCCGGCCACCGGGGGATATTTTGGGCTTCTAATGGATTTGCCAATGAAGATTCTCAATAATAGAGCTGAGAGAGCAAGGAAGGGAGGTAGCAGGGCAGCTGCTATGAAGGTGAACATGGCACGAAGGAAGTTCATCTTTGTGTAAGTTTGTGAAGTGGGAAAGATATCTCTGAATCTTATATGGATCGTTTCCATGTCCCCCACTCAAATGGATATAAATAAGTGCATATAGGGGGAGGATAAAGGGCTTAGAAAATTTAGGCCCTCTTCACTTGTTTTTAAGTTATTTTTTAATTTTTAAAATAATAAAAATATATTTATTTTATTATTTTTAAAAATAAATAAAAAAATTCAAAACAATAAATGTTATTTTGATTGTTTTCGGCCAAAATAATCTCTAAGTTCAAAACATGAAAAACACAATCTATTTTTCACATTTTGGCTCTAAAAAAGAAAAGAGAAAAAAAAATATTCTTAAATTTTAAAAATAAAATTATATATTTATTTAAAATTTAAAAAATATAATATATCTATATTATAATTAAAAATATAGAATAATATATAGTATATTACACATATTATATATAATAATATTTAATATGAATTATCACTAGATATCAGTAATTTATTAATTAAATTTATTATTTTATTTTAATAATAAAATTTTATTAAAAATAATTAATTTTATCATTTAATAATCAAATTTATTGAATAAAATATCATAAAATAATTTTTCTCAAAATTCTAAAATAAACTTGTTTTTTAATTTTTTTGTTTTAAGAAATTATTTTTAAAATGAAAAAAAAACACGTTTTTAGTTTTTTGAAAATAGACTATTAAAATTGAAAACTAAAAATAAATTTAAATTTTAAAATTCAAAATTAAAAATTAAAAACGTAAAAAAAACGTAACCTTAATTTCTCAAGAACTCTTAGTGTTGTATTTTCAAACAATAATTAATCCCATTCTAATTAATATTCCATGTGCCAAGCAATTAATTAAGAGAATAATTTTAGCCATACTCGTACTGATGTTAGTGATATGTTTAATTTTCTTGTTAATTTCTCCTTGTCAACAAGTGCTTGTCTGTCATGATGCCATGAAGGGGATATATTAGGAGTGTTCAAAAAAATTGATGCACCACGGAAATTAGTTAAGCTGAATCAAATCAAATTGAACTGATCGATTTTTTTTTTTTGCAGTCGAAAACGGTTTGGATTCTGTTCAAACCGCACGATTTGTGGTTTGGATAGTTGGCGATTCGATTTTAAACCGAACTGCTCAAGAAAATAATAAAAAAAATTATAAAAAAATTATTATTATAAAAATCTAATAATTGGCAGCCCCATCCTATTTATTTTGTACATTATTTTATCTTTATTTTTTGCTCATATTTATTTATATTTAATTGTCTTTATTTACCAATATTTGTGTCTTTATTTACCATTTTTAAATATCTTTTTTAGTGATTTTAAGTAACATTTCAAACCGTGGTAAATTGCACCAAACCAGACCACAAATGCGATCTGGTTTGGTGCAGTTTAGCCAAACCCAAACCAGACTGCGCGGTCTGGTTTGGTTGAAAAATCGCATTAGCGATTTAGCGTGCTGAAAATGATTCAGACCGGTCAAATCGCACCGCGAATACCCCTAGGATATATGGAGCAGAGCCGACCAACCAAGTTGGAGTACGTGCACAAAACCTCCATCCAATTATGGGGCAAAATTGGAAATTTGCCCCCTTGTTTTGGGAAATTCTATTTGCAATCACAATTTTTACTCTCCCCAACCTAATTTTAATATTTCTAAAATATTTTGAGATGAAAACTCATATTTTTCTTTTATTTAAATCATTGACAATCAATCACCCATCATTATTCCTCAAGCACGTGCACCCACTTTCTCATACATCATCGCCACAACAACTGTACTCTATTATTCAAATAGTAGCAACTATAGTAGATCAATATAAAATAATAGAAAATTATTAATATTTTTTAAATTAAAATAATTTCTTAATATTATCAAATAGCATACATCTATATAATTTATATTTAAAAATAATATAATTTATAACATCAATCACTAGTTAAATCACATAATTTACATACATTACGAATAAATTAAATCACATAATTTATATACACGACGGATGAATTAAAAAAATAAGATTAATTAAAAAATAAAAAATATCTGAAAGTGCCTTGAAACCCCGAACCCTAGGGTTCGGGGCCTGGGGGATGTCTCGAAACTGGGCGTTCTGGCGATTTGGGGTTCCTCGAACCCCAAAATTAACCCCAAATCTCGGGAGGTTTAAGGAACTCTAAATCTATGGATTCGGAGAAATTCAATTCTCCCGAACCCTAAGGTCCAGGAGAATATATATATATATTTTATATATTATAATAAGTATGTATGTGTATATATAGTTATAATATGTATGTATATATACATAATAAAATTTTTATTTTTTCATAAAATATAGTTATAATATATATAATTTTAATTTTTGATACTAATAACTCAACATAATCTGATCCAAATTTCACTGTGCGAAATTAAATAAGTTAGGGAACCCCTTACCTCTAAAGGGAAAGATTCGGGGAACACCATACCCCTCGAATCTCGTTGTTCGGGGGGTTAGAGGTTCCCGAACCGCGGGGTAAGGGGTTCCCCGAACCCCGCCGTTCGAGAACCCCTAACTAGAGGGGCATTTTTTGTGATTCCAAGGAACTCCAACTGTTGTTGCCAAAATATAACAATCTATTTTTAATAGTGAACAAACGTAAGAGCCTTGTCATCGTGAGCTGGATCGTTCTGGTGAATAAGAAAATCTGTTGAGGAGTCGTGCCTTCAATGATGAGAATCTTAACGAGTAACTATATCTGGTAGACGAGCAGATCTGGTGATCCAACAGAGCTGATGGTCTGATAAGGCTGATGATCTGGTGGGCTGCTAACTTGGTGGATCTGGTAAATTTGATGATCAGGTAGCCCAAGATAACCGAGTAACCAGAGGTGATCGAGTGGCCTTGGATAACTGAGTGACCTGAGGTAACGAGTGGCCTTGGATAACCGAGTGACCTGAGGTAACGAGTGGCCTACAAAACGATAGCACTGTTAGGATGTGGGTAGGGGTCCCCGTGCAAACCCTTCGATGCTTAAGTCAAATCTTGAGAGAAAATGCGAAATAGGACTTCAATAACTCAAGAGTACATACCTTGTGATGAAGGCATTGTCTCTTATTTATAGCAAATGAGAGAGAGGAGACGTGCGACAATCGGGACAAGAATCTCATGGCCCGTTTCGATGATTTCGCGGCCCATCCAAGAGGGAAAAGATGAGAGATTGGCCCAAGCCCACTTGACCATAATCGAGTGGGGGGTCACTCGGTCATGACCGATTGGGCCCAGTTATGAGGGTCACTCGGTTATCCAAGGTCACTCGATTATCTTGGGCCACCAAATCATCAAACTCTCAGCTCACCTTGGTCATGAGACCTCAGCTTGCCTTGGTCACGAGACCTCGGCTTGCTTTGGTCACGAGACCTCAGCTCGCCTTGGTCACGAGAACCTCATCTTGCCCTGGTCACGAGAACCTCAATTCGTTCTGGTCACGAGACCTCAACTCGCCTTGGTCACAAGACCCTCAGGTCGCCTTAGTCACGAGACCTCAGCTCCCCTTGGTCACGAGACCTCAGCTCGTCTTGGTCTCGAGACCCTCAGTGCACGTGTACGTTGGAGACGAGATTTTACTCTCATCGCACCTTAGCGACAAGACTCTTGGGACACTTGACTCTCAGAACCCTTAAGACTCAGAAGTCTCTAGAAACTATCGTGGTCAACCACGCACCTTACATTCACCCACATAAAAAAAAAATATATAGATTGTTGTATTTTTGCAACAACACCAACGAAGAGGGTGGGTAAGGCAAGTAAAGTGGGCGACGGAGAGAGGTCGGCGATAGTCTATGAGAGTGGTCTGAAAAAGAAGAATAACAGGGTTTGATGCACGAAGAAGGAGAACAGGAAGAAGACTAGGGTTTGATGCGAAGAAAAACAACTTGGATGCATGTGGGGTGTGTTTTTTGAGGAATGGTTGTTTGGAGGGTATATTTGGTATATAAATGATTAGACAAAGTAATAAATGTGGTTGTGAATAGTAAAATTTAATATTTTACCTGTAGTGGTTGCGAAGAGCAAAATTTATGATTGCAAATAGAATTTCCTACATGTTTTCCGTCCAATTGGAGGAGCAAATTTCCTATTTTGCCCCCTAATTGAATGGAGGTTTTGTGCACGTTAAAGCAGGTGCACAAAATCGTACTCACCAAGTTAGGGGCTCTAGGTAAAAAGATTTGTTAGGCTTTGAGTATTAATTTTTTAAAAAAAAATAAATAATATATTTTTTTATGTAAATATTTCATCGTTTTATTAAAAAAAAATTAAAATTCAATCAACTACAAAATATAATAATTAAAGACAATAAATTTTTAACTAAAATATAATATTTCAAAGATTAAAAAAAAAAAACCAAACAACTTTCTACAATAAATAAAGAAAAATAAAACTAATTTTTCTTAAAACTCTAAGAAGATCAGTGCGAACAAAAAATTATACATAAAAGTATAGGTGTCAAAAGGACCGGCCCGGCCCAGCCCGAGTCGGCCCACGGGCTTTTTAAACAAGCCGGACCGGGCTCAGGCCCTTTTGCCATGGATAAGGCCCGGCTCGGCCCACGGCCCCCTACAAAGGGGCCGGACCGGGCCCAGCCGGGCCAGCCCGTGGGCTAGAGGGCCAGGCCGAGCCCTTAACCCACAGGGCCAAGCCCGGTGGGCCCGGCCCCTTTTTTTTCTTTTTTTAAAATAATTTTTTTAAAAATAATACATATAATATATACATATATAAATATCAAAATAATACATATATAAAAATTAATTTTTTTCTTTTAAAAATATTTTCTATCTTAATTCTTAAGTTTTAAATATTATTTCATTATTTTATATTTCAAAATTCTATATGCCTTTTAATTTTTCTTGTGAATTAATATGAAAAATAATGTACATATAAAAAGAAGAATGTTTATTTATAATTTAAATATATAAAAAAATTAACTTAAAAATTTTAAATAAATTGATGGTTATTATTTATATATATTGCGAAATTAAATTTTTTAGTATCCAATATCAATAATTACTAAAGAATAACAAAATTAAAAAAAAAATGAGTAAGGGCCTTACTGGCCCATAAGGGCCACGGGCAGGGCCGAGCCATGGGCCCAATTTCTTTGGCCCAGCCCGGCCCATTTGAACAGTAACAGGCCGAGCCAAAGCTCGGCCCATCACAGGCTGGGCCGGGCGGCCCTTTTGACATCTCTACATAAAAGTGTCAAACAATATCTGAAAATCAGTGAACCGGACCTAACTGTGCCTTTTGGATTGGTTTTATTGTTCAAATGTTAGGTTTTGGTTCTAAAAAATTAAAAACCAATATATTTGATTTAGTTACTGATTTTTTTTTTCAAACCGTAGTTCGAACCGAATCGGAACCGATATTATACTTATATATATTATAATTTTTTGGGTATATATATACATACACATAAAATAGTATCATTTCTCAGGAAACTAACAAGATTCATGAACTCTTTTATTTCTAAACTTTTATGCGTTATTGCTATATTAAATGGTCAATGTAATCTCATTTGATAAGATAATCTATGAATTATTTTGTTCTACTTTTACTTCAAAACTTGAAGCATTAATGAAGCTATAGGTTTATTTTAATTAGCAAATTTGTTTGTAATTTTATATTTTTCGAAAATACTTAGAAACTAAATGTTAAATGGATAGAACCGAAATCAGTCCGATATGACAAATTGATCATAGTTTGGTTTTATATATGTAATGGTTCAGTTACGATTCTTATTTTTTTAGAACCGTTAAAAATGGTTTGATTATTGAATTCTTATATAATCGGACCAATCTGAACAATTGACACCCCTAACTATACATTCATGATTCTCTTATAGAAAGAAACAAAACAAAATATTAAACGGATAGCATTAAAAAGATAAAATTCACCAGTAACAAGCAATTTTAGGTGAGCAACGGTTAAAAATTAAAAAATGGTGAAAGGAAGTTAAAAAAAAATCATAATGTTTTGTATTTAAATTTTTATTAAAATATTTATTATTAAAAAATAATCTATATATATATATATATATATATTACAAATTTTTAAAATTTGGTATCTTCTAATTTTGGAGACTTTATACCATGACATATATGACTTTATGGTTGAGCAAGCCTGATATGGAGGAAGAACTAACACCACAAATAAAAACTTATCCAGAGAGGAAGTTGTTTGATTGATCATGACATTCATTGCATTGCAATCTCACGATTGGAATGAGTTAAGCTTTGAACCACTTGTGTGTATGCGGTAAAGGTATGAAATATTAGACTTAGTTTCAAGTATGTGACAAGCTAATCCTGAGAAATGCAATATAATAATTTATAGCGTATATTGTACTTAAATTTCTCTGTGATTTTGTAATTTGCACAAAGACCCCTTTTTAATTTAAAAGTAGCTGTAAAAATCCTTGTAATTTAAATTTTTTGCCCAATAACCCACTTTGTCACATGCAACTAGGATTAATGGGAGACTGACTGGTTAAGTTAAATTAATCAAATTTAATTTAATTTAATCAAAATAGAAGATTTAAAAGACAACTGACGGTTTTTATCGCTAGAACCGTTCATTGGCTGATCCCAATTATTCTAAATTTAGAGCTCATTAGCTACTCAAGGTTCCAACGACTGGAACCCTAAACAAATGGTGGGGAAGCAAACCATATTTAGTAACAAAGACGAAGGCACAATTAATGGCCGACTAAGACAAAGAAGATATACTGATACTATTTCTTTGTGTCTCTACTTATTATTTTCACTTCACCCGATGATTATTTGATGCTAATTTGAAGAGAAGAAAAAATGAATAAACAATCTGAATAATTAGATCCCATCAAGATTGGCCAGCTATGATGCATGAAAATGGCTTGGGGTGTCGTTTTGGCATTTTCGAAATGTTTCTCGTACCGAAACATCGAGAAATACTACAAAATATTTTTATGCCATTTTTATAATTTTGAAAATGTTTCAAAACTATTTTGTAATATTAAAAAAATATTGAAAACACATTTTCGATTTGAAAATGCTTTTCTATTCACGAAGAGGGTAGAAACAGAAAAAATTTCGTAACTCAAAATTTTAAATTTTTTTTTTTGAAATTTATTTCCAGAATTTGTCTAAATGTTTATTTTTAAATAACTTTTTTTAAAAAAAATTATATTTACAAAAAAAATCCTTATTTTTTTATTTAAGTGTTTCTCAGTGTTTTCATCTTTTATTTTTTTTAAAAATAATGTTTTCCCATTTTTGTTATGCATTGTATCCATTTCTTATTTTTGTGCAACATAATTGGCCAATGACTAAAACTGTACTCAATCATGGTGCTTTTTAATTTTTTTTTTCTTTTGTTTTAGTTAAATTTAGTTTAGTTAAGGTTTAACTATCTGAGATTCCAAAATAATTTTTAAATTACAGGAAATTTTGTGCAAGTAACTTAAACCAACCACAGGGGTTGTAGGTGCAATTTACCCTTAATTGATATGTTATTATGGTAATTGCAGGATCAGTGGAGATAGCAACTTCAAGGAGCTACTTGTACGCCACGACAGGCAGAATTTCTTCTTCTTCTTTTCGTTGTTTTCATTTTCAATGAATTCAGTTTTTGTAGGTTCTGACTGACCTCTTCTTCCTGAAACATTCAAATGCACCTGTCATTTTAACCAACAGCCTACCTGAAAGTGGCTCATACTCTACTAAAATATTTTTGGGAAAAGTTCCTGGCAACTTCAAATATTTCAAGGATTCTTAATTCATAAGATTAACTGAAATACACAAGAAAAAAAAAAAAAGAAACAAAAAACATAACCAAAGATAAGATACATACTTCTAATTAATACATCATCGTGGCAAACTAGATATGGGGATACAATTATTTGATCGATATAATTTAAAGATATACTTGCACAACACTTGAAAACAATAGATAGGTAAGAAAGAATCATACTACATGTACATCATTTTTGTACATCTTGGGCTACATAAAAGGATAATATGACCAAAACACCATTTGCCTCATGCGCCTCATGAAAGATTTTTTTGTCATTGATATACTTTTATGTAACTCAAAAAGTACACAAAGGTGTACCAATAGCATTATTCGATAAAAAAAAGTTTTCGTTTTACTCGTACGTTCTTAAGATCAAGATTTGGCACATAACTTAGCGCACAGACACAGATATTGTCTCTAGGAAACAATTTGGAGTGTGGCATCATTCTTGCTAATAATCCAGGAAGCTAGAAGTAGGAGGAAAGTGCTGTGAGGGGAAGGAGGAAATTACAACCTTTCCTCTCGCTCTCCCAGTTTCTAGATACCGAAAGGCTTCAATAACATCAGAAAAATGATACGGCCCTGTAGGATCAATCACCGGCTTTAGCTTTCCACTCTCTAAATATGGCGCAAGCTTCTCCAAGATATCCCCAGAAACTGTCAAGCTTGAATAAACTGCTTTCTGACACGATAAAGGCCAGGTTATGTCAATGATTACCCCATCATCCTTAACCACCACAAATGATTTCCAAGTGTGACCTAAAGAATTTCAGTTAATTAGTCAATTAGATATAAGACACTTAATTCTGATTACCGAGAAAAACGGGGGCTACATTTGGAACAAGGATTTTTCCAAGGAAAGGAAAATGAAAAGAAAATGATGAAACTTATGAACATGTAGTCTTACTTGCACGTCAAGATATTATTTTCTTTTCCTTCCACAAATCCTACATCTAAATATAGGAAAACAAACAAAGAAGTCCCACTGTTACACCCCCATAAAGGTCAAGAGAGAGTTAGATATGAGCTACCATGAAAATTTAACCATGGCAGTCAAGGTAAGGTAAACATGGATTAAACAGAATATTACCCACAGTATCATATAGGAGATCATATTTCTCCTGAACTTCTTCATATCCAGTCTTTGTGTAGTCAACAACCTTATCGGCACCCAAGCTCTTGACAAACTCCACCTTCGGTGTGCTAGTTGTTGCCACAACCTGGGAAGCTCCATAAAGCTGCTTGGCCAGCTGAACAACCAAAGTTCCAACACCACCGGCTCCACCAACTATGAAAACTGTCTGACCAGCTTTAAAACCTGCAGTCTTGAAGCCTTCTATTGCTGTTTGAACTGCTAAAGGCAAGCTGGCTGCCTCCTCGAAAGAAATGTTCTCTGGTTTCATGGCCACCAAAGTTTCCTCCACCAAAGTGAACTCTGCCAGCGTCCCAAGCCGCTTCAATTTACCTTCTGCATTGAAGTCTTGGATGTTTCCATAAACCTTGTCACCAATCTCAAATTTTGAAACTCCATCGCCTTTAGCCACCACCACACCAGCCATGTCACATCCTGGGATAACCTGCATCAACATTTCATATTCAGCGAACATCTCTATAATAGGAACCACTATCCTAATATAATGGCTAAGTCAATGTTACATCACATTTCTATGATCAAACAATGGTCTCAGGCCTGTCATGATGTTTAATATCACTGAAAAGTCTCCGGAAGTTACTAAAATTACATGCAAGTTTATGTTATGCATAATCTCATTCTCTATCAAGTTTAATTGATTACTAGACAAGTTTCACAGTAAAGTGATTTTCTTCGCTCCACTCACGCCATTCCCTAATTTTGTTTTTAGTTCCTATAATCCATATTGCATGGTTTGATATAGTTGCTGTGTTCCCAATCACAATCCTCATTGCATATGCTTCCATATAGTTGGCTTGACCAGTAGATGTGTAAATGACAAATCACCATAGCAAGTCAAACAAGAAATCGAGTGAATATATATATATATATAGGAAAATAGGAGCAAGCATGCAAGATATGTCTAAGCTCATAATCCTATAGCCAGCCCTGCTTAATCAGCTTGAGTTGTCATGCAACAACTCTTTTGTAGATCAGAATTCTATACTCACAGGGAATTCTATTGGAATAATGGGCTGTTTGCGCATCTTATAATCAATAGGATTCAAAGCAGCAGCCTGGACTTGGACAACTAGCTGGTTCTCATGAGGTACAGGAAGTGGGAAATCCCCTAACTTGAGAACTTCCTTGGAACCATACTCTTCATAGAACCAAGCTTTTTGCATCTTCATTTGATCTTTGATTGTAATATTAAGGTTCTAGCTAACCCCACAGAAGTTTGAACTTGAAATAACATATTATAGGCAGAGCTAAGAGATAAAAGAAAGGGAGAGGTGAACAAGAATCCAAACCATCGTGTCGTAAATATGATCAGCAGAGGCATGTAACAGCTATCCTTTGAAAATGAAATGAAAGGAAATAAACAAGTGGATAATAAATAATCAATTGTCGATGAAGCTACCTATGCTGGCTGTTATCTTCTTTCCGCAGTTGGGAGATTAGCTCTACATCTATTACCCATAGCCAAATAATTCCACTCCTTAAGTAAAAATGAGATCAAAGAGTAGTTATATTTCTGCGGAACACTCTGTGGATGCATTTAACAAGAGAAAATAAACAAAAAAAAATAGTGGCAGTATTTCAAGAAATTATGGTCATCTGCAGGAATCCATTTTTGGCGAATACAATTTTTGACAGTAAGCACTAGATGAAAAGGTAGAAAGAGAAGGAAAAGACTCCCAAATCAGTGCCATTAAGCTTTAAATGTGATGTGCTTATTACAGGACAGGCAACCAACATGAAAATCCAGCAGCTCCTCTGGCGTATAGGTTGGACTAGTAGTTAGCATTGCAATGCCCGTATTCTCTGTCAATCGATACCAGAGGAATCTCCCAATTGGCTAAGATTAGGCGTTCATTTGGATTTCTCAAACGCCAATCACGTGCCGCCCATGTTGTATGACGGTGACAATTATCCCCAAAATAGAGATCGAAAAACGAAATTTGAACGAAAATCTAGGTCATCGATGCTCTAATCGGTGAAAAATCTAGGTCTAGACAGCAACGGCATTATCATCCAACCAAGAAGCGCCGCAATTAAGTGCGGCGACTCCAAACTTCCAGCTGTTCCCAGCCATTCAAATGAAAACGAAAGTGAAAATGAAAATGCACACCTTGTGGCGGAGCTTTTCCGATGGTTATCGAAGTTCATCGGTGATTGAACGAGACGCCGAACGGAGGGAATATATTGCCGAGAAAAACATGCGAGTGTCGATGAAGTGGAACAGTTGCGCGGAGATGCAAACTTAAGAGTCAAGCATGCAAAGGTGAAATCCCTCATTTCAAGGTCCACACACTACCTACACACGTGGAAAAGGTTAATTATGATATACGATAATTCTCAAAATAAGAAATACAATGCATAATGTTCACAAAAATTCAATAGTATCTCTCTCCTTCTCTTGCTCTCATTCTCACACCATCAATCCTAATACAAGACGACAAAAGGTAATAAAGGTTACAGTGACTAGAAAAAATGAAGCAGTAACAAGAGTAGGCAAGGCGGCTGAAGCGAAAAACGGTGACAGGTGATTGGTTGTAGCGGTGAGAGAAAGGGAGAGAGAGAGGGAGAAGAGGATGAACAAATATCGAGATATGTCACCCTATGAAGCATTCTGTAGGAATATTTCTATACAAATAGCATTTTTCCAAACTTAATGATTTGCTGTAAAGCTTTTTTTATTATTATTATTATTTTTTTTTGGGCACAAATAAGAGTCCCCTGTTCCCAGCGTTGCTCCATCATTACAGTTTCAGATTGTAAACTAATAATTATTTTCTGCGTTTAGTTCATTTTGGCACTACTAATTGTTTTATTTTAATTTTTTATTGCGACTTGGATTTTAACTTTTATAAAATTTAATTTTTTTAATTTTTATTAAATTATATATTAATATAAATTTCAAAATTATGTAATATTAAAATTAATCTAAGTTTCACAATCAAATAATTTTAGTGGTTATATATAATATATAGCCCGATAATTTTCGTTCATATAATAACTGAATTTTAACAAAAAAATTAAGATCCAATAGCTATGATCAAATTAAAGTATAATAATTAATTTGCTACATAATGTAAAGTTTAGAGATCAATAATATAATTTATCTATTATTTATTAGTTATATTTCAAATTATTTAACAAAATGCTACAAATCTAACAATACTAAACAAACTCACTCTCAGAAAAATAAAGTTATTGTTCCTTGCAATGACCAACTTTGCAGTGATAATATTATTTTTAAATTTATTTTAATTAAGAGATGGTGAGTTCAAATCATGTTGATAGAATAAATTTTTATTTTTTTAAATAAAATATATAAAGAATATTTTAAAAAATTATTTTATCGACAAAACTTTAAATACCGAAATTAAGTATTTATTTTTTTTTTTATTCATCTGAAGTGTCCGAATTTCGCCTGACTAATTCTCATGGGTGGGTGACATTCCCCCTGATGCACCTCGATTAAATTTGGATACAGACATAATCTACGTAAAATCAAATATGAAAATTCAAAACTATGCAAAATTCATATTCCAGACTTACTGCTGCTGCCTTCTAGAAAATAAAATTACCAAAGTTCTCGAAAGCATATATAATTAATGTAAAGATGCACTCAACATTTTCACTCAAGACTGCCACCTTAAACAGTGTTTTTTTTTTAATATTAGAATTAGCAATGGGCTGCCTCCACATCATCTTCTTCCTCAAATTCACACGCCAAACGCCTTGTCAACACTGTAACCCCTTTGTCACGCCATTCATGGCTTTATCTCATCAATTTTACCGTGAAAACTACTTCCAGGAACTCTATTCAATATCATTGGATTGGATTTTCACTGTGTTCTTCTTCAACCTTCCCACTAAGCTTAAGGTAGCTAAAATTGGGATTTTAAGTGGCATTAAAAATTAGTTTATAAAATTAGATTATAAAATTGTAAAATTTTAAAAATAATTAAAAATATATTTTGAAATTTATAAATATATTTTATAATAACATAATTTTATAAAAAATAAATTAATATTATTTAATTATTCTTGTACTTATTTTAAAATTACTTCGTCTATCAATTTTAAAAATACTAAATAATATGAAATTTCTAAATATTAAGTCTATTATTTATTATCATTCAACAATTCATAATCAAAATTCTAAATGTTAGTTCATATGCTGTATATTCTCATAAGTCACAATTTAATATAAATAAAAATAACAAATATTGTTAAATTTCTATATTACAAGAATAAAATACAAACTAAAATGAATCATTAACATAAATATTTAAATGTTCATCCAAGTCCAAGCTATCACCATCTCCATCATCATCATCATCATCATCATCATCATCATCATCATCTTATAAATCAATGTCATTTTCAAGTTTAAAATCACCTAAATGCTTTAATCATCCTTCAATATCATGCACCACATTATTTTCACGACTTTTCAAATGTTAACTAACTTTGTTTTCCTCACTCTCCATCATTGTTGTACCATCAAAAATATCTAAATTATTTTCATTGGAGAAATCAATATGGCTAGACTCCTCTCTTATCCATTCATCATCTAAGAATAGCTCATCAATGTTAAAAAATAATTTATCTTTTATGAATTGTCTATCTCTCAACTTTAAATTATATAATATAGAAACCAAGTCGTTCATCTTCTTTTGATGCAAATGATTTATTCGCTTTGTGTGAACCTGAAACATAATTTATAAAATTATCACAAATCAATTGTTAGTTTGCATCAAAACATGGTATTCAAAATTTAAAGCATAATTAAAATAATGACTAAGTATATTTTGTTTACCATCTCAAATGCACTCCAATTTCATTCACCCAGAACATGAATGGCAAACTTTTGCAATTCAGGACATCCATCTCCATAGGTGTCCCACCACTGTGCTGGAGCCTTTTTATCCTTTGAGCACTTAGCACATTCAACGCCAAATAACCCTCTTGTATCTTTAAATATTTCAATTTGTATATCTATTTTGGTCATTTCATCTGGATCTCTAATCATTTTTTCAATACAATTAAATAATCTAAATTTTATTTCTATATTAACTTTAAAATTTAGATTATAATAATAATGAGGGTTCAAGTAATATACTGCAGCATGTAATGGCTTAGAGCATCTCCAAAGGGAGTTGTTATTTTGAGGTGCCATTTTATCAATTTGCAACCTTAAATAGTGTTATGCCACTTCTGAATTTTACATCTGCTTCAATGGCATATTGTAAATAGGGGTGTCATTTTAATATTTTTTATTAAAAAATATAATTAAAATTTCAAGTTTGAACGCTGAAATTCAAATTTCAAAATTCAACCATCGAATTTGAAATTTTAAAATTTAACTGCCAGAATAAAAATTCAAAAATTTCAAATTCATCTATAAATATGATAATTTTTCTCATGTTTTCATCCATCTATATTACATTCTCTCTCTAAAATCATTCATCCTCTCATATTTTCATTCATCCATCAATATGAATCGTTATTCTAATATTTTAAGAGGGATCCTCAATATTAAGGAAGAAGATGATGATCAATTAGATATGTTGTATGATTCAACCAAAAGGTTGGAAGGGTCTAGTCATGGACGGGTAAAAAGGCATTGTGGTTCTGTTCCAGGCCATAGAACAATTAATTGTGGTAGAGTTGAAGGCCACAAAAGATTTTATCGCGACTATTTTGCTACCCTTTGTATATATAAAGGGTTTTTCCAAAGGAAAGTTCGAATAAGTCATCATCTTTTTCTCTGAATTGCAAATGAGGTTGAACAACACGATCCATACTTCATCCAAACAATAGATGTCGTTGGAGTTATTGGTTTGTCATCCCTTCAGAAGATAACAACTGCTTATAGAATTCTTGCTTACGGAATACCGACAAATTATGTGGATGAAAATATCAGAATTGGAGAAAGCACTGACATACATAGTCTAAAAAGGTTTGTGAAAGTTGTTATTACAGTGTTTGACGACCATTACTTGAGGCCACCAAACAATAGCGATATTACTCAATTGCTATAGATAGGGGTGTTAGTCCCTTAGCATATAGCCACTCAAAAGGAGGGTGAATTAAGTGATTAAAATTTTTCTCAATTTTAATAAATATTTTTGACTAATAATTTTATTAAAAAATATATATATGATAAATATAATAAACTATATTTGAAATTAATAATAAATATAAACCACAAGATATAACAAAAATAAATACAATGAAAGACAAGACAATTTATAGTGGTTTGGTGTCTTCACATACACCTAGTATACTCTCTCAAAGTCTAACCACCCTTAGGATTCTACTAAATCAAAATCACCAAGATTTTCACACTATCTCACATTGAAAACTAGATACACACCTAGATTACAATGGGTTCTAGGCAACCACTACACCAAGGTTTTCTCCCTAGCTTACATTGGAAACTAGATTCGCCTAAATTTTAACGGATCTAGAAAACCTATACAATCTTCTATAGTAATTTAAATGTTACAAATAATGTGTCCACAGTTGGACACAAATAAGCAATTAAGAATAAATTATACAAGGTAATAATATTTAAATAAATAAATAAGTGGTGACTTCAGTTTGAATGGAGAATATCGGATTTGGCTTTGCGATCTCTTGTTCTTATCTTACTTTGTGGCTCTTCGATAGATGAACAATGAATATTTGAGAGCCTTTGAATGCTTGAAAATTAACTTGAGAGCTTTTGGGAGATTTGGATGTGCAATGGATATTCAAAACATGCGTTTTGGGGATATTTATAAGCATTTTAGCCACTAAATAAAAGGTTAATATGAAATTTAAAATTCAAAAAATGTTTAAACTTTTTTAAACAATAAGAAAACATGTCTCACCTTTAATTCAAAATAAATTTACTTTTTGCATAAGAAATCAAGATTTGAAAATTTAAATATAAGCTTTTGAGACATAAATAATTAAAACAAGAAAACATATCTAAAAGTAATCTCCTTTAATTCAAAATAAATTTACTTTTTGCGTGAGTAAGAGAAAACATGTGTAAAATCAATTCTTTTTAATTCAAAATAAATTTACTTTTTGTATGAGAAAGAGAAAACATGTCTAAAAGTAATTCTCATTTAATTCAAAATCAATATACTTTTTGCATAAGTAATAAAAGCATTTATCAATAAATGAAAATTCAAACATAAACTTTTAAGACATAAATGATCAAAAGAAAGAAACATATTTAAAGACAATTCACATTTAATTCAAAATAAATTTACTCTTTGTACTTACTTTTAATTCAAAATAAATTTATTTTTTTTATATGAGAAAGAAATACATTTATATCATAAAAATATTTTTGTTAATCATCAAAATTTAATTAATATGAGCAAGTTGGCTCAACAAAGGGAACAACGTGGCTTTCTCGACATGTTAGGGAGTATTGATTGCATGCATTAGAAGTGAAAAAATTGTTTGACCACATGGCAAGGTATGTATACTGGTCATTGTCATGAACCAACAATCATTTTAAAAGTTGTAGCTTCTCAAGATCTTTGGATATGGCATGCATTCTTTGGGTTTCCTGGTTCCTAAATGACATAATTGTTCTAGATAAGTCCCATGTTTTTGTATTATTAGCAAATGGTCATGCTCCTCCAGTAAACTATACAATTAATGGCCATGAGTATACAATGGGATATTCTCTAGCTAATGTTATTTATTCAAACTGGTCAACATTTGTAAAAACAATTCCCTGCTCACAAGGTTTGAAGAAAAAACATTTTGCTAAAACACAAGAGTCGGTAAGAAAAGATGTAGAGTGGGCATTTAGGGTACTTCAAGCTCATTTTGCAATCGTGCGTGGACCAATACACTTTTGGGATGAAGAAACACTTGCAGATATTATGAAAGCATACATAATAATGTATAACATGGTCATTGAGGATGAATGAGATATTGGTAACAATGATTTTGATGGAAATGATGCAAATCCGCCAGTAGAAGTGCCGCATGCGTATACACCAGAATTTGAAGACTTTATGCAAACCCATTATCAGATTAGGGACAATGTAACTTATTCTCAACTACAATCAGATCTTATTGAGTATTTATGGGAATGCCATGGCGAATAATAATTTTTCTAATTTTAATTTCAATTTGTATTTTCAATTCCAATTTCAATTTCAAGTTGTATTTTTAATTCCATTTTCAATTTCACAAGTACTTTGGAAATCAAACTCCAATTTCAATTTTAAGATTTTTTTAGTCAATTTCACAAGTACTTTTATAGCAATCAAACTTAATACATAGTTTTTCATAAATAATAACAATATAATAAATAAGGACTAAAAAGTAAAACCCCGCTTTTTCATAATCTCCATCTTCAAGTTATTCCATTATGTTGTAGAAATTGGGTTCATACCAATAGTGTCAGTTTTCATGATCTTCATTTCAGTTTGCTATTCATTATTTTTTTCTTCAACTTCTACCTTCATTTTTTGAACTTCTAATTGTATTTCTTCAATTTCTAATTGTGTATGATATTGCTCCAATGTTATCTCTTGTTGAGCAAACATTTTCTCATGCCGCTCCATTTTTTGTTGTTCCACTTCCATTCTTTGATTCCAATGGTGATGATCTAGTATATCTTTAGTCCCGATTTGCTTCTCTTTGTTTTTAATCTCTTTGTTTCTTCGAACCTTTTTTGCTCAATGGCCTATTGAGGTTGGGAGTATACGATGGTTCAATATCATCCCCTAAATGTGGAGTTGAATAACAAGATTCAACATGATTTGATTCAGCAGGACTATCAGTTGAATGGGTTTTTGCTCTCTTATTGTTGGTAATATTATCAATCCATTTCCGCTTCATTTTCAATATATTCCAACAATGCTCATATTGAAATGGTTTTCCAATGATCTTAGCAAACATTTCTTTTGTTTCATCAACCTGAAAAACATATAAAATCATTCAATCAATAGTTCAAATATTAAATCATAGTAGTGCATATCTAAAAAATAATAATGCATTACATTATTTTGCTCGATGTGTCCACTTTATCGGAATCTTTCAATTTGACTATAAAAATCGACAAATTTGACATATTTTGCATTTATATCAGTCCAACGGTTTTTAATAGAAGCTTGCGAACGCTCTTTTTGATTGTCTCCATAAAATTCTACGTATTTCAATATTTGATGCCAGAAAGCACCACCTTGTTGTTCATTCCCAGAAATTGCATCTTTACTCCTGTTAAGCCATGCAGACACAATTAATTTATCTTTTTCTTGAGAGAAGTTCTTTGTCTTTTGCAATTTTCTCACTCTTGGAATGGCTTCATCTTGCACTGGCGCCAATACTACGGGATTGAGCCGCATAGTATCATCATATAAATCGATGTTACTCATAAGCAAATCAATGAAAGAACCCTTAAATTGCGAATCCATTTATAAAAACCAAAAAATATAATCAATTTAAAGAATGAGCATAAAATAATAAATTAAAATAAATTCTAACAATTAATTTAAATTCTAACAATTAACTAAAATTAATATATATAATTCTAACAATTAACTAACAAAATTGTTTCTGCAACTCCCCAAACACCTCCTAAACATTTATAATTGATTAATTAATATATAAATACATACCTTTACCTCTCTATCTCTTCACTTCCGAAACATTCTTTTCTTTGCAATCTTGCTCCTGCCTCTCATGGATGGCCCCCCTTACCCTTACCAGTTGCCGCCTCACCGGTCGTTGCCTCTCCCTCACCCTCGCCCTTGCCTTCTTCTCGCGCTGCTCGCCCTTGCCCAAGCATTTCCCTCGCTGGTCGATTGCTGCCTCGCTGCTGATCGATTTGCCTCTAGTTCTAGGTTGCTCTGTCTCGCTTCACTTGTTTGAGGTAAATATATCTATATATATATAATGTAAAATATAGTCGTTGGATTTTTTATCGTTGCAAATGCAACCTCCATTTCTCTATCTCCAGGAGTTGTAAAAATGGTACCGAAAAAATGAAGTTGTCATTTTACAACTTCATATGCCACTCCCGTTGGAGTGGACATTTTGTATTTTAGGGCTGTGAAGCATGGAAACGGCTCGGAGGCGCCATTTCGGCGTTTCCGAACCGTTTCCCGTTTTGGAAATGGAAGAAACGGCATGAAACGTTTTTCGGGCCGTTTGTGTAATTTTTAAAAAGTTTTTGGCCATTTCAAAATTTAAGAAATATAACCAGAAACGTGTTTCTAACTAGAAATGTGTTTCCTGCGCCCAGATTGCGCACATCCATTACACACAACAGTCATATATATATATATATATATTTATACTCACATCCCTAGCTTCCTCTTTTCGGCGCCCAACAGTCATATATATATTTATTTATGTATACATATGCAAAGATGCAACATAAATATGCATGCAAAGATATATATATATATATGAACCTAATAGCATATATATATATATTTTATATATGTTTGTAATACATTATAAAATTTATATTTATTATTTATGTTTGAATAGTTTTTTATTTTTTTATATTAAAAATTATATTTATAAAAAAATCCTTATATTTTTAAAATTTACAGTTTATCCCGCGTTTCCGTTTCCTAATTTTTTTTAAAAATGTTGTTTTTGCATTTCCGTTTCCTATCGAAAATGTCTCCCATTTTCGTTTCCGTGCAACCTAGTTTTGGGGTGCCATTTCGACAGTTACGAGGATGGCACCCCGAATGGCAACTCCTGTTGGAATTGCTCTTATGCGATTGAAATTTTCATCTTTCATTAACAATCTTTAAAATTGGCTCAAAGATACATAAAAAAATATTAAAATTAAATAAATAGATGTATGTAAAAGAATACAATGATTGTAAAATGATAACCTACTTTTTTATTACATTATTAAAATTTGTTTTGATCTTTTCTCTAACTTGATTTATCTCCTCATAAAGAAAGCCCATAGCCAATTGTTCATCTGAATCAACCAATAAAAGATATTTTACAAATGGCAATGCTACCTTCAAATAAGAAATTATATTTTTTCAAAATCTAGAATCTAACACTATTTGTTGAACTTGTTTCCTATTTTGTTGTGAGGCGAACCTATACTAGACTTCTATGACTTTGAAGTGAACATTGTCATCAATGCACCTTTTAGCCCACTAAGACAACCTAAAGTTAGATATACAGTTGCAAAGTGAGTAACAACTGGTTTATCAAGTCTTTTCCTTTTGTAATTTGCCTAAATATGAAAATGAGAAGAGTTCTTAAATAAACGTAAGTTAATATTCTCTTAGCCTTTGTAATAGTCGTAGCATGGATTTTGAGTTTATTTTTTAAACTCTCCAATATCAAGTCAATACGATGGGCAAACACATAGAGTTCAATACAACTATTTTCTTTTCTCCATTAGCATCACACCTGTTGCTTTATAATTTGCAGCATTATTAGTTACAACTTGTACCACATTCTCCTTTCCAACTTTCTTCACTATCGCATCTAACATCTCAAACATTTTATTAACAATTTTAGAAACATCATATGTATCAATTGAGGTAAAAAAAAAAAAAAAAAATTGTCCCTTTTAGGCTATTAACCAAGAAATTACAAATTAAATGCCTTTTTTTATCAATCTATCTGTCTGACATAATTGAGCAACATATTTTTTTCCATTCAACTTTGTACTACTCAAGCAATACCATGGTATGAGTTACTTTTTTTTTATATAAATATTTCACTCAAATCTCATGATAGGAATGAGGTTTAAGTCCACATTTATATTTGCCTACTAGTTCAAACATTTTTGCATACTCAAGATGCCTTGCACAATTAAAAGGAATTACACATGTATAAAAAATTTAGCAATTTGTTGATAACAACATTTTCTTAGTTCTCTTTTCAACATTGTAGTAATGGTTGTTTGACCACTTCTAATCGTGCTTGCACACTTCTCCTTCTTCACAAAAAGCTTTCAAAGTAGTACTCTTACCTTTTTGTTTTGATTTAACTTGTTGCATCTCATCATCCTCATTCTCAAAATCGTCAATGCTATTAATTATCTTTCTTTTTATTTCAATAGCTTTAGCATTCATCACCAAAATTTCATTTTTAACATCATCTAGAACATTTAGACAAGACTCCACATTTTTGTGAGTACAAGCTAAGTGATGCTTAAGATAAAAAATACCTCTAGAAAATATCTTATTATAAAATTTGCACTTCACTTTTCTTGAGTTATTTTTCACATCAATGGCATATTACCATCCCATATCAAACCTACTTCCTTTTACATTTTTTCTTATAACTTTAGGGTTTGAAAAACCAGTTACTGACATTCTTTATCAAGTATTAGTAAATAATAATCCTGATCCCATGATCCAAATTAAATTCAAACATCTTATTTTTTCTTCTAATGTATTATTTAAAATAAAAATTCAAACAAACAACTCGTAGGATAAGTGGCAAGTAGCACCACACATTCACACTACAAATTAATGACAGTAAACATAAATCAATGGATGAAAACTAACAAGTTGGTATATACAATTTAGAGGTAAAATATAGTTCAAAATATGACGTTTCCAAAATATAACTCAAAACTAATAGGTTGGTATAAGCAATTTAGAAGCAAAATATATACAATTTAGAGGCAAAATATAGATGAAAATTATTTCGAGAACGCTTCCAATGTCTTCCATCATATTTAAGTTAGAATTTTTACTTGATTTAATATTGATTACACAAGTAAATCAAGAAAAACAGGTAATTAATTAATGAACCACCCAACCCCAAAACAAGAGGCATTTGATAAAGTAATTAATTAATTAAGACAGTAAGGCTTGCTATTACCTAGCATCTACTGAGTAGAACACCGAGCAATCACTGAGCATTGAGCACCGAGCAACTGCGTAGTGAGGGAAAATGAAGAAAAGAGAGAGAGATAGATAATTGATAAAGGTTTCTGATTGAGAATGCATAGAAACCCTTATCAGTTTAATCGTGATTGGTCAAGCTTAGAGACGAAATTGAATTCCGTATCTAAGCCTAAGTAAGTGCAAAAAAGTAAAATCACAAGTTTAATCGTTATGTTACCAATTTAAATATCAATTTTATGCGATTTTACCTCAAATTCTAATTTTGTATGCAATTTGAATCATTTAGGGGTCTTCGATACTTAAAATCGTAAAATCATAACGTTGAATTAAGATTTTAACAATAATGTTTCCTATAGAAGGGCTATTGCTATTCGACAGTGTAAACACTTCTTCTATAGCCAAGATTTTTCTCCTAACAACGACGAATGAATCTCTTTCTCAAACCAAAACAGAGGGATCTCCCCTTCTCCTTCCCCTTCCCTCTCCCTTACCCCCATAGTGATTTGCTCTTCAAACACAAACACTAGCAATTTGTAGGTCACTTCTCCAGCAATTGGCTCTGCAACACGACAGTAGACAACGACCACAACCAAGGCGACATGACAAACACTGTATGTAATGACTTGAACTAACTTGCTTCTTATCCTTTCACATGCATCATCGGCAACTACAACAAGGGTTTGGATCTCCATTGTGATGATCTCTCTACCCAAACAACAGTGGCCCCAACTTTGTTGTCACCTTGGTGGATTGGAGGAGACGACTATATAGTTCATGCCACGTCGCACTATCTCAAAGAGAGAGAGAGATAGAGAAATACTAATTTCAACTTGAATAGTAAAAAGTAAATTCTAATCACCATCTCGATATGGTTTGGGCAAATCTTTGCAAAACACTTTATTGGTTAACTTTTGTATTTAGCTTCCATTGAATCCCTATATTTTTAGTTTAGATATTTCGGGCTCTTAAAGTTTATTTTTATTTTTTATTATTTAGTTACAATATTAAAGACAATTCATGGAGGATCTAGAAAGAAATTACATACAAATTAATTATTGTCTTGGATGTAATACTACTACTTCTTTTTTATTAACATTCATTTATTATATTTAAGTTATAATGTTTTAAGCGATAAGAATCTGTATTACTTATTTAATTTACTAACAAAAGTTTAATGATAATTCAAAAGTGAAACCAAATTAAAGTTGAATGTTATTATTAAAAAAATGAAAATTAATTCTATAATCAAGATAAAGGTAAAAATTGAGGTTTTATTTTTTGTATTTTCCCCTAAGATTAATGATGTAAATACTAAAAATTAAGGATCTATTTAGTTGTAGAAAATATATATATATATATTTTTAAATTTGTAACTTCAATTTTATGATTAAACATATTATAACATTCTGTAGTTAAAAAAGTAGTAACATTTTTTTTAAATTTAAAAAATTGTATTTTCTAATTAATAGTATAAAGTTAAAAAATTAAAAAATAAATTAAAATTGAAGTTAAAAATTTTAATTAAAATTTGAAAATTTAAGTTCTTAACAAATTTTTAATATTTTGTATTCAATTTAAAATTTCTCAATGTACTTAATAAAGGATCGATCACAAACAATACAAAAATTTTATAGAGATTCGATTTTAAAGGACTACGTCATGTCGCCTGTCTTCAAACTGAAGGTTGAAAATTTCATTAGACTAAAGTATAAAAAATCAACATAAATTAAAAAATCTTAATGCAATTACCTTGTTTAACAAGATAAACACTCTTGAAACATATAAAAGTCCCTTACAGTAAATATGAGATCTCCACACACAAAGATAAATAAAAAATTTGTCACAATATATATTAGAGATCCTCTCACATTATTAAGTAAAATTTACATGACTAACTTACAAAAATTAATCAAATAAATACAAGAAAGCAAGTGAAAAGTAAGATCCAGCACTTTTAAGACTTCAACGCTCTTAGATCAACCAAAATTCCAATAAACAAAGTAACTTTATATCTTTCTAGAAGGTTTTGATAGATTAAAGTGATCTTGTCAATGGATTCTATTTTTATGTCTCACTTAGGTCAATTGAAGTGATGACTGAGGTTGATTGAACTCGGTTGAAGAGTAACTCAATATTTTTGTGCAACTTAAGTTGTTCGAAATGACAACTTAGATGAATCAAAATTCCTTAAGGAGATTCAAGGCATTTTTAAGCTTCAGTAAAAATTTTGTAACTCAAAATAAAAAATAAAAAAATGCAACAAAGGTTACAATTTTTGTTAGGAAAATTCTATTTGTAGCTAGTTTTTTTGCTCTTTGCAACCAGTAGAAATTTATTTTTCCCCTTTTACTCTTTACAACTACGTTAATAACTCTTTGTAGTCAATATTTTTCAAAAATATCCTCTTCTATTACAATCGCAGTTGTCCCCACACAGTTATCTCTAAAACACATCCTCAAACCCCAACAACTCGAATCCACAAAGACGAGCTTTATAAGAGAAGATTGCAAAATCAAGGACACACACATATATACATAGACAGACACGCGCGCGCGCGCGCGCACACACACACACATATATATATACATAGACATATATACAGACATACCTGTCATTGGCGACCATACTCGTCAGTGACAATGGCCATGAAGGCTGCCCTCGAACTTTGGGGTTCCGAGAAAGCCTAATCTCCCTCGAACCCCAAGGTTCGGGGTGCCTTGAAGCCCCCAAACCCAAGGGTTCTAGGGAGGCCTTCATGCCCCCCTGAATAGAGGCCATGAAAGGCGATTGTCGCCGGAGGGAATGGTTACAGCTAATTGTGTGTGTGTGTATATATATATATATATATAAATGTGTGCGCGTGCTGCGTGTGTATATATATGTATGTGTCTATTTATGGGTTCGGATGTGTGTATGTGTATATATGTGTGTCTGTATGAGTGTATATATATATGTGTGTGTGTATATCATTCGGATGCATTGTCATTGTTTTTCTATTCCATAGTTATATTTTCATCCATTTTTTGTCTTCGCCCCATCATATCCGGTGTTCTTGGCCACATCGTCTTTGGTGTGAATGGGTGGTTGCGTATGGTGACTAGTGGGCAATTCATTGAGGGAGAAAGTGGCTCCAATAGGGAGGGTAAAAATAGATTTTCAAACAAGGGTATTTTAGATATGTTAAAAGTGGTTGTAGAGAGCAAAATGAGTGATTGCAAATAGAATTTCTCTTTTTGTTATTATTAAGATATGTCTATTATACCCATTCAAATAATATTTTATTTTTATTATCAAACAATGATTGTGCTGTTGAGGTTAACGCAATATATAATGGGTAATTTTACATTATAAGGTAATGTTTGTTAACAAATATATGTGGGTGAAAAATGTAAGATATGGAAATTATTCTAGACTTTTTATTTTTTCAATATATTTGTTAAATTTATCTAACAATTCGTGAAAAAATCTCATGTAACTTCTTATCTAACTTTTTACAAATAAATTTATTTAGCGCCCTCCAGATAAATTTATCTGAAATTTTATAGATAAATATAAATTACTCATATGCCCCTTGTATAAAAGTTTCATCCATTTCTTTTCTCACATGTTCATCTTTTTTCTTGCCACCAAATCGTCCGCACATATTCTTTGCCACCAAATCGTTCGGCAACCCTTGCTCATCGATCTTCCTCGCCACTAAATCGTTCGACCATTGTTAGTCTTATTTTCTGCATCGCTTCACCATCCAGCAATCGTTAATCTACTTTTTCCTCCTTAGTTTCATCGTCCGACAACCTTTACTCATCAATCTTTCTTGCCACTAAACTGTTTGGCCACTATAGGTGTCCTTTGTCTGCTTACCGATCTTTCCCCTTCACTTCATCGTTCGGCAACCATTGGTCTTCCCTTTTGGCTTCATTGTCTGCTAACCTTGTTGGCAGATCTCCCCATTTCTTTCGCTATCCCTCGCATATTTCTTTTACTGATCTTTTAAATTATTTTATTCAATTTTATTATCTAATATGAAAAATATGTTTTGGCAATTTTTAGTTATCTAAGTTGAATTATTATAATTCTATTAATAATTAATTTTACTTTTTGAGTCATTTTATAATTTATTTTTGAACATGAATTTAGAAAATAAAATATTAATTTTAATTTTTATCTTTATTTTTTTAATAATTCACATTAATCATAAAATATTATTTTAATCATAAATTTGTTATTGATGTTAACATATAGTTTTCAATGAATTTGATAATAGGGATATTTTGGTAAAAAAATCTTATTTTAGTACTTATCATATACATTTAACAAACATATAGAAATAAAAAGTATAATTCTCAATGAGTTTTTAAAAAATTTAACAAACTAATAGAAATATTGAAACGCTTTCTAATTTTATTTTAACTATTCCATATTTTGATTTAAAAAATATTTTAATTTTATATTAATACAATTTTATTTTATTCATTTTAATAAAGACTATTTAAGTGATTTGCATACATTTCAAATCACAATAAGATATTGGGTCTGTTTGTTGCAGCTTAAAAGCTATAACTTTTAGCTTCTAACTTTAAAAAAGTTGGGATATAGTGTTTGTTTTAACTTATAGAATTATAACTTATAGATTCTACTAGCTTTTAGAAGGGGTAGAAGCTGGTTTTTTCAAAACTGGGGTACCCCAACTTTTACAACTTATGCTTAAATGATTACATTTTTGTGACAATTTTGCCTTTATTTTTAACAAAGAATTACCCTCTTGTCTACGCAATCATGGGTTTTTCTTCTCCACCGCCATCTCCATTTTCAGATCTCTTCATCTCTTTCACCATCTTCCTCTCTCTCTATACTCTAATTAATTTTTTTATAACACTTGAAACTTATACATATACACTAATTAATTTTTAAATTATCATTTTATAACTACTAAGGGTATTATAGACAATTATACAAAAATAAGTTATTTTACAGATGATATCAAACACCACAACTACTTAACTACAACTTTTAAGAAGTTGCAACAAACATGTTCACAACTTATTCTAAATTTTAGAAGCTATAATCTAATAAGTTAGAAACTATAATTTCTTTAATTAAGTTGTAACAAACGGGCCAACATGCTTCTAACTACCAAAATCACAACTTAAACATGTCCATGATTTTAAGCAATTCCAATTGTAGCAATTAACAACAACAAACAAACATAACACAAAGATGGCAACAGAATAATATTTTTTATTTTTATTTTAAAATAAAAAAAGAAAAATAAACTTGAAATTTATCAATTAAACCAAATCTATCCAAATTACTAATTAGCATACTTAAGGCTAAAAAGTTGATGGTGCTTTTATTTTTTCAAGAACTGTGCTCTAAAGCATTAAATCAAAAATTACAAATATGTTATTTTATTTGATAATTAATAAAAATTCATAATTTTATAACTAAATAAAATATTTAAACATAAAAAACTTAATTTTATGAGATACTATTCAGTTTTGCAATTTATCAAATTCAAAAATCAAATTAAATCACTTCAATTATTTTTAAAAATTATCAAAATACAATCGATTACACTTTTTACGAGACTGGTATCATGCATGCAGTTCGAATCGGTCTGGTGGGAGATGGGTTGGATGGATTTGAGGTTTAGGGTTTATTTATTCATATTATTATTTATTCCAAACACAAACCGTTCCGACTTCCGATCATCGTTTCATCAATCCGTTTTCACTTTTCAGACTATAAATTCAAGCACTCCACTGTTCAGAATCGTTGAAATTTGATCGCGATTTCTCCAATATGGTCAGATAATCATCCCATCTCAATCTTTCTGTATCCATGCCAAAATTTACTAATTCGAAGTTCGAATTCACCTCTCAGACATGAGTTTTCTCAAGGGCATAATCGATTCCTTCAACTCGATCCTGTCTTCTCCTTCATCTTCCTCATACGAGACTCAGCAAAACCCTAGCTCCTCCGATCACTCGACAATGGCGAGCGTGGCGGGGACTTCGGTCTCGAACGAGCGAATTGCGTATAAGCTCAAAGGCTATTTCGATTTGGCCAAAGAGGAGATCGCTAAGGCCTTTCGGGCCGAAGAGTGGGGTTTGCCTGATGACGCGATTCTGCATTACCAGAATGCTCAGCGCATATTGATGGAGGCCATTTCAACGCCCGTGCCCTCGTACATCAGCTCTAGGTAGCCAATCTTGTCCATGACCAAGACTCTTGTGTATATATTTGTGTATCTATATGTATGTTTTCTCTTAGAAGTTCTTCACTGTTAGCTCTGATTTCTAGAGCCTAATGCTGTGTTTGGAATTAAGATTTTCCAAGATAAGAGTGTTAAAGCTCAATTTACGTAGATGTATATGTTTTAAATGGATAATCAAACCCCCCAAAAATGAAAAAAGTATTTTTTTTGACATACGTCTATTTATGTTGTTATCTCTGACATCACAAAAAAAGTAATTAAATCTACCATACATTTCTTCATTTTTATTTTCTCCTAGCATTTTCCTTTCTGCTCTTTTTCCTCTGCAAATCCGAGCTCCAAACTGCTGTGACTGAAGGTTGATTTATGTATTATTATCCGTGTGTTCTTCCTTGTAGTGCATTACATTTTTCATTTCCCTCCTTTAATACGTTTCTGAATTTAACCTTACCATTAACACATTTTAACGGCTCATTCGTTTGGGGCATCAATTTTTTTGCTGATGCTTTGCCTCAAAGGCACAAAATACTTTCTCATCTCGAATGTGTCTTGTCTTTCACTTGGGGGAGGAAGGTTTAGATAACTTTATAGGTGTTATTCAGCTCAATTCCAAATAGTTGAAGCTTTTGGGGAAAACAGGGGTTTCACAGGATATATTTTTGAGAGCATACTATTGCTATATATAGGAAGCTAATTTCTATCTGATGGCTAGATTGAGGTTCAAGCCGATCCTTGTTTGCGATGGTCACCTATTTCTCTCTCATCAAGTTGACAACTTTAATGGTTGTTAAATATTGAAAACACTACATGAAGTTGGCTTGACTCCATGATGGTCTAGTTGTAAGAAGCCTGGATAGAGCCTTTTAGTATTAACAGGGAAATTGCTTTTCCAGATTAGAATTGGAATTTTGCAGCCGCGATGAGGCAGAGTATTGTTTTCACATCTTATGTCTTATTTTGATAAATGTGGTTTTCAACTTGTTTGGTTGTGTTTTCTTGCGCAACCAAATGGTCCTGAAATGTATTTCTTTTGTCGCATTCTAATCCAACTCCATACTAACAGTGAACATGAGAAGGTGAAATCTCTTCGCAACAATATATCAAAATGGCAGGGCCATGTTTCGGAAAGACTTCAAACTCTAAGTCGCCGAACAGGTTCAGATATAATTTTTTTTATAACTTTCTTACAGCAAAAGCTTTCTTTGTTGACATGGATCTTGAAGAAGTACTGACTTCCTGTTTTTCGTCCTCCAGGTCATACATCAATGGTTAAGGTATGGACTACTTGGACTACCTGTAAATGCGTGCCTTATGGTTCCCTTAAACCCAAATTACTTATTACTTGGTGCCAGATCCTTTTCCAGATGTTATTTGTGGTAGCTGTCATTTCCCTTTGGGATTGGGATTAAACTTTTCAGTTGAGCTCCAAATTCTCATTAGAAAAGGAAAGTAGAAAAAATTATGCAATAAAATAAATACAATAAATGAATAAAGAATAAAATTATATCTGGATAAATAGATTTTGTGCATGGACTTCAAATCAGCTATATGCCAAGTGCGCAATATTAATTTGGAAAGTTGTGGGTAAAAGATTGTTATGCTGGAAAGAACATGTAAAAGATTATCAGTAAACAGGTTTAACTGGGTTTGTTTGCTGCCCCTACAACAGTTAGTCCAAGGATCAATACTTTACTGGTCCTGTGTATAGGTGCTCTTAGAGCAGGTTATGTAATGAGGGCATAAAACAAGATTTGGTTTTGGGATGTTATAATGTGAAAAGCATAGGAACCTAACTGCTTATCTAGAACTACATGAAATGCAAACCTGATCTGGAAATTTCATTGTGGAGAACAATTGCATGGACCTTCTCAATCTATTTTCTTCTAATACTCAAGGTGTATCTTTCTTTCTTCATTACTGCATATCTAGCGAGTGCATGCCCCTGACTTTTCTCATTTCTAAGGATTCTGTCATTTTATTTTATCATTTTTGTTGGTTTTTAACAACTCAACACTGCTAATTGATATGAAGTTGAGGACTTTTCCGGGCTATATTGGGTTGCCCCTCTGATGTTGTCATAAATGTTTCCTTTATAGAACACTTCTGCTAAGGCACAAGCAACAGCAGTTCAATCAACAGCGTCTAATGCTAGAAAACATGCATTCCCAAAGTCTGCTGGTTCCCATAGACATGGTTCAGTTTTGAGAAGCCAGACAAATAATGTTGTAAGCTCAAAGCCTGCACAAGACACTGGTTCCGGTTGTGATTCAAAATTGGTTGAAATGATAAATTCTACGATTGTAGACAGGAGTCCTTCTGTTAAGTGGGAAGATATTGGTTAGAGCCTGTTGGATGCTTTCTTTGTAGTTCTCTTGTCAGTTTCTTTTGCTCAACATTCAACTTTAAGAAGCTATACTTTTACATCTCATTGCTTTTTCTTGCAGCTGGTCTTGAAAAGGCAAAACAAGCTTTGTTGGAGATGGTAATTCTACCAACTAAAAGAAAAGACTTGTTTACTGGTCTTCGTCGCCCTGCTAGAGGTAATCTCTTGGATCTTTAACCTTCACAAAAAAAAATCCTGTCACACTTGAATAAGGTCTTTGTAAAGAAATTACCTTTGTTGTCTAGGTTTGCTTCTTTTTGGTCCACCTGGTACTGGAAAGACCATGCTTGCCAAAGCTGTTGCTTCACAGTCACAGGCAACATTTTTCAATGTTTCTGCTTCTTCCCTAACATCAAAGTGGGTATGTCCATCCTGGTTTCCTATATTAATTTTCTGGTAGACATTCTTATTTTGTAATTATAACTGAAGCTCTAGTAATTCAATTTTGAATAGGTGGGGGAAGGTGAAAAGCTCGTTAGGGCACTCTTTATGGTTGCTGTATCTAGACAGCCATCTGTTATTTTCATTGATGAGGTAAACTGCTGTCACGCTCCTAGGGTAGAAGCGTCTATTACTTTAAATTTCTTGTAATTTCCATTATGCTGAGTAGGAGTACTAGAGCTGTTACAGGCTGTTGGTCAGGGGGATACCTTTTAGAAGGCCCCTAATGACACAACGTGAAGCATGTGTGTAGAGAAAATACACGAAAGAGACCTTGAAAGAAGCAAGTTTCAACACCGAAATGTGTCCCTCGAGCAGGCGCAAAGCTGAATCTAGCTTGCTGATAAAACTGAATAGGTTGCTGGAAAATTTAATTGAAAGAAAAGCTGATTACAAACCCTAACTAATAAGCATATATATAGTGTACAGCTAATCCATCTAATATTGTAAATAAAATCCAACTAGAATCTTAATAGAAATAAAACCCTAACAAATATGAAGTAGAATTAAAATCCTAAAACATATAAAGTAAAATAGAAGTAAAAGTCCTAAAAGAATATGAAGATAGGAATTTTCGGCCCCTGATGACTTTTCAACTCTTTTTTTGGGCTGGTTCTTGACTGGTCGGGTTGGGCCAGGCTGTCCGCTTTTGGCCGGTTTGGACCGGCTCTTGAATTTCCTTCCATCTTGTCTCTTGAACCGGTTTTGGGACCGGTTAGTGACCGCATCATTTATCTCCACTTGAGAAGAATTCGTCATCAAATTATGATTCGAGTATGATTACTCTACATCCAACAAATACAGAGAAAGATCAGCAACGTTAAAGGTTTTGGAAATACCCATATGATTAGGCAAATCCACAATATAAGCATTGTCATTGATCTTCTTTGTGATCCTATAAGGACCATACTTCTTTGGCTTGAGCTTGTTTTGCTTTTTGATTGGAATCTTTTCCTTCCTCAAGAACACCATGACTTCATCTCCAACCTCAGATATCTTGTGCTTCCTATGCTTGTCAGTTGTCGCCTTATACTTCTCATGAGCTTTGTGCAACTTTTGCTTGACATCCTCTTGAACCGCTTGAACTTGCTCGACTAAGTCACTAGCTGCAACACTAAAACTTGGTACCTTCGGCAACTTCACCAAATCCAATGCATGATTAGGAACTTTCATGTATACGATGGAAAATGGTGATCTTCTTGTTGAACTATGCACGATGTTGTTGTAGGCAAACTCCGCTTGGGCTATGACTAGATCCCATTGTCTCGGCTTGTTCAGAAAACAATGACTATAACCACAATATCTCAGTAACTCCCTGAGCCATGGCTTAGTATTCTGCTTCACCAATAGACTGAGCCACCACTGACTGCTTCCTAGAACTCCAGACGATCAAATTTGGACCAAGAAACACACAGACACCACTAGTGGACCACCGTGTAACCTTACACCCGGCATGGTCCTGTGAACACAATCAAAGAAAGAGCACCTGCCATAGGTCTAAACACCAGCCCCAAATCAATTGTGCCCTTAAGATATCGAAGTAGATGTTTACAAGCTAATCAATACTACATTTTAGGGGAGGATAAGAACTGACTCAGCCTATTCACCACAAAAGAAATAACCACCTGCCATCTCTTAGTTTGTAACTAATAGAGATATCCTTTAAACCATCTCTCTCGCTCTCTCTAAATTCTCACACTTACCCTTGTTGTTAATAGATTGATAGCATCATGTCAACAAGGTTAGCAAATGAGCATGATTCAAGCAGAAGATTAAAGTCAGAATTTCTAGTTCAGTTTGATGGGGTGACCTCAAATTCTGACGATCTAGTGATTGTTATTGGTGAGTATTTGAGTTCTATGGATCCTGAAAAATATTTGGGCTTATTTAGATAAACTATTTAATGTTATTGCTTGAAGATAATGAGGATGTAATACTCTTTTGGTCCCTTTTTAGGGTTAATCTTTTGTCAATTTCTTGTTATTAACTCGTCTGTTTTGTTAATGCAGGTGCAACTAATAAGCCACAAGAATTGGATGATGCAGTTCTTAGGAGATTGGTTAGTATGCCATCCACAATCTTGCTTTGATTGTTTTAGAAGTTTTAAGTGCGAATTGCAAATAGATTTATTTAAAGGGGTTATTTCTTATTGATTTTTTAATGATTTATTCTTCTCATGAAAGATTTAAGTGATTCTAATAAGTAGATAAACTATTGTGGTTGGGTGTAACATTAATTGATTAGCCCCTTTTAGAGCCTTCTTTTGAATTATCTTTCATTTCCTTGATGTCATGACCCCTAGGGCATTAGTTGTAATTGTTTCTTATTTGTATTTTCCCTTAGTTGTACCTTAGGTTGTGTAGTGTGTACTTGAGTTTGTTAGTTTGTTAATAATAGTAGGGACATAAACAGCCTAGAAATAGGCTGTTGAATAGAAAATAGGTAGTTATTGATTGAATGAATCCATTCTGTTTTGCCTCGCAATCCTTATCTCCCTCACTATTTCGTTTGAACCCTCCCCCTTTCTTCTCAATTTCTCCATCTTTATGTTCTGTTTTCTCCTTCCATTCTGGTCTTTTTTCTTCAATTTCCTTCAAAATCCCATTCTAAACCTTAAGAAAACATAGGGCCACGACATTTGGTATCAGAGCAAGGCTTTTCTCGGAAGTTGATTGAAGGCGATTTTAAGAAGCTGCAACAGAGGCGATAGTCACTTGCAAATCAGAAGCCACCCGTTTGTTGGAAGTGGGATTGAAGTTGGCCAGATCAGTGACTTCTAGACATTAACAAGCTGTCAATTTGGAATCGGTTGAGTAGTGATTTCAGGCGATTCTAGCAGATTCAAGATTCCAATGATTTCAAATAGGTCACAGCTTGGGTAGGCGAGCGTGCGACTCTCGATCAAATCTTTAAGGCGAAGGCAAACTCTTAGCAATAGGTTTAGATTTTGAAGGCATAGTCAAACGGTTGTATCTTGGTTGCTGCTTTGTGAGTTATGCGAGTCAAGATATGCAAGCGGTTCAAAGTTGAGAAGTTAGAGTCAGGGGATCTGAGTTGTTGATTTCTAGTGGTGTGCAAACGGTTGGTTTGGTTATTGAATTGACCAAAAATCACTAACCGAAATAACCAAATCGCATGTAATAACCAAATTGGATCGACCGACTAAACCCCCCCCCCCCCAAAAAAAAAAAAAAAAAAAAAAAACTAACTGAAACCTAAACCATCGTAACTGAATCGAACTAACTCACAAAATACCGAAGAGATCGAATATTAGTTTGGCCTTACTGTTGCTGCTGGCCACCTAGCCGGCTGGTGATTCCAATAATCGAAATCGATCATTGGATTCCCCCAATCGCGGTGATTCATATATCCAAAAATGAGTTTAATCCAACAGTTGATTTTTTGTAGATTTGAAAATTATTTTTATGATAAAAACACTCAAAACACATTTCTAGAAAAATGTCACCGACCACCATTCACAGTGGATTCCAACGATCAGAATCGACCATTAGATTCGCTTTGGCTCAATGACTCACATACCCAAAAATCAAAAGCATGTAATGGTTGGATTTTAGTAGATCTAGGCTTTAATGTAAAATAGAAGTTGCCAAAAAACTTATTGAAGGGGCCATCAGCGTCGACGGGCAAGCACAGTGGTGCAAATCGAAGAGAGAGATGCTGGGTTAGCGTCGGAGGGAAACGAAAGGCCGAAGATGAAGACAAAGGGCCAGCCCTTCGGCTTTTGCCTTTCGCTTAGCCAATTGGCCCTTAGTCTTCATCTTTGTCTCCAGTCGGTAAGCCTGAAGGCGAGGATGGTGGTGGTGACAGGGGGCGGAGGTGGTGGTGGGGGGTGGCTAGGTCGGACGTCAAAGAAGAAGAAGATAGAAGGGCGAGCAAAACTCAAAAGGAGGGATCATACAGGCAACATCGGTTCGGTCATTCCTTGTCAACTGTTTTCCTTTTATAATGCAATCAAAACGATGTTGTTTTGCACATCGATCGATTCGGTTAGTTTGGTTAAATCGACGTCGAAAACCGAATTGATAACCGATAATCAAAATTTCTACAAAAACTAACCGAACCGTTAACCGACTACTAAAAATCCAAACTGAATCGAACTTCTGCTTAGTCCTACTGATTTCTCAATTCTTTCCCTTTCTTTTTGTTCCTACCCTAGTCTCGGTTCTTGTTCTTGAAATTCTTCTTTTATTTCCCAAATTGTACAAACCTCTTCTTTTCTGTTTTAGAAGGTGTTGCATTGTGAGATTTACTAGATAGGCGATCGATTATCCGAAGACGTGGACGGAACTTGAAGCCACTAAAGAGGCAGACTAGCTTTACTGGAACCAATTCCAGTTTCTGAGGGGATCCTTAGAAGCTGATCAAGAAGTTGTTACAGAGGAGAATTTGCAAGGATTTGAACTGAGAAGATGGATACAAGAATTGCAAATGCTTGGGATAGAATTGACAGCAAATTGAAAGGTCTATCAAGTAAATTTGATGAATTTTTTATAAAGTTTATCAAGAAGGATCAGGTTGGAGACGAGAGTTAAAAGAGGAGCTCAACAAGCTAAAATAAAAGGACTCAATTATGGAGTACTTGGTCAAGTTTGAGAAATTGAAATCACTAGTGCTCAATTCCCATCCAACTTTGATCGAGTCTTATTTTGTATCAAGATTCATTAATGGTCTTAACGATATGCTAAGGCCTATGGTGAAAATGCTATGGTGAAAATGATATGTCCTGCCATGATACAAGAAGCAGCTGAGAGGGCTAGGATGCAAGAGTGGGCGCTGGAAGCCATTTACAGAAAGCATGGGTTGCCGCCCAAAAGTTATCTTAAGAGCAACCCGCACGTTTGTAATGGTCCACATGTAGCTACAGGAGTTTTGATAGAACAATCCAGACCAGAACAATCTTACATTGGCTCTATGGAAGCTAATACTGAAGCTAGTGAGCGTGGACAAGCAGCTGACGAGGACTTGGACCAAAGAAAAAACTGGAGGCTGAGGGTAGGAATGGTTTTGAGAAAGAAGATTCTAAGAATATTGCTTCTTTGCCTTTGGTTTTGGAAAAAGCTGAGGAGTCATAGGGCAAGATAATTCCAGCCGATGAAAACCTCATTGCTGTTTTGAGCTTTTTTGATCTTGGACACTATGATAGTATTGCTATCATATCACCTGGTGTAGACCAGATTCAGAAAAGGAAGAAGAGAAGAAGAGGAAATCCGATATAGAAGACATGGATTGGATGAAGAATAGTGGCTAGTCATTGTAAGTTCTTGGGGACAAGAACTCTCTCTATAAGGGGGAAAATTGTCATGACCCAGGCATTAGTTGTAATTGTTTCTTGTTTGTATTTTCCCTTAGTTGTACCTTGGGCTGTGTAGTGTGTACTTGAGTTTGTTAGTTTGGTAATAACAGCAGGGATGTAAACAGCCTATAAATAGGCTGTTGAATTGAGAATAGGTAGTTATTGATTGAATGAATCCATTCTATTTTCCCCCTTAATTCTTATCTCCCTCTCTATTTCGTCTAAACCCTCCCCCTTTCTTCTCAACCCTCTTTCTGTTCTGTTTTCTCCCTCCATTTTGTTCTCTCTTCTTCAATGTCGCCCAAAATCCCATTCTAAACCCTAGGAAAACCTAGGGCCGTGGCACTTGAGTATCATCCGCTGTCAATTTCTCTCAGATATGCTAATTGCCCAACTACTCTGGTAGTATCTAAGACTAAAATAATGTGAACCTACTACCTAGGGATTCATGTCAGAGCTAATGGTGACCTTCACCTATTTCTGGCTGTAATGTGGAAAATATTTGGTCTATTCTGGTGCTAGAGATTTTTAGGAAGGGCTAATTCCAGTAGGTAAGTCTAGGTCTGGTTAAACTAAAATTTCTGTTTATCTGCGATCAGGTGTTCATGTAAAGAGTTTATAGGAGTTAAGATTGTCCCTGATTTTTTATTATGGTCCAAAATTATGTCACCAGCTAGACGAGTTGGGCATTAATTCTTAATTTGCAAGCTGCACAGCATCTTGCCATGACAAAATGCCTAAGCATTTCTTGCGTGTCTGGTGGAATATATTGGGTTCATAAGCCTGATCATATACTAAACTTACTAAAATAAACAGAAAGACTTATTTGGTTGAAACATCAACTCTTCATTTGGTTGATAGTGTTAAGTTTTGGAAAAAAATAACCTTACTGTCTCCCTTTTTTATTCACTAGAAAAGCTTGATTTATACAAGCTTCTTTACAAAAATAGGAAACAACTAACTTTAGGAAAGAATCCTAGAATCTATACAATTTAGGATACAACCAATATAGGAAACATAATCTAATCTAGAAGACACAATTTTACTTTTAGGAAATAATATATACAGTCAATCAATCTAGGAAACATATATAATCAATCACCAATCAATCATCAATCAATCAATTACCAATCAATCATCAATTAATCAATCACCAATCAATGATTGAATCATTAATCAATCAATCATCAATTAATCAATCAATCAATCATCAATTAATCAATCACCAATCAATGATTGAATCATTCCATATCAACTGCCATCTTTCCCGATACAGAAACATTACTCTTGCTGTTGTTTCTTATTACTTAGGGAAACCCTAGCTGCTGACACTCCCCCTCAAGATTGGGCGTGTATATCTTGCATCCCAATCTTGTTTATTATCTTGTTAAACACTGGTGCAGGCAGGCCCTTAGTTAGCATGTCTGCTAACTGATCTTGTGATGAGATGTATGGTGTGCATATAAACCCACTATCCAATTTCTCCTTGATAAAGTGCCTATCTACTTCAATGTGCTTTGTCCTGTCATGTTGAACAAGATTATGAGCAATACTGATTGTCGATTTGTTGTCACAGTAGAGCTTCATAGGCGTAGTCCACTCAATCTTGAGATCATTTAGAATAATTTTTAGCCACAATAATTCACACATACCTAGAGCCATGGAACGAAATTCTGCCTCAGCACTTGACTTAGCCACCACATTTTGTTTTTTGCTCCTCCACGTTACCAAATTGCCTCCCAACATAGTACAATATCCGGAAGTAGATCTTCTATCTACAATAGAGCCTGCATAGTCTGCATCTGTGTAGGCCTCAAGGGTCATAGCTTCTCCCTTTTTGAACAAAATGCCTCTTCCTGGTGCTCTTTTAGATAGTGGAGTATTCGATACACAGTTTTAAGATGGACTTCCCTTGGGTTATGCATGAATTGACTAACCACTCCCACAGCATAGGCTATATCTGGCCGAGTATGGGCCAAATATATCAGCTTTCCAACCAGCCTTTGGTAAACTCCCTTGTCAACTTTTATCTCCTTCTAGAGCTTCTCCCAACTTATGATTTGGGTCAATGGGTGTGTCACTTGCTTTGCAGCCTAGCAATCCGGTCTCCTTTAAAAGGTCTACCACATATTTTTGCTGAGATATGAATATGCCTTCTTTAGAATGAGCCACCTCTATTCCTAAGAAAGATTTTAATCTCCCAAAATCTTTGATTTCAAACTCCTTTAACAAGCACTCCTTTATTTGAGTCATCCCTTCTTTATCATTTCCGATAACAACAATATCATCTACATACACAATTAACACAGTTACTCCCCCTATGGCCGAATGTTGAATAAGAAGAGTATGGTCTCCTTGGCTTTGTCTATACCCCATGCCAAGCATAACACTCGTGAATCTCCCAAACCAAGCCTGTGGGGACTGTTTCAGTCCATACAGGGCTTTTTTTAGTTTGTATACAACCAGCCCTTGTGTGGCTATTTCATAACCTGGTGGTATTTCCATATATACCTCCTCCTCTAGATTACCATGTAAAAATGCATTTTTCACGTCAAACTGATGCAATGGCCAACCTAGATTAGCAGCTAACGAAAGAAGGACTCTTAACTGTATTAAGTTTAGCCACCAGTGCAAAAGTGTCCAAATAGTCTACCCCATACACTTGTGTATATCCCTTGGCAACCAATCTTACTTTGTATCGATCTAGAGATCCATCAGACCTATATTTCACAGTATAGACCCATTTACAACCCACTGGATGTTTTCCTTTAGGCAATTTTACCACTTCTCAGGTCTGATTTTTTTCTAAGGTTGTCATCTCAGCTTCCATGACATCCTTCTAATTCTTATTCCCTATAGCTTCAGAAAAACTTTTTGGAATAGGGATGGTATGTAGGCTAGTAAGAAAGGCTTTATGGGTAGGAGACAACTTAGAAAAGGAAAGAAATAGGTGTAATGGATGCTTGGTACAAGTTCTTTTCCCTTTTCTTAGAGCAATGGGCCAATCAAGGTCATAGGTATCTGGTTGGACAATAGCTTCAGCAGATTTTGTAGAGCTCATATGAGTCATATCAAGAGAATTGGTTGGGGAGAATACCTGGTGATGACGCTGAAATGGTAGGATTGTCAGTGTTATTCCTGCTTGTAGAGACCGTAGGACTAGGACTTGTAGAGGATGCAGGAGCTTGCATAGGACTAGATTCGATTTTATTCCTCCTTGAGTATACCTGCATAGGCCGAGGAGTAGAAGGTGAAGCTTTCTCAGGTGTCTTGTTTTTTGAGTCTTTCTGTTTAGGAGATGGGTTCAAGGTTAGCAGATTAGGGTCAGGAAGAAACAAGGAATCCCTATTAATCAAGATCTGATTTTGTTCTAAAATAGTTGATGATCTGAAGTATGACTCATTTTCAGCAAAGGTAACACATTTGCTAGCATTGATACAAAATATTTCTTTGAAGGAGGATGATAGCATTGATAGTCTTTTTGTGTAGATGAATATTTAATAAATACACATTTTAAGACACGAGGATCTAGTTTCCCTCTATTGGCTGTTGGAATATGAACATAGGCCGTGCACCCGAATATCTTGGGCTGCCAATTACTAGTCACATGAAAGTCAAGAAAATGACTCATCAATAGTTGAATAGGACTTTGAGATTCTAGGGTTTTAGATGGCAATCTGTTGATAAGAGTGGTGGCAGTTAGATGGCAATCTGTTGAAAAAGAAGTGCTCGAATAACAGCTAGAAGATGACAATTTTTCCTCTCGGCCACCCCATTTTGTTGAGGGGTGTAAGGACAAGAAGACTCATGAATAATACATTTTTGTTGAAAGAAAGCGGATAGAGTGTGATTGAAGAAATCTCTAGCATTATCAAATCTAAACCGCTTTACATTTACCCCAAACTGAGTCTTAACCATGTTGTAAAAATTGGGAAAAACATGGCTTACTTCTGACTTGGCTTTCAACAAATATAACCACACCACTCTAGTATAATCATCAACAAATAAGACAAACCATCTTGTCCCAGAAATATTGGGAACACTTGATGCACCCCAAATGTCACTATGGATTAAAGAGAAGGGGAAATTAGTCATTTTATTAGAAAGAGGGAAAGAAACCCTTTTATGTTTGGCAAGTTCACAATCAGCACAATGAAAGTGACTAAAATCCAGACCTTTAGCTAAATTAGGAAACATTAATTTGAGAGTAAGAAAGGAGAGATGACCCATTCTATAATGCTGTAACCACATCTCATCCTCGTTGGATTGAGCTAGGCATGACATAAGAGGAAGAGACTCCTTGTCCAGCCCTACTGATTCCTCGAGGTAATAAACCCCCTCTTTAGCCGTAGCAAGCCCAATCATCCTCTTCTTGCCCTGTTCCTGTATCTCACAGACATTGGAATAAAAAGATACACTGCAATTAGTATCTTCAATAAGTTTTTGAACAGATATAAGATCAGGAAATAATTTGGGGACATGAAGGACATTCTTGAGGGTTAGGTGATCATTGAGAAGAATATCTCCTTGACCAGCAATGGTAATGAGTGAGCCATCTGCCATTGTAATTTTTCTAGAGTTAGGACAAGGATTATAGGAAGTAAACAATTGTGGATGGGATGTCATGTGGTCTAAAGCACCCGAGTCTAGGATCCAACAATGTTGGTGTAAAGTTTCTGAAGCATGTAGAGAAAAAGTGTAGGAAGCAATACCTGTGAGAGCAAGAGAGCTACCTTTTTGTCTAGAGATCCCAGAAAATTTTTTAGTCTTTCAATTTCTGCCTTGTTGAGTTCAAGAGACTGTCCCCCATGCTCCAATCCTCTCGGTTCCAGTTGTTGCTAGCTGTTGGCTGCTGCTATATGCACTTGACTCCTTGCTGGTCCCCCTCTAGATGGCTTTCCATGGAGCTTCCAGCATTTCTCTATGGTGCGCCTAGGTTTTTTACAAAAGGTACACCATAAAGAATCCCTATCAACTGGTTTCTTTTCATCCCTAGGGCCTTTGTTTTGATTATGAGTTTTTAAAGACACTAGGGTAGAACTCTCACTGGAGATAGCTTCTAGCATCACACCCCTTCTCCCTTCTTCTGCCCTTATTAAGGAGATTACCTCATTCAAGGAAGGTAAATCCTCTTTGCCAAGAATCTGCACTCTGATTGCATCAAATTCACTGTTGAGGCTGGCCAAGAAGTCATATATCCGCTCTTTTTCAACAAATCTCTTATGGAGTGTAGCATCCTCACTACATTTCATCTTCAAACATTGGTAGTGATCTAGCTCTTGCCATAGAGTTTGCAACATATTTGCATACTCCGTGATGGTCTTCGAGCCTTGTTTGGTTGTTGCCACCCTTGCCCATATTTCATAGATTCGGGCTGCATCTTTAACCTTGGAATAGGTCAAGTTTATGGCCTCCCAAATATCCTTGGTTGTGGTAAAAAACATGACAGTGTCATTGATCTCTGGAACCATGGAATTCCAAAGCCAAGACATTACCAAGGAATCTTCCTCGTCCCATGTTGCGAACGCTGGATCACCTTCTTTTGGGCCCGTTCCTAACAAGTGGCTAAGCTTCCCCTTCCCTTTAAGAAAGGTCCGGATTAGCTGTGACCACTTTAGGTAGTTTTTCCCGTTCAAACAATAGGCTGCTTGGAGAGGCTACAATTCTCCTCCCAAGGTCCCATTTTGAGTTCCAGCAATTGGAACTTCTGAGGTATGGCAGGAATTAGCTGTATCTGATGTAGGTTCTTGGATGGAAGACATCTATTGGCCAAGATTCAGATGACAAACGAAAGATGGGAAGACTGATAAGGATAGGCTTTGTAGATCCCAGAGAATTGTAGAACAAAAACAATCCCTAGGGCTCTGATACCATGTTAAGTTTTGGAAAAAAATAACCTTACTGTCTCCCTTTTTTATTTGCTAGAAAAGCTTGATTTATACAAGTTTCTTTACAAAAATAGGAAACAATTAACTTTAGGAAAGAATCCTAGGATCTATACAATTTAGGATACAACCAAGATAGGAAACATAATCTAATCTAGAAGACACAATTTTACTCTTAGGAAATAATATATACAGTCAATCAATCTAGGAAACATATATAATCAATCACCAATCAATCATCAATTAATCAATCATCAATTAATCAATCACCAATCAATGATTGAATCATTCCATATCAGCTGCCATCTTTCCCAATACAGAAACATTACTCTTGCTGTTGTTTCTTGTTACTTAGGGAAACCCTAGTTGCTGACAGATAGAAATCAACTAGTGAAAAAATATTACATGCATTTGATATATGCATTTTCTTATGGCATTGTTTCATGAATCAGGTGAAGAGAATATATATTCCTTTACCGAATGCCGATGTCAGGATACTTCTATTGAAACACAAACTCAAAGGCCAAGCTTTTTCCTTGCATGGTAAGAATATGTTCAATATCCAGAACTGGTTTTTCATTCATGTGATTGTGAGGTGATGATCCCAATTTGTTTCCAAAAAAATTAGCCTCTTTATAAAGCAGATTCTACATGTAATTTGTTTCCAAAAAATTAGCTTCCTTATAAAGCAGATGCTGCATGTAATTTGCTTCATGGCTATGAATTAAGCCTTTTGTTTTTCTTCCCTTAGTTCCCTAAGCTATCGGATACAAAAATGATTTTAACTCATAAAGCCTTGTAATAGTTTCCAGAGATTCAGTTTTGCACAAAACTATGTAGAAAGTTTAAAGAATTGGCAAACTGCCCCTTAACCAGGGGATGGGAAGGGCACAAGTGGAGGTATTTAACAATGATAAACACTGAATGGGTTCCACTTTGGTGCAATCCATTTATTATGATTAGAAGAATTTGCATTCTAACTAATTATACTGTTTCATATTTTATATTTAGATAGTATTTGGCAAGTTTGAAATTTCTTGATCTCTTATTAATATGAACATTGCAGTTTATGAAATAATAAATCCTTGATAATGATAAACTTAACCTTCAAAATTGTTAATTTTCTTTGGTCAATTTCTTCATATACATATTTTAGGAAAATTTTTACAAATGCCATCAATGCCTTGGGGTGGACTGTGCATTCGAAAGTTGAGGCTTCTAACTAGGCCTGCCTGGCCATGTTTCTTTTAATTTACATGTTCTACCAGAATTCATTTCTCTGCAATTTTAGCTCATTATGATTGTCCCCCTCCCTCTATCTTAATGAAGGATATAAAATGTGAAACAGTTTTCATCACTTTCAATTTCTATGTTATATTTTTGAACAGAAGCCTATATAGTTTGGAATATGTAATTGATAATGCTTGGATATTAGTGTTTTCTAGTAACACTGGGTCACAATTATGGAGCCAAAAACAAGTCAAACCCATAAAGGCTCAGGTTTGTTTATTTAGAATTTTGCTAGGCTTGAGCTCAAATCGTACCTTTCATAAAATGCTAAAACCATCTCATCCACATCAGCATGGACCTCACCAGCGAAGCTAGTGACTTTGAATCATCAGCCTGATTCCCTTGAAATTAGCCTTTAAAATTGCCCAAATCGCACCTTTCATAAAATGCTAAAGCCATCTCATCCACATCAACATGGACCTCACCAGCGAAGCTGGTGACTTTGAATCATCAGCTCGATTCCCTTGAAATTAGCCTTTAAAATCGCCCAAATCGCACCTTTCATAAAATGCTAAAGCCATCTCATCCACTCAGCATGGACCTCACCAACAAAGTTGGTGACTTTGAATCATCAACCCGATTCCCTTGAAATTAGCCTTTAAAATCGCCTAAATCGCACCTTTCATAAAATGTTAAAGCCATCTCATCCACATCAGCATGGACCTCACCAGCAAAGCTAGTGACTTTGAATCATCAGCCCGATTCCCTTGAAATTAGCCTTTAAAATCGCCCAAATCGCACCTTTCATAAAATGCTGTTTAGAATTTTGTTGGACTGAGGCTTAAGCTCAAGCTTGAGTTTGAGCTTGGATCTTTTATGTTAAACGAGCTCTAAGCAAGTCTTTCCATGATCTATAAATTTATAGCTAATTTATATAGAACAATGGATGCGTTTTAATATATATTTAAATTTTGAATAATATAAATAATATGATTAAAAAATCCTCAATTTAAAAAAAAAAAACACATTATTTTGGAACGAGCCTACAATCAAGTAGTTAAAGGAGCTTGTAGTGGATAAGATGCCTACCAATTAATGAATTATAGTAACTCGATCATTTGCAGACAAATTACTTCATTGCTGTAATTTTGTATGTCACAAAGGATGGGTGGAAATTTTCCATCTGATTGAAAATTTTTGTGGAAGTAAGAAAATCTTCTTTGGGATAATCCTATGCTTTTTAAGAATCAAGGTGCTTTATGGAGTGTCTTTTAAATGTTCTGGATGTGTTTGTTTTTGACTGCTGTTTAATATGCAAATTCTGATGTACTAATTTTAGTTTTATTTCTTGCAACAGCTAGAGACCTAGAAAGGCTTGCGGAAGAGACAGAAGGTAAGAGAATTATTAACTTTGTAACTATGGACTAGAATGCTGGCCAGATGACAAGTTATGGGAGTCACTTTGTTGCAACCCATTTTTAGCCAGAAGAAAGTCATGGGGTTTGGTCTGTCCATTTTATGGTTGGAACTTGCAGCCTATGGCCCTTACATACTCAAAACACTTCAGGGTCGAGGCTGTACTGAGGCTTGATTACCAGTTGTCTTTATGTCTCTGATCTTATTCTGGTAATATTAAAATTTTGTTATGTGGTCACTTTCAATGATAGGATACTCTGGAAGTGATCTACAAGCCTTGTGTGAAGAAGCTGCAATGATGCCAATTAGGGAGCTTGGTGCTAACATTCTCACCGTTGAGGCAAATCAGGTACTAAGCTATTAATTGCCCACAGGATTTTCATCTTGTTTTATTTCCAGGAAAGTATCATCCCCTATGCTCCCCCCCAAATTTTTCCCCACTTGGAGTGTTCTTAGTGTGGGTGGACCCAGAAGTAGATTGTTCAAACCCCTACCTGGCAATTTCTTTCCTTTATTTTTTGTGTGTACACGCATTAGCAATTCTCTTGTGGATGCTTTTTAAGACGATTGAGTGACAGAAGGTACAACCAATCTGAAATGGCTGAGATTCTTGTATTCTTCATCTACAGTTCTTGTCCTAAGCTTGTTGATTTGTTGAGCACTTGATAATGTGAGGTTACTAGTCATTCCTCTAGATGTTGAAGCAAAAAAACCATATATGCACAAAAATTGTTATTGTATCTCCTTATGGTGAAAAAAATTACTTAACGTGATCCATATATCAAAGAGTATCCCTAATTAGTGGAGAGTAAGCATTTTTGTGCACATTTACCAGAAAAAACCAGATGTTATGGGAAAATTATAGAGGGATTAAAGAAATGAGTTGTACTAGGAAACTTTGTGAGAGGGTGATTTTGCAAAGGTTAAGAAGAGGACCCAAGGTCCTTTGAAAACCAATTTGATTTCTACTTACACAAGGCATCTAATGAAAGATCCACAGATAAGCAAAAGGGTTTGCGTAGTGTGTTTTAAAACTGTCACAACCCCAAGGGTACAGTAGTAAATGTACTAGTAGTTGTACTATAATGCATTGGCTGTATTGTACCTTAGGCTGCTAATTCATGTTGTACCTTTCAGTTAACTACTAACTGAAATATAGAACAACCTATAAATAGGCTAGAGTAGTTAGAGAATGTCTTGTGGAATGATAATCAGATTGTCTCTCTCAAATTCTCTCTCTTTCTTTCGGTTCTCTTTAATTTCCCTCTCAATTCTCTGTTCTCCCTCTCGATCTCCTCTGTTCTCCCTCTTTTTCTGTCTAATTCTCCCTCCAATTCTTAGTTTCTACCTAAAAAGCCCTAACTCAGATCTTAGGTGTGTGACATTTCGTATCATAGCAAGGCTGATTGCAGGCGATTTTCAAGAACCTGCAACAAAGGCGATCAATTTCAGGAGGCACTATTAGAGTCGATCAATTTTAGGATACAGTTTTTGTAGATTTAGGTGATTTCAGTAGGCGATACCAAGAGGCAGTAATTTCGATTGATTCAGAGGATACTGATTCTGTAGATCTAGCCGATTTCAAGATGTGATTATCAAGAGGCGAATTTTCAAGGATTCCAGCCGATCTTATGTTAAAACCTAATTCAGCCGATCTTAGGTTAACCGATTGTAACAGTTACTCCAGCACAGCCGATCTTTGGTTGCTGACTTGTGAGGCGATACTTATATCTCGGCTGTTAATTGAAGCAGAGCCAAGCGATTTCTGGTGAGCTAGCTGAGACAGAAACGATTGATTCAGGAGGCTGATTCTGATCTTAGGTGGTTGTCTGAATGAGGCAAGCAATGGAGATGGAAGAAGAAAATTGGATGAAACAATTGGAAACCAGGCTGGACAATCTAGAAATAGGCTTAGGACAGATTTAGGTGGAGGTGAGTTGCTATCGAGCATAAAGTTCCGCAACAAGAAAAGGAATTTGAGGAAGAATGCACTGTAACAAGAAAAGGAATCAAGGAAGCATGTGCTGTAACAAGAAAAGGAATCCAGGAAGAACGCGAAACACTCGCTGACCTCAACCACAAGTTGGATGACTTACTAATTCTGATGTCAAAAAATTTTTGGATCAGCCTACCAGTGGAACTTCTTTCAAGATCCATTGCAGCAGAACCAATTCCAGCAGAAGCTGGAATCCTACCTAATACCTTCAGTCTACAAAAAGCTACTGAATCAGGAGAATTGGACCAGGTAATATCGGATGGCAAGGAAGGAATGGCAGTTGACTGGAAAATCAACGTGACACCAATTAGGAGATGTCTGTTGAAGATAAGGAAGTAAGAGATGTTGTGAATGTGGGAAAAGATACGATCACATCAACTTTGTATTTTGACGATTTTAAATATGTTTTTCCTGAAGAAATAGGTACTCCTCCAATACCTGATGACAATGCAAAGCTAATATTTGAGGATCTACAGAATAGAGCCAGAGAGGAGGAGGAAAAAGAAGTTAGAAAGTGTCAACGTCTGGCAACAGAGTGTGTTGATCTTATAGGCGACACCAAGGAAATCATTGGAGATGATATTGCTGGAGATATCTTGGCTGTGGAAGCATGTAGGGTTTGAGTAGTAGTATTTTACTTATGTTGCTGATTTGTTAGTTGTAATGTTATTGTGTATTGTTGTTGTATTGTTCTGTTGTTTAGGTTGTTATAAGGTGGTTCTTGTTGTATGAGGTTGCATTAGCAATTTGTTGAAGTGGCGTGCTGTATATGATCACAGCTACGCCTCTTCCCTTTGTATCTTTGGGTTCATTCTTATTTGTTCAGTGAAAGTTCTTGCGAGTTTTTCTCTCGCATTCTTTCTTTTCTCGTGCCCTAGGGTTTCATTACATGGTATCAGAGCCATAGCTCTACCTCAATGGCCTCCAATCCAGCTCTTAGTTCTTCTTCTTCTCCACCACCTCATTCTTCTTCTTCCTTGTCATCTGCCTCGCAATCAGATTTTGCGGCAGTGGCTAAGGCTTTTAACTTCATTCCAATTAAGCTGGCTTCTAACAACTACATTTTCTAGAAGGCTCAAATTCTTGCAACAATTCGAGCATTCGACTTGCTACCATTCCTAAATAAATCACCACCTCTAATGAAGTATCTGTCAGATCCGGAGACAGGTGAAGCTAGATCTCCTTTGGTTAATCCGAACTATCTGAATTGGATCAGATTGAATCAATTGCTGCTAGGATAGTTGTTTTCGACCATCGATAAGGAGGAATTAGCGCAGACGATTCATTGTGAATCATCTACAGAGGTATGGACTTTGGAAAATCTTTATTCATGTCAAACCATAGCTAAGTCCTTTCAATTAAAGCAATAGTTAAGATCTATTAAGAAATATTCATTGTCTATGAACGATTATATTCTAAAGATCAAAACTATAGGACATGCTCTTGCAGCCATTGGAGAAGCTTTGAATGATAAGGAACTTTTACTTGCTATCTTAAATGGTCTAGATCATGAGTGTGAGACTGTTGTTAGTTTAATAACATATCAAATGGATGATATTGATTTAGAGAAGGTGCAATATATGTTATTGATGCATGAGCAAAGGTTAATAGCCAAAAATTTGCCACCATCCTCTATTAATTTTGATTCTGTTATGTCTTCCTCTATGAATATTAATGGAATGGTAGTGGTTTTGTCAATAATAGAGGTGGTTATGTACCTAGGGGTGGTGGTTATGTGAATAGAGGAGGCAGAGGTTGGGGTAGAGCGTTTGGTAGGAGAATTTATTGCCAGTTATACGGCAAACCAAGGCACTTTGCAGATAAATGTTATCATCAGTTTGATAGAAATTTTCAACGAACATCTAGTTAAGGATTTGGAAGGTCTAATAATGGTGTTCAGTCAGATTTGAGAGCATATATGGCTTTTCTTAGTGATTCTAATGGAGCCTGCATGAGTGAAATATGACCAGTATAAGGGGCTTATTATGGCAGCTTTCCTCAACCATCTGAAAACCTCACTCAATCCTCTTTGCCACATCCTTCATGGTTTGTTAACTCTGGAGCAACAAATCACATCACCTTCAATCTCAACAATTTGTCTTTACATGCTCCAAATAATGGTGTAGACAAAGTGGCCATTGGGAATGGTAGGACACTGCCTATCTCTAATATAGGTCTTGGTCAATTGTATACTCAAACAAAACTTGTTTCTATTATTTCATTGCCTAATGTTCTTCGTGTTCTAAGTATGAAGAAAAACCTAATTAGTGTTTCACAACTTACTCATGATCATAATGTTGTCATTGAATTTCATGCTAATTTTTGTTTGATCAAGGGCAAGGGTTCCAGGTTGGTGCTACTTCAGGGATACCTTAAGGATAGGCTATATTGGCTGATTCCAGCATTTGATCATGCTGCTCACAGCAGCTCGACCCAGTCTATCAAGCCTTTGTTTGCTAATAATGATTTTCTTTTGAATAAATGTAATAGACAAAACTCATTTTGTCATGAACTGTCACATAGTGCAAATATAGCCCAAAATACTAATGTGTGCTAGCAATGGCATGTAAGATTAGGGCATCCACCTTCCAATGTATTGAAATCTGTTTTGAATAAAATTCACCTTATTCACATTTAGCTCTTCTATTTTGTGATTCTTGTAAACTTGACAAATTGCATCAACTTCCTTTTGCTGATTGTGAAATCAAGTCAACTAAACCATTGGAGTTGGTTTATTCAGACTTATGGGGTCCCTCACCTATCATGTCTATTGAAGGATATAGATATTATATTGTTTTTGTGGATGTATACACTAGATGCACCTAGCTATAGCTCTATCCACTTTTACAATCTTTCACAAGTTTGCTAAGCTTCAATGTCAGACTAAACTTAAAACCTTACAACCTTGTTTACTTGCCCCTATACTCACCAATAGAATGGCGTGGTTGAAAGGAAACACAAACACATAGCTGAAATGGGCCTCACTCTGTTAGCTCATGCTCATATGCCATTAAAGTTTTGGGTAGAAGCCTTTCAGGCTGTTGCTCATACAATTAACCTGTTACCAACTTCTCCCATCAAGTTTAATATGCTCTTTGACTTACTCTACCACAAACCACCCAATTATTTCTTGCTACAACTGTTTGGTTGTGATTGTTTTCCCTATCTTAGAGCCTATAACAAGCACAAGTTTGATTTCCACTCTACGAAATGTGTCTTCCTTGGATATAGCCACGCTCAAGCCGGTTACAAGTGTTTGCATCCATTGAGAAAGGTGTATGTTTCTAGACATGTGCAGTTCAATCCTAATGATTTTTCCTTTCCTACTTTGTTTCCTTCCACCTCATCTACTTCTTCATCACAGTCAGCTCCAAATGGGTTTTCTACTTCATTCTTCCAATCTCTTCCTTCTTTCACTTATGTTTCTTCTTCTCCTCAAGTAGCACAACCCTCAGCTCCTGTCATGCTGACCTCTATTTCACCTGATTCACAAGTTTCTTCTACTGAGTCCGTGTCTTCTTATCATGAGATACAATCTCCTTATTCTCAACCACCTGCACCTAAATCTTGTTTACCTAGACCCAAAATTGCTTCCACATTGGCAGATATCGATGCTGAGGATTTGGTGTTGGTCTTAGCAGAGGTAAGTAAAGCAAGTGCTTCAAGAGAGCTTGAAATACTTGTTGAACAAAGAGATGTTTTCTCTTTCATCCATAAGATAAAGCCATGAAGGAAAAAGAACAAGAGGCCCAAGAAAAGAGAAAAGAATAAGTAAAGGCAAAGGATAAATCAGATAGTGAAAACTAGAATTGGATGAAGAAATAGTGGCACAATAGTAGTAGTTTCTTGGGGACAAGAAACCTCTCAAGGAGGGGGGATTGTCACAACCCCAAGGGTATAGTAGTAAATGTACTAGTAGTTGTAGTACAATGCATTGGTTGTATTGTACCTTAGGCTGCTGATTCATGTTGTACCTTTCAGTTAACTACTAATTGAAAGATAGAACAACCTATAAATAAACTAGAGTAGTTAGAGAATGTATCGTGGAATGATAATCATATTGTCTTTCTCAGATTCTCTCTCTTTCTCTTGGTCCTCCCTAATTTCCCTTTCAATTCTTTGTTCTCCCTCTCTTTCTGTCTAATTCTCTCTCCAATTCACGTTTTCTACCTAAAAAGCCCTAACTCAGATCTTAGGAGTGTGACAAAAAACTTGGAAATAACTTATGAATTGTCTTAAGAGAAGCCTTGTGGAGGGTTTTAAAGAAAAAAAAAGTTAAAGTTGCTTAATATACAAGTTACTAAAAACATGTATTATCAAGTAAAAATATGTTTTAAGACTTGTGAAAGAGATACTAATGGTTTTCAATTAAAATTGAATTATATTAAGGACCTATACTGTAAAAAGATTTGCCTAGGATTAAGTCTTGAGACTCAGGAGAGGAAAGAATCAGAGAATGATGCGGGTATCAACAGTTTTCTAGAAGTCCGTTAGTTATATTGTAGCAGTAACTGCCACGTGTATAAGGTAGGTACCAGTTCTATTTAAATCCTTGTAACTCCCGCCCTCTATGGTTTATAAATAAAAGGCCGGGGGGGGGCATTTCAACTGATGATGTCATTCTATCTTGAGAGAAAGAGTATGTGTTGTGTATGCTAGAGAGAAGTTTGTGTTATAGCTTTGTGTCATGGCCTAAGCTTGACAATTGTCTCTCTTCCTATTCGCTATGAATGGGAAGATGTTCCCAAAGGAACGGAGTACTAAGCCGAGGAAAGAAAGAAAGGAGAGAAAGAGAGAATTGAGAGAGTAAGAATGAGAGAGGGGGGATAAAATATTTAGATATTCTTCATTGATACCCAAGGAAATCGTTAGGAGATGATTTATACAGCCTACCAAGGCATATTCCTACAGCTAGGTGGTTGTAACTGTCTATTGCCAGCTATATCCACATGCACGTGGATTCCCTAGGCTAACAATCTCTAATAGAATCGGAATTACAATAGTGAGTAAAAATAATAGTAAGAAAATTATAGTAATAAAAGAAACAAGAAATTAAGAATTGAAAATTCTTCCTAGGGTCAAGTTCATAGCGTGACATTTTCCCCTTGTTAAAAAATTCTTGTCCTCAAGAAATGTTGAGGAGATTAGTCGATCTAGGAAACTGCTTGAGTAAATTAGGAAGATATTCTCAAGTGTTGTCCTCAACTGTACCATCTTTCCACTTGACCAAAACCTAGATAAGGGGTGTCCCTTGCTTGTATATGACCTTTCTGTCCATTATAGCCTCCGGTTCTACGGCCTTACTGATCTCTTTAGGTAGTGTAGGTAAGGAAGGGCTCACCCTTTGTGTTCCTACAGACTTATTTAAGAGTGAAATGTGAAACACTGGGTGGATGTGAGAGTCTTTTGGGAGCTACAGTCGATGGGCCACTTGCCCAATCTTAGCAATTATGGGAAAGGGCCCATAATACTTAGGACTAAGCCTGTCCTTGAGATATAGACTTCAAATGGACCTGCAAATATACCTCTTCTCCCACAGCCAATTCCTTCTCTCCTTCTGCGGTCTGAAAATTGCTTCATCCTATTCTAGGTTGAAGCTAACTCCCTTTTCAGCTATTGTAAAACCTTCTTTCTCTGCTGCATATAATCCTCTACAATGGCCACTGTTGAATAATTTCCCACTGTTGGCAGAATAAGCGGTTTGTATCCAAATAGGGCCTCAAATGGGGACATTTTAAGGGATGTGTGGTGGTTGGAATTGTATCACCACTAGGTCAAAGATAGCCACCTATGTCAGCTCTTAGGATGTAGGAAACTCACACACCTCAAGTACGTTTCTAAGCTTTTATTAACTCTTTTTGTCGGCTATCAACCTGGGGATGATAGGCTGTGGACATGTTCAACTTTGTTCCCAATGCTTTCATGAGCTCCTGCCATAAGAGGTTGGTAAAAATCTTATCACAATTTGATGTTACGGTCTTAGGAACCCCATGCATTTTCACCACTTGATTCAGAAAAATTCTAGCCACATCTTAGGCTGTAAAGGGGTGAGTGAGCCCTATAAAATGAGCAAAAATTCTAGCCACGTCTTTGGGCTTCATTTTGACATGATGGTAGCCAAACCTAAGGTCAAGTTTTGAAAAGAAATAGGCATCATGTAGTTCATCCATCAAGTCCTCCGCTAAGGGTATAGAGAATTTATCTTTAATAGTTAAAGCATTCAATTTACAGTAGTCAACACAAAAACGCCAAGACCTATCCTTCTTTTTAACTAGGAGGATTGGCGAGGCAAAAGGGCTTTGGCTATGTCTTATGAAGGATCGGTTTAACATATCCTTCACCATCTTTTCAATTTCAATTTTCTGGGTTGGGGAGTACCTATAGGACCTGATGTTGATGGGTTCAGCATTAGGCTTCAAGTTTATGGAGTGATCCAAGGTTCGGGTTGGAGGTAATGGTTGTGGGTTCAACAAATAAGTCCTTGTAGTTATCCAACAATTCATCAATTAGGTGCTGAGAATGTACCTGGTTAAGCTCTCGGGGCTGAGATGTGACTGTCAAGTGCACCTCCCCTTGCAACTCCTTCTTAGGCCCTTCCTCCACTATCATCAGTGAGCCTTCCCCCATGGCCACCAGTGATAACAATTGAGACAATTGACACCATTTGTTCTTGAGCATTTTGTACAATTTCTTTCCTGAGATCATTTTGCAAGAAATGGTTTCCCTTTCCCCAGTCAGTGTCATTTTCTTTCCTCCATTGTCAAAGTAAACCTCCATTCTATTGAAGTCAAAACTGATGGAGCTTACTCCCTTCATCCAGTCAACCCCCAACACCACATCACATTTCCCTAATTGTAGTAGCCTCAAATCCGCCTCAAATTTCTCTCTTTGCATCTCCCAAGTATACCCGTGGCATGCTGATTTGCTAAGTACCCTATTATCATTTGCTACTGTCACACTTAGAGGTTGAGTTCGCTGGAGCAAGCATTTATTTTAGCCTCTTAGCTGTCCCTTCAGAAAGCTATGTGTGCTTCCACTATCAATTAGGATCAGCAAGTTATGATTCTTCATACTCTCTGGTACCTTAATTATTTTGTTGTTAGTCACTCCCTTGAGTGCATGCAGTGAAATTTCTCCGTTGTTTTCCTCTTTTGATTCACCACTCTCTTTTACTTCCTCTTTAGACCCCTCAGCTTTATCCTCCTCTTCTCCTTCCAACAATAAAATTTGCCTCCTACATTGATGTTCGGGATGATACTTATCCCTACATCTAAAACAGAGGCCAACCAACCTTCTTTGCTCTCTTAATTGCTCCCTATAAGGCACGGTGCTGGGCCCTGTCCCCTGTTTCGTACTTCCTCTACTCTTGCCTACTTCTCTGTTAACATATTTGACTCCTCCGCTGGCTGATCCCACTGTTAACCTCTTGTGTTGTTGCCTCTGCTTCTTCATAAGTGCTTTTACAATCATTTCTTGTAACCTTGCACTTTCAATCGCTTGTACTACTATTTGGGGCCTAATCATCTTTATCATTGGCCTTATGTCCTCACTAAGCCCACTCAAGAAGCTTAATACGAAATAAACTTTAGTAAGGTGTGGGTTTTGTTGAGTCATATAGGACCTCAAATCCCTTTTAAGTAAATTTCTACACTTCCAGTTTGTTTTAGCTTGTTGAACTCCTCAACGGTGTCCACTCTATTTCTTTCTCCAAATCTTTCACATGGTTTGGCTACAAACTCATCCCAGGTGAATTTGTTCTGCACACTTACACCCCCCTTGGAACCAGGCATCAACAGCCTCATTAAAGTAGGCTGCAACGAGTGTTACTCGTTGCCTCATTGGTATATTATTGCACACGAAGACCCTCTCACATTTCCTTATCCACCATCGGGGGTTGATCCCCTCAAATATAGGAATTTCCATCTGGGGCATGGTGAACCTCGGGTGTTGCCCATTAGGTGTGCCATTCCTATCGTTTTCCACCACTCCTTCCAACGTTTCTTTTGAATCAGCCTCTATTTCTGCATTGGCACGACCCCTACCTCCCTCATTTCTATGCAATATAGGCTCATTTCTATCTCTAGGGGGAAAGTTTTCAACCATCCTTACCTGGTTTTGGCGTGTGAACATTACCATAAATTGTTGTTTGTCATCTCGCAGCCTAGCCATTGACCCATCTAGCCTCTTCTCCATACCTTCCAGCCTCTGCCCCATTCCTTCCGGGGCACCATCCATCCTGCTATCCATAGCCCAGATCGTCTCTCAATTTTGGGCTTCTCCCGCCTCCATCTGGCCCATCCTATTCTAGAGCTCGGTCATTGTTGAGCTAATTTGTTGCAGTTGCATCTCAAAATTCCTCATGCGCATTCTGTTCGCCATCCTCACTTCTACTGTTATGCCTAGGACTGATGCTCTGATACCAGTTTGTCACAAACCCAATGTGACAATGTAATCCACCTTCTAATTCGATATGAATTAGAGGGGTCAGTAGGGATTTTAGAGAAGATGAAGTAGGTAAGAGAGAGATTAGAAAGGGAGGAAGAGAAGAGGAGAGAAAATAGAGAGATGATAATAGAGAAATGATAGAATTCTTTCTAATTTTTCATGTCGTTACAAGCTGAGTCTAGAGGATATATAAACCTCTAGCATGGGTGCTGCCACAGCAGATCCCACCCCTAATAACCAACTCTTTTGTCTTTTTCCCAGGCCCCTTTACACGTGAAATACCCCCTAAAATATCCTACCCTTACAGCTGTAATATCTCAACTAATACAAATGCATAAAGTAAATAAAACATAACAATATAACATAAAGGAAATGACTAAGAAAGTTCAAATTTGTCAATAAACGGCGGATGTCGCGCTTAGATCATAGTGGTGACATGAAGAATGCAAAGGTTAGAATTGGACATGATTCTGATATAACTAAAAAGCTCTTTAAATTCTCTACGACAAATTTTCTGTTGAATTAAAAAAAAGTACATAGTAAATTTGAAGTTTTCCTATTCCACTCCCCAAGTTTGTGCTTGGACTCTTTTAACTTCAAAAGCATTTTATCATAGATCATGCATATGTAGACGCACTTTAAGAACTGATCAAGGTGACTGTAGGTGCTACATTGAGTTAATACTAAAATTCAATTTTTATCACTATATTAAATTTACTAAATCTTGTCTCATATGGGCCGCTGTACCAGGTGGGGTTCTAGAGAATTAGTGATCAATTCATACTGAACTTTTTCGAACTCAAAAATCCCATCAACAATGGCACAGCTGAAAATTGTAATGTTAGGCAGGGAACTAGTACATGACCACTGCTCAATCTGCCTAAGAATTGGTTCCTTAGAATCATGACAGTTCTCCCCTTATAAGGAAAATAAAATGGATCAGATTAAAGGACCCCTGCCTGGCTGCTGCTATTTTCCTTTGAATGATTTAAGATCTTTGGGAAAGTTGATCACGTTGTCATTATTGTCTAGGCATATTTATTCTGCTTCAGACATAGACAATGAACGATTGTGATGCTGAATTTGCCTTCTTCCCTGTATATCATTTTTGTTGATACCCTTGTACCAGGTGCGGCCTTTAACATACGGAGATTTTCAGAAGGCGATGAATGTTATTAGACCCAGCCTGCAGAAAAGCAAGTGGGAAGAGCTTGAACGGTGGAACCAGGAGTTTGGCTCTAATTAGCTGCCTACCACGGCCTTTTAAACACACACACGTATATATTTGGCCTTGAGTTGAATGAAGCTCTGCATTATTCGACCCTGGAAAGCAAGGAGGGGATACAATTCCTAAAGCTGGAAGAGGACTGACGGGCTTCAGAATGTTCACTTTGTAGATATCACACCTCACAACCTGTAGCCGTCTCTTAAAGTTTGATCTCTTGCTCCTGTAAACATGTCTTGAAAATTACTCTATGAGCATATTGCATATTGTTATTTGTTAGTATTGAAAATATTTTCTTCAGAGAAATGGAGAAAGAAACTGTACCGTCTTTTGTTATAAATGATCTGCTCATGGTACATCATGGACTAGGGATAGATAAAGAGTCTAGACTAGAACCCACTTTAAGACATTCATTTTTCTTCCTTTTCTTAAATCATCAAGAAGTAATTAGCAATGATAACACCGCCTTTATAACTGAAAGGTCCTTTGTAAGAGTGGCGTTCTTTTTAAGAGTTTGAAAGTTTTGACCCAACAAATGGAACTTTTTGAGCCAAAATCTGAAGATCATGATTCATGAGATACAAACTCCACGAGGGTAATGCAACAGGTCCCAGAATGCATACAACAGAAACTTTTTGATTTAAAACCCACTAATGTATAAAGACCATTATAATAACAAAAATAACACACATTCCGTCCCTAATTTCCAAGAGAGAGAGCTGCAAGGTAAGAAAAGGATTTCCACCCACAAAACTTAAAACTTGAGCTTGAGCTTTGAGCTTGAAGTTGACAGATTTCACGGAGATGCAGCCACCAAGTGAGAAAACGTGCTGATTTCATCGGTGATGGTGGTGGCATCGCTGCTCTCATCGCTGGTAATTGGTGCAGGACTAGCTGCAACCGCGATGGAGAGGCCGATGTCCACGTTCATACGGGTATCAGCAGTGCTAGGTATAACAGCAGTTTTGGGTATGGCAAGGGGAGGGGGGGCAAGGGAAACACTGTGGATGGGGATGGGCTGCTGATAGTGGACTACAAACTTCTTGGCGCCTCTGCCTCTGTTAACGTGCCTCTCGCAGTACTTCCCATCCGGTAAAACCTCCCTGCTACACTGCCACTTCTTACCATCTGTTCTTCGGCATCTCCGAAATCCTGTTCCTTCCCCATGCCCGTTGTCGACCCAGGTGCTGCTGCCGCGGCCTAACCCTGCAAATGACACAAAATTATTTTGAAATTCGCAAAAAGCCATTGAGAGAGAACAACATTAATACCAAGGGATTCCATTCTACCACCAAAGCCATAAGAGAAACAGGTAATAGTATTATTGAACCACCCATTAATTAACACCTCTAGTAACAGATAAAACCCCAGCCAAAGCCCCCATTGAACCATGAAAAGTCTCTAAGAATCCCATTAATTAACACCTCATCTAGTAACACTTCCTCCATTTTTTACCAAAACTCATCCTGTGCAGCATGAGAAGAATCTTTTCACTAATTTTTAAAGTTCACTAATTTTAAAGTTCACTAATTTTTTATAAATATAATTGAAACTAGAAAGAACATTATGAACTAATGTAGTTATAAACAGTATGTCTCCAACAAAAAGTAATGCATATTACTCTAAAAAGTAAATTATAAAAAATGCTGAATGAGACGAATCTTTTCACTTAATAACTAATCCATGGAAACCTGTTTCAGTTCATATCAGCACAAAATAATAATGATAATAGTAACAACAAAACAAAACTACAAGTAGCAATTCAAAAGACTCCCAACACGGCAAAGCCAGGAGGTTTTACTTGTACACAATCATACTTCTGGTCAGAAATATTGCCTCTATATTTCAACTCTTGATACCTAGGTTGTTGTGGAGCAACCTTACTGCTACAGGACGATCCGCCGTCAACTTTCAAACAATACCATCACACATAACCATCAAAGAAATCACAAGGTCTAAATAATTCTGGCCTCTAACATCAATATCGTACTACATTTTGAAATCCCAGGTAAGCCAACAACGAAATTCCTTGAAGCTCCATGTTTTTCTATCATCAATAGCATCTTGTCCTACAAAACTTGGAACATATATAACAGCATTCAATATGATAACTTGAGATCACGCTATTTTAGGAAAACCATAAAGAAGCATACATTAGGAGTGAAATAGTGATAGAGAATGAAAACATATAGGTTACAGTTTCAAGACTGCTACCTTGCTGAGCACCATTTGCAGAGGAGCCAAATCCAGGACCAGCAAAGTTACCATCTCCAGAATTTTTTACACCTTTGCTGCTTCGATTGATGTTGGACCTGTTATCAAGATGACCATAACTGGCATCCTTGACATCAACATGGACATTGTTGTTTCTGTTGTTTTCAGCACTAGGACTCAAGACACCGGCAATTATGTTATCATTACTGCCATAGCAAGCTAGGGGGATGGTAGCAGTGGATGAGGCTAACTTAGAGACAACAATGTTACCATTTCTGCTGAAATCACTAACAGAGTTGGTGGTGGGAGATGCCGTAGCAGAACTGTTGGTGCCGGTATTTGAAGAGGGGGTAGCAAATTCAAAATCTACAGGACTTGAAATTGAAAGGTTGCTCTTTGTACTAGTAATGTCACCGGAATTGGATGTTTTTGTGGTTTTGCAGGCATCAATGGATGTACCAGGTTGTGAAGCAATGACAGAAGCTGCCACATGCTTTCTTGAACGCTGGCACCCTCTATGCATGTGCCTCTCACAGTATTTCTGATTGGGAACAACATCCCTGCTGCATCGCCACTTCTTCCCGTCAGTTCTTCTACACCTCCCTGGTTCTGGATCCATCTCACCCTTACAATGAAAGTCCTGAAGATTGAATCCTATAACTGAAACCAATCAGGGAAAAAAAGAAAGAAAATTCAGGCCAACATTCCCCTTTGAAATATCTATAGCCAAGTGATAATTTTGTTGGAGGGGAGTGAGTTGACACAATATAGCCAAGGGTATCAAGGCACAATTCAGTGCTAGATTCAGAGAATGATAAAACTCAAACCATCTAAGATGACAAATCTTCTAGATTTCATCAAACAATTATGTATGGACAAAGTAAAATACTCATGATTAAGTTGAACAAACATAAACCCATCTATAAGGGTCTTCCTATATGAGCCTTTATTCAAATTGTGAAGAAGCAATCCAATTAGCATGAAAGCAATTCAAATGTCAAGATTGATAAGCTGAAACAAAAAAAATGTTCTCAAATAAATCTAGAAACCTCAGGAAATTACCTAGAACAACAAAATGCCATCTCAAACACGATTATGAAAATAAGCCATCTTAAAAACAATAACCCGGACCAAAGACTTCTGAAATATCCAGAAATTGAGAAACACTAACATATTTAACTCACTTGACCGATCTCAAAAACTAAAAACAAATCAGTAGGTACTTAGTTGGAACAAGTTTCAAGTCCAGTAAACAAGCACCAGTACAAACCAAGATTACAAGTTATTAAATGAAATATCTGGAACAGTCAAAAAGCAATAAGATTAATTCCAGTTCATCTACAGTTTCTCGAGCAAATAATGCCACATCTCCAAATGACCTAGTAAATTGTACAAATGAGCGAATACAGTGTCCATAACATAAAATCCATCCCAAATTTCAAGATGGAAACCAAAACCCAACTAAAAAGAAATCAACTTTCAAGTGTAAACCCCTAAAACAAACAGCATTTCTAGCACAAGTCAGCAACATAACTAGTAAAACAACAAATTCCAACGTACAACAGGGGACCTTCGCCAATGGCTATAGATTGTGCTAGCTAGAGGCACCCATCTCCATGACCTAAAACCTATCCCAATTTCATGCTAAACCATAACCCATCTCAAAAATAAAAAATAAAAATGCTCATGTTTCAACTCTATACCCCTAAAACAAACATAATTCAAAGCACAAGTCATTAACATAACTAGTAACACAACAAAAATCCATTTACAACTTGGGTAACATAAAACATCTCAACCCCAACACCCCCCCCCCCCCCCCGCCCCCTCCTCCGAGAACTCAAATTTCAAGTCTAAACCTCTAAAACAAGCACAAGCAAAGCACAATCACTAACTCAAGCACTGAGAGTAACAAAAGAAAGAAAAAAAAAAACGAAAAAAGAAGCCCACTTACAACTTGGGAAATGATTATAGATTCCACCATTAGCAGAGCCAAAGCACCTGGCAACACTCTTCCAGATGGGGAGAACAAGGTAAAAGGGCACAACGAGGCCAGAGACTATGTACTTGCATATGATAGCCTGCTGCTGGAACTCATACCACTGCGCCAGCGTGAACCCACACTTCCCCTGTTGTTTGGTCACGCCGCTTGCTCCAATCCCGAGCCCAAGCTTGATGGACGGCGACCCTTCGCCGCCGGCGTGATCCTTCTCTTTAACCTTCCCCCTTTCCCATCTGGTCTTCCCTCCACCACCGCCTTTTCCTTCACCACGCAAAAACCCAAATTCACAAACTAACTAATCGGCAACACACAAACTAACTAATCGGCAACACATAATATACACTAATATACATAGATATATGCACATGCAATACATATGATACTTGCACGCACATCAAACCACATTAATACCCCAATTGACATTACATAGCTATGGGCTAGCTAGCTAGCAATATGCATAAATTAGATACCAAAAAAAAAAAAGAAGCAAATTAGAGCAGTTAGGAGCTAGCAAATAGGCAGATTAATTATATGTATAGCCATGTAGCATAAATGTATAATTAGATATATGGGGAGAGAAGTGAGGACCAGAGTCGGGAATGAGCGGTTTAGGCTGCATTTTTACATGGGTTTGACGAAGCTTGGCGAGAGAGAGAGAGATGGAGGGATGGATGCTACGTGACTTGGAAGAGATGAGAAATTTAAAAAGGAAACGAAAAGCAAAAACCGCCTGAAGAAAGCAAAGAATGGCACCAGCCCACACACACTGGCATATGGCAGCGCCATGTATTGCAACCAATCCATCTGGCCACTACCCAGACACCCACCAGAGAAGTAAGAAATTTGTACCACTATACATATATGTATACAGAGGGAGAGAGAGAAAAGATAGTGGTGTCAGAACGTCTGACAAGATCCGTTTTAGCCTTTTGCAGACTGCACTGCACCAACATTCAGACCATTGCGCCTCATGTAGCATGTGAAGCCCCCACTCTATCCCCCTGGCGTTTGAGAGGCACCTTCCCAGACAATGATACACTTCAAACCAACGTTTATATATATATATTTAATATACATAATTATAGTGCCGCGAGAATGAACATTCATGTGAATGGAGAAGGAAATTGGAACAAATTTGGGCAAATTATAATTAAATTTATTGTGATTTGAATTATTTGTATAATTTTTTTTATAATTTATAAATAATTCTAATGATATTCGTAGTTCATATTTCTTAATCATGCACTCTTTTTCTTATTAACTTTGCTATTTAAATTTTAATTAGCTTAAATTAAATTAATTAAACACTAATTACCAAAATAGAAATAGAAATTTGAATTTTTTAAGGTGAAAGAAAATAAAAAGAGAAAATAAAACTACTTTTAAATAAAATTACCCATCAGTATTTAAATTATAAAAACTATACTAACTACCAAAATAGTATTAACTACGTAATCATTTTTGTTTTTAATATTTTTTATTAAAAATATTTTTTTCAATCCCTAACCAAGCAATCTAGAGATATTTTTTTTAAAAAAAATAATTTATATAAAAGTATTTTTATAGAATTCATTCTAATAAGTATAGAAATTTAAAGAGTAATGAAAATGGATAAAAAGTATGATATAAATTATAAAAATAATTATTAATCAATACAAAAAGTATGATATATAATATATATATATATATATTACATATAGATTAATTCAATGCAACTTCCTTCCATTATCCATAGATGAATTAATCCAAGATAAAGATAATTGTGTGTCTCACGCGCTTTGTGCATGGCGCGTGTCCTTGAATCAACAGTTAATTCATTGTCCCTCTTGGGTGGGACCGCACTATATAGCCTTGCAGTAAGGGGCCCCATCTTTTGATGCCAGAGGACAGGTGGGTTTGACGTGGCACTGGGCCGCCTTTCTCAGTTTCCCTGCCACCACTTCATAATCCTTGTCTTGGTCCGGCCCGGAACTCCCATGGGCTCAAATAACTTCGGTGGACTTAACTAACCTTGGGCCGGGCCTGACAAGTTGCATATTAGGTTACTCAAACCCCAAAGGTCCGTGAATTAAAGGGGGGGCATGGGGCGGTTTCTTCATTCGGGTCATGATCTATAAAGAGATTTTCGTGTTGTTTCAGTCGAATATATTGGCCTGTGAGAATCTGTGAGGGTAGTAATGTAAATGGATTCTAATTAACTCCATTTATATGTTTGTTTTAATAAACTTTTATAACTATATTTTATTTTCATTTTAAATAAAATTAATTAGGGCCTAAGAACCCATTTACCTTCTTACGTGAGCTCCACCCATTTGTTGTTAAAAAAGAAGGAAGTTAATTATAGGTAACGGAGGCATGGCGGGTTGAAAGTGTCTTGGAGATGATTGTCGTCGGCATGCCCTTCCAATAGGACACAGCTTGAGTAAATTTAAAGCAAAGCATGTTTGGATATGGAATGGAAGGCATGTGGGTAACATCCATAGCAGTGCTCTGGCTCATCATTATCATTATCTGCGCAAAGTTTACAAGTAAGAATTGGAGTTGTCCCCAATGGTTGCCTTGAAGGGGTGATAAATAAAGATTTTAAGTTTGTTTTTTTAGAGATAAACTCACTCACACACACACACACACACACATATAAGTTTGTTTATATGCACTGTGGTTAGAATAATATAACACATTAAAAGGGCACTACACTGGAACTGTTTCTTGAACGTGGCTTACCCATGTCTAAGGCATTATTATGCATGCCAAGCTTAATGATTACCGAATGGTAATGGCCGGCTATTTGTTCCATTGTTGTGATTTGGAATTCTAATGCACTCGATATAACAAAAACCCGTCTCAAATACACTTTTCTTTTCTTTTTTTCATATTTGAGTGGGCTTCATAAGGATGATTCATTGGCTCCATGGTGAGCCCTTTCAACTTAAGAACCTAACCCGGGATATAAACCAATGTGAATGGAATTGGGTTCAGTTTTTTTCTTAGAATCAAAGCCAAATTAACTAAATTATTATGAAAATTCCTAACCGCATTGAACTCTCAACGATACTAGTTTTGTGTAAACAAGTCTAACGGAACCCACCATTACAGCTGAATGGATGGAACAGTTCCAACCTCAAAAATTGCAAAACGTTTATACCCTGAGAACTCGATCATTGGCTTGAACTCTGTGCCCCCCACAAATCCCATTTTCGATGAACGATTAAAGTCCCAGTAAGCCCCAGCAAAATCACTCAAAACAAGCCAAAATGGGAGGGCATTTCTGTCATTCCACCATGACACGATCACGATCTTAGGCAACCTAGTCAAGTAAAATACATCCAGCTGTGACCCAAAACGAAAACGAGGATGGTAATCAGGGAACTCTCGCACGCACGGAAATCCTCGCACAGTGAACCAACTCTACCACGATTAAGCGTTAACCATTCAACTAACACTAGTTAACTGCTTGTTAAAGCCTAAACCCCTCCTCCTCCTCCTCCTCCTCCAGCCCCCAGCGTTCCGAACTCTCTCCTTGGCATTGCTGCTGTTTTGGGCTCCTCTGGTCGAACTAACAGACGCCATGAGTGTAATGGGCCGCCTTTTCCTTGTTCTCTGTCTGTTCGGCTTCTTCTCGGCCAAAGCTCACAATATCACTGAGATACTATCGAAATCTCCAGAATACGGCCAGTTTAACAGCTACCTCAGCCAAACGAAGCTCGCCGACGAGATCAATAGTCGCCAGACGATAACCGTCCTGGTTTTCAAAGACGCCGCCATGTCCTTTCTCGCGGCCAATCACCCCCTCGCCGCCATCAAAAATGCCCTCAGCATCCACGTGCTCTTGGACTACTTCGACGCCCTTAAGCTCCACCAGATCTCCGGAGGCACCGGTCTCACTACCTCGCTCTACCAAACTACCGGAAATGCGCCGGAGAATCTAGGTTTTGTCAATATTACCGATTTGAAGGGCGGAAAGGTCGGCTTCGGGTCGGCTGCGCCGGGGTCGCCTATCGACTCGACTTACACCAAGGAGGTGAAGACGATTCCGTATAACATTTCGGTTTTGGAGATCAACCAGCCGATCATAGCGCCGGGGGTTTTGGACGCGCCGGTTCCGTCGGCTTCGGAGAACATTACAGCTTTGCTTGAGAAGGCCGGGTGCAAGACGTTCGCGACGTTGATTATGGCGAGCGGCGTGTTCAAGGCCTACCAGGCGGCGGCGGAGAAAGGGTTAACGGTGTTTGCTCCGTCGGACGAGGCGTTTAAGGCGGCGAATGTGCCGGATCTGGCGAAGCTCACGAACGCCAACCTGGTGGCGCTCCTGCAGTACCATGCTCTCGCTAGTTACTCTCCAATTGGCACGTTGAAGGCGACTAACGAGCCGATTAGCACGCTCGCCACCAACGGCGCGGGAAAGTTTGATTTGACCGTTGCCACCAACGGCGACGAGGTGACTTTGAAGACGGGACTCGACTCTTCTCGAATCGGCAGTACTGTCATCGACGCCATGCCACTCTGCATTTTCACCGTCGATAATGTACTCCTTCCGGCTGAGTTGTTCGGGAAGGCACCGTCTCCGACACTTGCGCCGGAACCTGTCAAGTCGCCGTCGCCGTCGCTGTTGCCTTCTCCTTCTAAATCTCCTGCACCGGTGGTTTCTGCCCCCAGCCCGGCCCCGGTATCAGCTAGGGCTCCAGCGCCGGCCCCGGTATCAGCTAAGGCTCCGGCGCCGGCTCCGGTATCAGCTAAGGCTCCGGCACCGGCCCCGGCCCCGGTATCAGCTAAGGCTCCAGCGCCGGCCTTAGAAACTCCAGAAGGAGCTCCGGCGCCGTTTATAGAATCTCCGGATGGAGCTCCGGCGGAGGGACCGGGCGAGGCGCCGCACAGCACGTCGGATAACGGCGACGTGAAAGCCCCAGCATTGCTTAAAGCGCTGTTCATAGTGTCAGTCTCCGTTGCTATATCAGGGTTCTTGTCGTAAATGGTACTTCGATCGACGTCTATTTGGGGTTTTAGCTTATTCATTTTGTTTTTTTTCTTTATTTTATAATTCTATGGGTAGATTAGTCTTTCTCATAATTTGGTTTGATATTTATTTAATTTGGGGGGAGTTGAGTGGACAAGCTGCGCATTGTAGCAGCTGATGGTGATTTTGAGCATTCGTGCGCGTGCGTGGTGTGCTTATATGATCTGAGTGGACGCTGTTTCCCTTTGGTCGACGCTATTTTATTTTGTCCTTTTGATTAAGCTTAAAACTTATAAAAAACTATATAAGTTTTTTTTTTTTTTTTTTGGGTACAAATTTATAATACTGATTTTTCTTTTGTTTTTTTTTCTTCTTATTTAATATTAATTACTATTCTGGATACTTTAAATTTGATCGATTGGTAGTTTGACTTTCTAATTTCGGTCAACCTTACACTTTCTTTTAAGATTTAGCTAAATGAATAAGGACCTTAGAAATAGTAAAGGGACTTTTATTGTTTTTAAATCATAGAAAATATCATTTTATTTTTAATCATTAATAAAAAAAACCCAAAAAGTAAAATTGTGGTGCCTGTAGTTAGCCATTATTGATGTTTGAAAATGAAACCTTATTAGTGATAGAGTTCAATTTGATAAATCTCAACATTGTTACTTTATTATAATAGAATTGGCCATCACTAAATTTATTAACAGTTTATTACCCACAAAATAAGGGGAGAATATAATTAACTACCAAAAATTGATCAACAAACGAATAGATGTGCACAAAAAAATAGTCCTTCTATAGAGTAGGGTAATAGAGAGTCTTATAGAATGAACATAAAAAGACGAAATTATCCTTATTCACTTTGTAAATTAGTGCAATGACCCACTTTACAAATTTATAAAGTGGATGAGTGGCGTAATTTTATCTTTTTACCCCTATTTGATAAGCCCGTCGGTAAGACTATTTGTCTTTTAAGATTTTTCTTGAAAAGATGAATAAGAATCGAGACAAGTATAGATAAAATTGATAGTATTTTTGTTTTTATTTTAATTCTAATGGTTATAAAATAAATAAAAATAAAAAACACATAAAAGTCAACAAAAGTCCTCATCATTTTTTAAATATGAGAGGATGCTCGTATTTTTTAATAAAAAATGTAAAATTACATGTCAATGTGAAGTATGACCTGAACTAAAGTAAAGAGTATTTTTCAATATATGAAATTACAGATGTGAAGTTACGAATGTATAAAACTTGAAATTATATAATAGTTGAAGATATATTAAAAAAATACCCATTAATAGAATGATTCCAAATAGGTTTTAGTTGTAGTAGTTTGTAATTGTTCTGATATATGCATATTATGTAATTATATATTAGTTTCAAGTCATAGTTGTAAATTAGATTATATTTTGCATGTATATTGGTTGTGGAATAACAACATTCTAAAATTAAAGGCTAATCTCTCTAATTATGTTTTGGAGTGAGAATGTGGCAAATATTGGCATGTGAGTTGTTGAAGTAAGATATTTTTTTTTAAGAAAACACTACTTACTTGTACAAATTGAGTTATCAAAATGATGACCTAAAATAAATAAATGACCATTATATCCTTGTGAAATATTTAAAGACCAAAAATATTAGAGTCGGACTTCACATTAATGAAGTCCCATTCAGATGAAGTTGGATATCATACGAGCCATTGGAAGGATAAGTTTGTCGAAGATCATCAGTGGCCGATGGAGGGGAGCGATGTTAAATGGTTGACGATTTCATTTTTTTTCTCTATAGGCCTCAAATGGGTCGTGGGGTTTGATTTGAGGATTTATGGGTTAGTGACGGTGTCGGGTTTCTATAATTGGCGGGTTGAGGCGACAACGATGAGTTTCTATGGCCAGTGGTGAATGGGGGCGGCGACAGTGTCATGTTTTTCTCTCAAATGTGAGATTTTGTAGAAGTTTTAATTTGGAGAATTCTAAAAGTAGATTTTTGTTATTTTATCACGCGCGCGTCTCTGTGTGTGTAAGGCTATGGGCAAGTCTCGCTCGCATGGGCAGCCTAGTTGGTCAAGAAGGGGGGCACAAAATACTTTCTGTAGTAAATCTTGGACCAAGACCAATGATTGAATCTCGCAAGCGGCAGTGTGGGGGTATTTCTCTTCAAAGTGAGGGGACTCCTTGTGCGCGGTGAGCCCGGGTCTAGCCACTGCGTCCGGTTGGGTCACTATGATTAACCTCCTCCAACGTCCTATCGAGCCGGATGTGAGGGCGTCCGGGATTAGCGATTTCACTCATTGGACCAAGGCTGTGGACAAGTCTCTAATAAAGTTTTTTTTTTTAATTCCAAATGTCATATATATTCAATGACATGACATAGTCAGATAGATTGCACCATAAGGAGTAAGGACGTGACAATTTCTGTCCAACGAAGCAGGGCAGGGCAGGGCATAGATTCAATTCGACCTCTCGCCCAGAGGGCTGGACTAGAGTCCTAAGTAGTCGAAACCAGGAATTCCAGTTCCAGGTGACAGTAATGGCAAAAGACGCTGGTTCCGCCGCCCATGCTCGGAAAAAGGAGGAGAAGCGACCGCGCTCCATATTCGATTTGCCGCCGGACTTCTTCGATTCATGTCTCCTCCTCCAGTCCCCAATCTCCTCGGTCGAGCCATCCTCTCAAGTCTCCGAAATCGAAACCCTAGGCGAGGAAGCGGACAAGCACCAACAGCCCAGCCAGAGCGGCGCAACGACGAAGACTTCTTCGATTTCGAGATGGTCATGCAATACCTGCAAGGCCGAGTTCGAGTCTCTCGATGACCAGCGCTCTCACTTCAAGTCCGACTTTCACCGTTTCAACGTAATATACTCATCGCCTTTGTATCAGTTGCTTGTACAAATTTTACCTTTTTCTTTTATTCCTTTTCTAGTAAGCAATATTACTGTGTTAGAATAGGAAATGGTGTATATTGACCTTTTTTGTTGTGTGTATTGGTAAACACAAATTTTGATGTTGTTCAGAAATCGAAATGGCCAGACATTAGCCATATATTGATAACTAATAAAAATATTTGTAGTTTCAGAAATCGAATTTACAAACTAAACAAAAGACAACCCCCCCCCCCCCCCCCCCCAAAAAAAAAAAAAAAAAAAAAAAAAACAAAAAAAACAAACAAAGGGAATTGAATTTACTAGGTTTGTATCCTATCATTTGATACAAGAAAATTGGAGAAAAATGGAAAAGGTTTTCAATTGTAAGCTTAAGGTTATTAATTTTTTATTTGATGTATTATTGCTAGTAGTCAATATGTGCAGTAGGTTATTGCATACGATAACGAGAAAATCTCTCAATTTCTAAACTTTACTTATGGAGACTGAATTCTTATTGCTGTGGTTGCAATAAAAATGCTCGCAATTAGGGAGGGTTATTTGATCTGATTAGCCCATTTGCATCTACTAATCTTTCTTTCATGGAGTAAAATTCACTGCCACCATAAAGAAAGGACTAATAAAATAAAATCCTTCCAAAATGGATGGGCAAATGGTTTTAACATGTGTTTTGATTCTCATTTTCAATTTGTTGGCATTTAATCTTAGGTAAAGCTAAGCATTGCCGGAAAGGATATCGTGAAGGAGGATGATTTTGATGAGTTGACCTCTGGTTCTTTATTCACAGACTGGGACATATCAAGCATATCAGGGTCTGAAGATGAAGCTGAAAAGGGATCTTTCCCCCCAAATGGCATGGATGGTGGATTAAGTAGAAGTGTTAAACAGAAGCTATATATCTGTCTTCAGAAGGGAGAGAGAATCTCAATCTGGAGATGCTTACTTCTGGACGAGGCAGATAATATCATGTTTAAGAATGATAAACTTGTTCCTGCAGAAAATGGTAACTTTATCCCTTTCTTGAAAGAAAAGGAAGTAATTGAGAAACTGAAATTTTTGATCCACGAGCCCAGGGATAATACCTGTTTGAGGGTTGTTCTACTTGCAAGTGGTGGGCATTTTGCTGGCTGTGTGTTTGATGGTAACTCTATTGTGGCTCATAAGACATTCCACAGGTTAGTGTTCGCATCTTGCTATCTGTGACATCTTAATGAAATGAGCTTGTTATCTTGGCAAGTGTGCTGTGATGAACTTTGCTTCCATCTCAGTTGTCTTTTTTGTTCAAGTGCATGGCATTATATGCCACGTTTCCTTGGAACCATAGATAAATTATTTCATTTGGCATTGTATACTTGACTCCTTTTCAAATTTTTTCATTCAACTATTCATAGTTTATGTGTATGATAGTTTTTTTTTTTTTTTTTTACCCTGTCCCCCTGTCCACAATTAAACTTGAATTGAAAAGAGCCCATATGAGTTAAAAACTTCATATGATATAATAAACAAATGGAAATTTGAAGTGATAACAAGCTAGACTTATGTTTTTTGCAATGAGAAAAATTTTTGGTGGAATATGTTGAAGTGGGTGCACCATTCCGTGGTGAAAAGGAGGGCGGTTTTATTCTTACTTGGTATCTTAAGCTTTAGGGCACCGCCGTTATAACAAGTATTTGTTCAACTGTAGTCTTTAGTGCCGAGGCGCTCTCAAATACTTTATCAAACATTGACTTTGTATGTAGTTTAGAGCATAGTGCAAGCCTATGACCATCTTGAAGACTTGAACCCAGTATCCTGTAAACAGTTGAGTAAAAAATGCTTGGTTATGAAGTAATGGAAAGATCACCAAACTGCTGGGTTCTTGCTCTCAGCTTGTGGGAAACTAAATTTTCTCATTCTTCTGAACTACTTACCTTCTTTCCTGTAGATATGTGATAAGGGCTAAGGCTGGTAAGAAACAGTCGTCAAAAGATGCAAGTGGCAAAGCTGCACACTCTGCTGGAGCTTCACTTCGCCGTTATAATGAACTTGCTTTAAAGAAGGTACTGAATACTAGATCACAGAGAACATAGTGTGGGTATTGTTCTTTCAACGTATTCATTCTTGACTCACAGATTAGGAAAACTCTATTGGCACTCCTTCTATGGATTATACCATATTACTAGAAGCAGTATGTGAATATGGACATTGACATGAGAAATGATTTGAAAAGAAATAAGAGTATGGATGCTGTAAGGATACGTAAAATGTGTATTGAATTTTTAATCAGTATAAGTTCGTGAACATAATAACAAAAAGGAATTAAAAATATTGAAAAATATCACAAAGGAATATTGAGGGCGAGCCTTGGTAGCATCAATAAGGTAGCTCCTTTGTGACTAAAAGCTCATGAGCTTGAGTTGTTAGCCTCTTTGCAAAGCAGGGGTAAGGCAGACTCTTGGAAAGTGGACAATCTTGTGCATTGAGAATGCCCTCTTATCACTAAATGAATATATCATGGTACTGTTTGTTTTGTAAATAATAATGATAGTTTACAAAAAGGTATCAGTAGCACCTGCATAAAGCTTCTATAATAATGATAACATAAATACCATTCAGCTTAAAGAAAAAAAAAGTAGCTGTTTTTTCTGAGTTGTAACTAAGCTCAATTGTGTTTCTGTTTTTATTATTTTTTGAAAATCTTATTGCACTTTCCAATTTGATTCAGGAAAAAAGGAGGAGAAAAGAACCCTGTTAAAAACCGTATTGTGTCCTTATACATGTTTATTATGTGCCCAATCTATAAATACATGAGTACACTGTACATCATGTGTCCTAGACATATCTACAAGCAAAATTGATAATTAAAAATTAAAAGACAAGCCATTTGGTATGGCCAACATATGTCCAGAGTGTCTGATGAGTATCCATATCTGATACATGTTAGGCACAAGTATGGCACTAATAGGACCAAATTTTTTGTATTCAAATTTGTATGTGGCTTGTGCTCGTTGCTCATTTATATGTGTTATGTGTGATACTTTATTTTTGTTCCATTGATTTAAGTTTTTTCTTTGTTATTATTTCCACAGCACTACAAATTCCATCTTTTCAGCTTGATCGAAAAACATTAATTTTCTAGTAATTTCTGAATTGATACACAGATTTTGAAAGTGGCGAATTTTGTAACCAGAAATGATCCCAAAGTTTTTTCATTTTTATTTTCTCAAAAGTTTCCTTTAGAGGAAAAAGGGGAGGGGGAAAAAACCCCGAATTGTCATTTTCTCTGATAACACTTGATGTGTAGTCATCTTCTCTGAAGTATGTGTTTTACAAGATTAATTTGAGAAAAAAAATGTCTGTATGTCTTGTTTTCTTAGTGTGTAATCATTAAAAAGAATTATATATATATATATATATATATCCTGCATAAATGCTATCATACCACATTATAGACTATACAGTTCATATGCTCCCTATATTGCATGTACCAAATGATCTACATACAGAGTAACAAGCCCTTGCATGCATTCTTTTATTTTTGAACACTTCACTGATTTGTATCTCTTTAATAACTAGGAAATTCAAGAATTACTCGCTACATGGAAACCTTATTTTGATGCTTCGTCATGCGTTTTTATTTATGCTCCTTCAAATAACCGTCAGCTACTTTTTGATGGAGAAAAACCATATTTTAGTTGTAAGCGCTGTGCTATTCGGAATATTCCACTGACTGTACGGAGGCCTACATTCAAGGAAGCCAGGCGAGTTTATAATTGGTTGACACAAGTTTGTGAAGAAGTTGATGAAGAAAAAACAACCATCACCAAAGAGTCTTCTCTATTAAGTGCAAACGATACGAGTGATGACTGTCTGGAGTCCACCAGTGAAAACTTGGGGGATAAACTAGAAAGTAGGGATACTACCGAGGCTTATTCAGGTGTCAAAAAGTCTGATACTCCCATATCCAAAGAGAGAGAGAGTGAAATCCTTGGTACAACAACACTACTGCATGAAGCAGCAAAGTCTGGGAATGACCAAAAAGTTTTGGAGCTCCTAGAACAAGGTTTAGACCCTTGCATTAAAGATGAAAGGGGTCAGACTCCATTTATGCTTGCAACTGATAAAGAAGTGCGTAATACTTTCAGAAGGTTCATGGCTTCAAACCTTGACAAGTGGGACTGGCATGCTGCTAGAGTGCCGAGTGCTTTGACAAAGGAAATGGAGTTATCTCAAGCTGCTAAACAGGCAAATCTAATGTTTCTTTACAGATTTATTTACTGTGTTGTACCTGTATTGGTTTTACTGTATCTGCTTTAAAATTTGATATGATTCAACAGGACTTTTTTAGTGGACTGTGACAATCTCTTCATCTTGGCTCTGGAATTGGTTCTAGATTCTTAGATATCCCAAGATCTAACTCAACTGCCAAGGATGTGGGTGCTAGAGAAAGTTCCATTAAACTTAATTCACTAGGAAAGAGAATTCCCCTTGGAACTAGTGTGAAAGGGCAATGGCTTAGTTAGCTCATGTTAACACATTAAACTTTGGGTAAATTACAATGTGAACCCTTGCAGTTTGATGTAAAGCCAGAGCACCCTTGGCATTTCAAAAATTAAACTAGTATCCCTACTGTTCAAAAGTTGTATCGCATTCCCCCCCTGTTGTTAGATATCCATTAGTGACATCAAACAGAAAACAATGATGCCAAAAAAATTGTTGATGAAATGATACCCTCTCTCTCTCTAAACCCATTTCTCTCTTTATATTACAACCCCTTTCCCTTTTGCTACCTCATATCTCAGCTCTCTCCCTCTCTCTCTCTCTACACACACACACACACACACACGCATCCTGCTAACAAGGGAAGAGAAGCTATTGCTGATATGTGAAAGGCTTATTGTAGAAGATGAAGGGAAGTTGTTAAGCAATAGGATTTGAAAGTTGGATTGATTTGTTTTTACTTTTTTTATTGTTTGTATTTTTTGAGTTTTGATTATCTGTTTTTTTGGGTTTGTTCTTGTGGAAGCTTTTCCATGTACAACAAAAAGGTATTTGCTGGGTCTTCTTTTTCTATATTTTCTTTGCAAATGGTTCTTTTTTGTATATTTGAGAAATCAGAGGGGCACTCCATGTAAATGTCATAAAAATTAATATTTCAGGGGATTGAAGATTTGCCAAACCCCTCCATTTCTGTTTTAGGGTTTAGTTTTTGTTTGCAAAAATTAATTATAAAACGCCTCATGTTTTCACCTCCGAGCTCTAGGTATTTATATGCAATATAAAATGTGTATGCATAGTGAGATGTGTATAAATGTACATGGAATTGAGATGAAAGAGAGAGGTGGGACAAAGACTATTTATAGAGAGATGAAAAATGGAGGGTTGAGACAGAGAGAGTTGGTGTATATATATATATAGAGAGAGAGAGAGAGAAAGAGAGAGAGAGAGAACACAATATATTATTTAGGGGCAAAATTGCAATTGTAATGTGTTCTTAACATCTGTTTAATGGAGGGAGGTTAGTGTAATATCCAAAATGTGAGGGATATGTTCCGTAAATTTTGGAACCTCAGGGGTGCCAAGTGTAATTTTCCCTTAAATTTTTTGCTATGAGTTTTGAAACATGCATTTGGATTGCATTTGTTCCATTTACCTAGATTGGGAAATATTGATATATCTTTGAGTCAATTTTTGATTTTGTAAATGCCTTGAGAGGGTTAAGATGGCATATAGGATTTTTACCTTTTAGTTCTGTACATTGGTGGTATAGTGGGGCTGCTCCCGTTGCATATCCCTTCACTCATACATGCCTTCTTTTTAGTGATCAAAAAGTGAAAAATAATGACAATAATTGATGCAGTGTGTAGCGCGTGTGTGAAGAAAACACACCAAAATAAATTCTTGAAAGAACAAACTTTAATAGCCGAAGCTTGGCTTTCAAGAAAATGCAAAAACAAGACTGTTTTGCTAAAAAACCCAAATAGATTGCTGAAATTTGTATTGAGAAAAACTTGATTACAAATTTTAGATCCTAGGCATATTTATAGTGTTTGGCTAATCCAAATCCATCTAATATTTGTAAACAAAATCCAACTAGAATCCTAACAGAAATAAATCCTAATCAAACATGAAATAGAATTCTAAATCAAGTAGAAACATGAAGTAAAATCCTAAATCAAGTAGAATTCTAAAACATACGAAGTATTAAAATATTGTTTTAGCGTTACTATTCCGGTGATACTGTTCCGATTTGGTCGGGTCGGCCTTAGGTTGAGTCTTGATTGGTGACCACATCATTCACTTCCACTTGAGAAAAAATTCAACCTCAAATTTTGATCTGAGTAGGACAAATCCATGTTCGGCAAGTACAAAGAGAGATTAGCCACATTGAATGTTTAGAAATACCCATATAATTAGGCAAATCCACAACATAAACATTATTATTGATCTTCTTTTTAATTTTGTAAGGACCATATTTCTTTAGCTTGAGCTTGTTTTGCTTTCCTGCTAGAATTCATTCATTCTTCAAGAATATCATGACTTCATCTCCAACCTCAAATTCCTTGTGCTTCCTATGCTTGTCAGTTGTCGCCTTGTACTTCTTATTTGTGCAACTTTTGCTTAACATCTTCCTGAACCACTTGAACTTTTTTGCTAAGGGAACATAAGCAAAGACATTCCTCCCCTTCTTAGCCCTATCTTCGTTGGCATGGGTCCAACCATGTCCATGTTTGTTGCCCTCTGCCTCCACTGTATTATTACTATTAGATTGAGGACGTTGAACATTTCATCTTGAGCGCTTCTTTAATCTAGTAGATCTTATCACAAGTCCTTCTTCTCTCATCAGCTTTCTTGATTTTGACTCCTCAACAGCTTCCGAATTCATCTATAGATTTTTCTTGCTTGGAGAAGCATTCTTGTGCAATTGTTTCGAATAAATGTTTATTCCATGACTACCAGCAGTCTCTCCATCACTTAAAATATTGATGCTTGAATCCTCCTTTGGTTTAAGCACTTGATCAGCTATAGCAACAGTTGCTACAACATTCTTAATTTCAGAATCTAATTTCAGATTAATACCGAAAGCAGTTGCACTACTTGAGTTAACTAGCCTGGGAGATCCAACACCCCTATCCACAAAGAGACCCCTGTGACCATCTTGCTTTTGCAATTGCAAAGGTGAATGTGTTCCTATTGCCTTCGATTCAACCATGCTAGAGCCTGAATAAACAGTAGAAGGATCTGCTACCATGGCCTTCATCTCCGTTACAGTCACAAGCCGATCAGAAGAAACACCACCATCCTTGGATTGCGAAGCAATGCCTGAGCCCTCAGGACTGGAAAATACCCCAGTATGGGTCAATAACCTTGGAGTTTCTATCATGTTAGCAGCATACACTAGACCTGAGTTTGCAAACGTTGAGGTTGTTGGGACAACATAATGTTCAAGATCAAGCTCCAAATTCAACGAAAAACCATTATTTAGTTTATACTAATCGTTTCCCCAGTGGTTGTGCTGCTGCGCATTTCTCCTAACCCCTTTACCACTAGGGTTGGCTATCATATGACCAAGATCATCCTCATTGTTGCTATCATCCATCATTGGTCTTCTAGGATTATTGAGGATAGGATTAATGGCTGGTGTTCCCGGTTTAACATAGTTGACTTGATTTACGCCATTAGTCTGATTCCGATTATCCTTAACTCGTTGTAAAATGCCCAATTGGTTGCGAATTCGCTCCAATTGCTGTTCCATTGTACGAGTTATTTTCCGTTGTTCTTCAGTTGCTCTCCAAACCGCGGGCATCCCTCGATCATCGTCACCAGGCTGATTGCTACCATTATCTTCAAGATTGGCCATCTGATTAGTTGATGAACCGTTCTGATACCACCTGACGCAGCGTGTAGTGCGTGTGTGAAGAAAACATACCAAAATAAACCCTTGAAAGAACAAACTTCAATGGTAAAAGTTTGATTTTCAAGAAGACGCAAAAATAAGATTGTTTTGCTAAGAAAACCCAAATAGGTTGCTGAAATTTGTATTGAGAAAAACTTGATTACAAACTCTAGATTTTAAGCATATTTATAGTATTTGGCTAATCCAAATCCATCTAATATTTGTAAACAAAATCCAACTAGAATTCTAATAGAAATAAATTCTAATCAAACATGAAATAGAATCCTAAATCAAGTAGAATTCTAAAACATATGAAGTATTAAAATATTGTTCTGGCGCTACTATTCTGGTGATACTGTTCCGATTTGGTTGAGTTAGCCTTGGGCTGGGTCTTAATTGGTGATTGCATCAATAATAATTGTTGAGAATTCATATTAGTTTGATTGTATTAGGTGTTGTATATGTTGTTGTTCCTTCTACTTAATTTACATAGCTTCTACAGCAATTATAGTAGTTTAGCATAAATACCTGTAACCCCAACTCAGTATATTTGAATTAGTTTTTCCCTCCAATCTCTCTTTTCCCTCTCTTCTTCTCTCTCAGTTCTGTGCAGTGTTCTAAAAAGCGCTAGGCGCTAGTTGGGTGCCTTGGAAAAAGGTTCTTGCTTGCTGCAGCAAGTAGCAACAACAACAAGCAGCTGTTGCAGCAAGGAGCAGCAACAGCAAGCAGCTGTTACAGAGTCAGCAACGCATGCTGCTTGCTGCAGCAAGAAACAATCCATACAATATTGGAGGAAGACGAGATTGGCGATGAGAGAGAACGGCCAAGAGATGAGATCGGCGGCAGCGGCGAGAGAGAGAGAGAGAAATGACCCAGGCGACAAACATCTAGAGAGAGAAAGAGAAACAATAAGGGGAAGGGGAACCTGCCGTGTGCGACCCAAGCGGCTAGGCGCCACCGCCGCCGATCTATCGGGCTCGACGCCTAGGGGTGCCGAGTTGCCCTTAATTGCGGCGGCCAAGGGCCGCCTAGCACCTAGGTGGCTGTCTAGGCCGCATTTTCGAACTTTAGTTTCCTCTCTTTGATTTACAGAACTATCATTTCACAATAATAATGAAAAATGACAAAACAAATATAAGAAATGGCCAATTAATTCACAAAACAATTCACAAGGATTTGTGAACTCCTAATGGTATAGTACATGCTTTAGAAACTTTTTCTTGGAAAATTGTTATCTCATATATATTGAATCTTGAGGCAGGAGAGATTATTGAAATATTAGGAGAGAATTGTTGGTTGCTTTGTTTTACATATGCAATGCAAGTGGTGAGTGGAGTGTTGAGTCGGAGCAGTTTGTAACGTTTTACTCATGTTTATTTACTTTGTTGCCTTTGTTACAAACTCCATGTTTTCCATACCGAATGAAAAAAATGGAAAGAAAAAAGAAAAGAGATGTTTATTTCACTATGTGGATAATAGCCTCTTTTGTGGATTGCTCAGGCAGAGAAAGATGCCAAGAGGAAAGCAAGATCAAAAGAGTTGAAGAAATTACGCAAAGCAAGAGAAAAGAAGGCCGAGGTGTGTGTTTATAGATTTTAGTTTTGATGTTTACTTAAATTTTGATTAGCATTTATCTCATCCTGGTTGCTGGACTTCAATATGGTGGTAACCCTTTTGTCACAACCCAAAAAAGAAAAGGGGCATGTGACTGTCATTATGACCCTTGGTGAACTGTTGGCTTTTGGGATCAAGCAAGCATCAATTATCAAATTTTGTTACTCTATTTAATCACAGTTTCCAGTCTTGCCTGCTGACCAAGTCAATTTTTAACAAAATTTGATTTCACTAAACATTGAATAATCAAAATCAAGTTAATAATTATTTAGTCCTTGCTGTTTGTATGACGGAGCTGACTACTAAGAGTTTCCAAAGGAAAATGACAAGATAATAAAATTTACATAATGAACGCTGAAAAGGTATTAGGTCTACCAAAGAGAGGAAACTAAAGTCCAAGTGTTTTTATGTGGATGGGTTTGTTGATTCCAATGCCTGTTTGAGATCTGAAATAGACAGATTTACAGACTGAGTTAATGGCTCAGTGAATAGATAGTGCACGAGTTATGCAAGAAATTTTTCTTTCAAAAGCAAATAATAAAGTCGTTTTATGAGAAAATGGTTTTTCTACTATGAGGAAACCCTTTGAATAAGATTACATGATAGTAGTTTCTATGTTAAAGTACACAAAGCAAAATGTTTCATAATGAATTGACAGACATGAATTTTGAAGGTCAACAACAATCTTGCAAACTAGATAATTTTTATCTTTGGCCATTCTAACTGAACAAACAGGGAAATAAACTGAATAGAACCCTTTATTCGAGTAACTTAGAAACAGTTTACTTGATTAAGGGGAGTCTTACTCGTTGAAGGGAAGCTTAATTTTATTGATCTCACGAATGGAGTATTTATTCAAGAAATATCCTACAACATCTCCTTAAAGACAGGAAAGAATTTAAAAAAAAAAACATTAGAAGATAAAGTATATCAATTACAGCAGGTCTTATCTCTTGAGAATACCTGCCTGCTTTTTCTTGGGAATTCTTATCTCTTGATTCTAATCTCCAACGAATCTTATCCCTAGTCTTAGCCATAAGATAAGTGATCAGCATTTAGACTTTGAATCCTCATCTTTTTATTCTCAATATTCCAGATAATTCGAATTTTTCAACTCTTAACATAAAAAAAAATCTTGCAAACTAGATAATTTTAATCTTTGGCCATTCTAACAACAATCTTGCAAACTGGATAATTTTAATCTTTGGCCATTCTAACATAAAAAACTGATCTGTAAGTGTTGGCCAAGACATGAGGTTAGCAATATCATTGCTAACTTGGGTCAAAACAAAGGTGTGTTAGGGCTAACGTTTAATGTATAGCATAAGTTCTTTCCAATAAAGGTTTTCAAAACAACATATCAAATCTTAATCCTACTTGTGGGCTCGATTACGTGAATTTTAGCTTGTCAATCATTTCTATCTATAGCTTCATCTAAAGGGTTTCAAAAAATAAATAAATTGTCCAATCATACTAAAAATTTCATTCATCGTGTTTAGATATTCACTCATAAATTCATAGAGCAACAATAACTTATCAATTAAATTAGGTCTAACTATAATTTCTCTAATCAAAACTTCAAAATTATATCATCTAAGGACTTCAAATGCTGTCCTCAAATGGTCTAGGTGTAATTCAAATGTAGGTCTGTAAATGAGGATATCATCAAAGAAGACAAGGATGAATTTTGGGACTGAATATCCATTAGGGATTGGAAGGTTGCAGGAGCATTGGTCAACCCAAGGGCATGACAGTGAACTTGTAAAGCCCTTAGTGAATTCTAAAAGCAGTTTTGGGAATATCAGCAAGGTTCATTCTAATTTGGTGATACCCTGCCCTCAGGTCTAGCTTTGAAAAACAGTGGCTGAGGTTAGTTCATCAAGTAAGTCCTCAATAATGGGAATTGGGAATTTGTTCTTTATGGCTGTGGCATTCAGCCAGCGGTAATCCACACAAAAATGCCAAGTCCCATCCTTTTTCTTAACAAGTAAGACAGGAGAAACAAAGGGACTTTGGCTAGGCTGGATAATAGATTTGGCTAAAATTTCTTTGACCAATTTTTCTTTCCTCAGCCTTTTGAATGGGCAGGAACCTGTACGACCAAATGTTTACAGGTTCGGAATTGGGTCTTAGGTGAATAGAATGGTCAACGAATCAGTTAGGGGGTAAGGCAGAGGGTTCAACAAATATATCCTCAAATTCAATCAAATGTAAATGTAAAGGATCTTGAGAATGTACCTCTGAAAGAGAGAGCAAGGTAGAATCAGCTGCAGGTATAAGATGTCCATCAGCCTCTACTTCCTCCTTGCTGTCGTCCTCCAACTCTACAGCATATATAGAATGCATTTGAGCCCCTGAAATCCCCTCTTGCTGGAGCATTTTCTGCATCTTCTTGCCTGTAATTAGTTTACATTCTCCAGCCTCCAAGCTCCCTGTCAATGTCAATTTCTTCCCCTCCATTTCAAATGTTACCTCTAGTTTGTTGAAATCAAACACTAGAGGGCTGACTGTTTTCATCCAATCTACCCGAGGACTGTATGACACCCTCCCAATTTCAGAATTAAATCTACTAAACATCTTGCTACCATTGGCCACTGTAACTGATAAGGGAAATGTGGCCAATGTGGGGCATTGCAGTTCCATGGCAGTGGCTTCATCCAAGAAGCTGTGGGTGCTGCCACTATCTATTAAAATCATCAGTCTCATCTTCCCATAATTCCCCTTCACCTTAATTATCTTACCCGATGGACAGCCTTGCAGGGCATGTAGGGAGATTTCTCCATCTTCCTCCCCTGCTGCCCCTTCCTTTACAGTCTCCATTTCTCCAGCAACAACTTCATCTTCTTCTTCCACTTTTTCTTCTAATCCCTCCATTTGCAACAGCTGCCTTTTTCATTGATGACCGGGCTGTACTTTTCACCACATCTAAAGCACTGTCCAAACTGCCTTTTCTGCTCCATTGATAGAGGCTTAACCGGGACTGGACTTGGTAAGGCCTTAGGAATTAAGGTCCCTCTCTGAACTACTTGGTTAGCAGCTTTAGAATTACCTCCAATTGACTGGCTGCTCATGGGATATGTTTTAGGCTGCAGTTTATGCTTTCTAAATATGGCTTCCAGTGCCAGTTCTTGCAGCTTGGCCTTCTCCACTGCCTGTTTTACAATGACGGTGCATCATCTTCACGGTAGGCCATAGCTCCTCGTTCAGTCTACTAATGAAACTCAATACAAAACAAGACTCGGTCAAGGTTGGATGGGAATTAAGCATGAGTGACTTCAACTCCTCAAACCTGTTTTGATACTCCATAACCGATCCCTTTTGTTTCAGCTTGTTAAACTCTTACTCTGTCATTGATCGTTCTCCAAATCACTTACAAAAATCTTCTGCAAACTCCTGCCACCTACATACATTCCTCATCTGACTCCATCCTTGGAACCAAGCATGAGTTATATCATTGAGATATGCTACCACCGGGTTTACCTTTTGATTCTCAGCCACCTGATAGTGGTGGAAGAATCTCTCACACCGTCTAATCCACCACCTAGGTTTGTCTCCTTTGAAGATTGGTATTTGTAACCTAGGCATAGGGGTGTGGTGATGAGTAGTATAAGTGCCCCTTACCTAGACTGCTGGCTCAGATTCAACCCGATCATCCATTGCTGGTAAATCAGGAGCATGCGATAAAATTCCTGCTCCTGCCGTGGATCTAGGGGGAAAATCTGCCGGCAAACTTGCCTGAGGCCTCCTAGAAATCATATATAGGACACTGTTGATCCTCTGATCTCCATGTGAAGTCTGGAGAGTTCTTCTTTCATTCCTTGATCCAGTGCCTGCACTGCCTCCCTGGCAGCGGCGCTTTCAGCTCTGCCAAGACTCACCTCCTCTTGAGTCTTGCGCAGCCCAAGATCCATCATATGAAGTCTGACCTCCAGTTGCTTCATTCTCATTCTTTCTTTCGGCCATTCCTCAAACTGAATTGCCACCCCCAATCTACAACTGAATTGCACCTCTGATCTGTAACTGAATTGCTACCTCTGATTTGCACTGATTGCCACTTCTGATCTGCAGCTAAACTATCACCACTGATCTGCACTAATTGTCAATCAGCGCCGCCAATCGCTGTGAATCAACAATTCGCAAATCCAATCCGATTGCTGGGAATCACTGCACTGATCGCAATCGCTGTGGAGTCACAATCGCTCAGATCTGCTTTTAACCGGCGCCTTCTTGCTCGCCCAATCTCAGTAGGACCGGCTCTAATACCAATTGTCAAATCCTAAGATCTGACAGAGGCTATTTAGGGTAGAATTCAAGAGAATTGAGGGGAGAGTTAAACTGGAAGAGAGGGAGAACAACAAGAAAAGGGGTAACAGAGGGTTCGAGAGTGAAAGAGAGAACAGAGAAGTGGAGGGAAAAGATTCAGTTTCATTTCACATGAATCCCCATCCTCTTACAAGCGACCTTTTATAGTTATAGGCTGGCTGCTCTTCAGTTATTCTAACTGAAGGTACAATCTAAAATAGCAGCAGCAATGTACGCTTAACAGAATTACAAATAAATACAATTGTAGCCCAATTACAGTATTGCCTTTAGGGTCGTGACAAACCTCTTATCAAATATAAAAAAAATTAAAAGAAGAAGAAAAGGGTTACTGGACAACCAATAATTTAGTTGGAACATGTTGAATGGAATGATATTATTTAATTTCTGTTTAGAATATTATGCCAGCAGGCTTAGAATCTTCAAAGGAAAGAAGAAGAGCTTACATTTGTTCTGTTAGCTGTTCGTTATTAGTCTATGTGGTCGTATCATTCTTTCTGTTGGTTGTTAGTCTATGTGGAAGGACTATTTATTTTCTTTGTATTGACAGCTGGCCATAAGCTTTTAGTTTGTTAGAGAGTGAGTTGATAGGTTGAGTTTTTATATAAACCTCATTGTATTATTCAGATCTGTATTCGGTCTCTATTTTTCAAAGAAATCACTTATCTTATTCCAGATTCTCTCTCGATGTCTTGTTCTTCTATTTTCTTTTCCTTCCTGCTCTTTCCTGGTGTCAGATCCACTCGAGTAACATCATGGTGTATTCTTCAAGTTCTACACAAAATCTGCTGAGACTTTCTCCTCAACACCATGGCGTTGGGTTATGAAAATAATTCTGGTCCAAATGGAAGTAGCCATGCAATTGTAACTCTTGCCAGAAAGATTGAATACCTAGTCTAGAGGTCAGTACCCTAATGTGGGTCATCCAACAGAGCATTGTACTCTCTTTGGTACCCTGATGTGGGTAATCCAACAGAGCATCATACTCTCTTTCTGTGGCTTTATTGAAGTGGCATTGGCCAGTGAGATATATGATTGAAGTTATGAACTCCATCATGGATATGCTAGGCTTCTTTTGATGATAAAAGATTTATGCCTAGTAGAGACGTCTTTTTTTCTTCTATTTCTTCTTTGGTTTTGAAGGATGGCAGTGTTAGAGAAAGTTCTTGTAAATGTGTCCACTGGTGAATTCAAGTAGACGTCATCGGGGAAACTTCTAATTAATGGCCATGCTACATATGTCACTTCTTGTTTTGGTGAATAATGAAAATACCATTTTTTGCTAGGAGATGAATCTTTTTTGAATTTCAGATTATGGAGAACCATAATTTTTGTTTTGTAGCACCTTTAGTAATATTAAGTCAAGATGACAGCTTTATTGATGCCGTTTCTGTACTTGTAGAAGTTTCAAGGTACAAAAAGATTACCAGGCTTGAAAAGTTCCAGATATGTTCAGTTTAAATTTAAGGGAAAGGAAAAAGAAAAAGAAATTAAGGATCTCGCAGTGCATAAAGTTTGAATTTTCACTTTTTAGTCTTGTGCATCTTCATGTGGTTGATACGAGTCAGAAACTGGTTGGAATGATCAGTAGATTGTTGTTTGGGAGTTATCTTGCCTGAGTTTTACATCCGACATTTTTTTATTATTAAAATTTATTTGGTCTTTTTTGCATGGTATATGCCCTTCCCTTCTTCCCCGCCACCCCCCTCCCTCCAAATATAGCATGCACGTATTTAGTCTTGTTGAAATCATTTGGATGTCCACAAGCAGGCTGAAGCTGCTTTATCCCAGAGTGCTCCTATAGTTCCACAGAATCGGGGAGCCACTTCTATTGCAATTTCCAAAGGGCAGTCTCAGTCTACTACTGGATCTCTGATATCGAAAGAGGTTAGAGCGCCTACTTTGTTATTTTTTTCTCTTCCCCCCACAAGGTTACTGTTCCGGTACTTGAACTTTGAGTTGAGGTGCATCAAGATGTAGAAATTATATTATTTTTTCCTCTCCGACTTTGCTTTAAGCTATAATATAGTTATACCTCATATGTGCGTGATTTAATTGGGCAAATCGCTTTTCATCTAAATTTGTTTAGGAGGAATTAAAAAGGGCACAAGCTGCAGAGAGGGAAAAGAGGGCCGCCGCAGCCGAGAGAAGAATGGCAGCGGCTGCGGCAAAAGGGTCTGACGCGAACATTGCCCCCGCCGCGGTCGCCGCCGCTAGCAGCAGCAGTAGTAGTTCGCAGCCCAGGGGAGTGGTGAGTAGTGATGATGTGAAGTGCTCTTGTTGTAACACATCTCTGGTTGGTAAAGTACCCTTTCACAGGTACAACTACAAATACTGTAGCACATCATGCATGCATGTCCACAGAGAGATGCTCGAAGACGAATAAGCATCTGCTTTCCAGTTATTCATGTTGATAACCATTGTTCCGTTCTCGCTTCTTACTTCTTACCTTTAATTTAAAAGACTACTTCATTTGGCCGATGAAGGCGTTTTGGAATCCAGGCTTGCAGTGACGAGAGCTACATTACATTCGTTGGCCTTTTTTGTTTTCCACCAAATCGATATGAAGTTGCAGCAACCTTTACATGAGTTAGAAGCACGAAACTAATTCCTTTTTGCATATTAGTGCTACAAATATTTCGTTATATTTTAGACTATTTTGTGTGTTAATTTGACTCATAAATTTTATCAAATTTGTTTTTTTATACGAGTATAATTATATTTCAATCTCAATTATTCGAACCATGAATATAATTATTAAAGTATTTTTATTTATAAATAATAAATACAAGTACAAGCTAACAATAATTAAGTTGAATGAAATTTTTTTAAGAAAGTATTACATTTATGGTGTGTTTGATTAGGGGCAGAATTTTAATTTTTATTCCACCCGTAGAAATTTTAATTCTTTGATTTAAAAAAAATATTTATATTTTAAATTAAGATGAAATTCGAATTTTATGAAATTATAAAATTATTTGATGAAATTTTTTAAAATTTATATAGAAAATAAATTTCACTCTATTTTTTACGTTATCAAATTTACATACTTGAACTTAAATTCTGTAATTTTAGGGATGCTTGGATTACAACCAGTTCAATTGAAGCAGTGAAACAAATAGAAAAAAAAAAATAGTTTATAGTTGAAATAATTTAAAACAGTTAGAAAATAAATTAGAGTTGAAGTTGATATAATTTTCAACTTTTTAGAAAATATTAAATTTTAATAACACACAATAGTAATCTTGACCGATGAAAAAGTAGTTGAAGCTACAACAATACAGCCCTGTATAGGCTCTTGGGGATAGGAAAAATAGTTATGGGATTGTAACATAAGAAAATAAAGCTGTTGCAGTTAGGCAGTCAATTTTGACGAAAAGGTAGGCAAGTTGTAAATTGATATAGCTGGGTAGCCTTTTTAGATAAATATTTAGGCAATTGTAAATGTAAAAAAAATTTACAAAACACATTTAGAAACACAATTAAAATACAACTTGTTATATAATTATAGTAGCAACAGGTAGAAAAGTTGGAAATGTGACTAAGAAAATATGAGCTCAATTACTATTGTCCTACATCTCCAATGTTTTAATGACTTGTCAAATTGGCCTAAGACACATACATGCCCCTCAACTTAGGGTTTTTAATCATTTGTGCCCTTAAACTTGATGGGAGACCTATTGTGTTCTTTAAGTTCCAAATTTGAACCTATTACACATTTCAAATCCGAATTTTAGATCGATTCTTATTGTTCAATTAGCATTGTGCGTGAGTTATTTGCACGATTGAGGTGCGGGAAGGCAACACCATTATCTTCTTCTTCCTCATTCCCAGTGCTGACAACCTCTCGCCTTTTTTTTACTTGTGGCGATGACCATATTCCTTAATGGCAGTCACTAGGGTTGCCAATCGAAAGGAAAAAAGAGGAAGAAGCATAATTACCATGGTTGAGAAAAAGCAAATTGATCGGCCATGGCAATAAAGAGGCAACCTAGTTGCCCATAACAGGGAAAACCAATCGATTGACGACAGCAAAAACCCATCGCCCATCGACGACTTGCGAACAATGTGGGTCACAGAGACCCACGACAACGGACCTCCATGTTGGTGACGGTAGCACGAGGAAGATGATCGAACGATCGACCTCTCGCCTCTCACGCTACTGACAACTAGATTTGTTACCCACACAATTGTTGTAAATACGTAGAAGAAAAATGAAGGCACATAAGAAGAGAACGGTGATGGAGGCGTTGATTGCTATGGTGGCAATGGTGACGAATGGCAATGAAGGCTTTGATGGCATCGACAACGACGACAATGTACAGAGAGAGAAATGAGTTTGGTTTACAATGACATGTGACAACATTTCATTGATCTTCAGATTTTACTATTTGTTTGACAAAGAAAACAGAAACGCATGTATGTCGCATGCACAATTTTAGAATTTAAATTGTGTAATAGGTTCAAATTTAGAATTTGAAGAGTACAATAAGTCCCCTCAAGTTCGAGGTACAAATGATTAAAAGCCTTAAATTGAGGAGCATGTATGTGTCTTAGGCCTTATATATACATTTAATTAATTTTTGAAAAATTGTTTATAAAGCAAATAAATACTAAAAGATAAGATAAAAATAATAATTTTTTGTGTAAAATATTTTATATTAAATAATATTTTGAATTAAAATATTTTACGGCCAAACGAAGACTAATCTCAATTCATAAAATATTTGTGTTTGCATTTTTATTAAATGGGCAGGTACACCCTTTTTTCTAGTAGCATTTTAATTTTTCAAAATATCTTAATGCTTTTCGAATTTAGAAAAAGAAAAAAAAAAAAGAAAAAGAAAACCGCCCAAGCAAGCAGTTGCAGGGCAGGGGACCGCTCTGGGGTGTAAGCCCAAAAATAAGAGTCCAGGACTGACCGACGGCTACTTGCTCCTCAATCCTCATTTGGAACCCTCTTGATAGTCGGTAGCAAAGGTCGCGCGAGCGAAGAAAGAGAAGGAAGGCTTCGATCTCGCGCAAATGGTAAGAAAGAATCTTGATTCTTTGTTGTCTCGTCTCATTGCGGCATATTGCCGAACAGCTTCGGTTCAATATCTTAATATTGCGAACTCGCTTTTGGTGATTGCAGGCGGTGACGCTTCACACCAATCTCGGTGACATCAAGTGCGAGATCTTCTGCGACGAGGTCGCCAAAGCGGCGGAGGTCTGTTTTGTTTTGTTTTTGGTCTTGTGGTTTTTGCAAAACTTCATTTTACTAATTATTGTGTGTGTTGTTTTCGATATGTCGCATTTCTTAACAATAATTATATGCTTATTTATTCTTCGTTTCCCTTTGTCCCCGCAATTGGAAGTAAACGGAGTGACTCACTGCCGATAATGGTGGAGATACCGGGCCTTGTGCACCTAGCATCGGGGAAACTAGGTCTTCACGAATCATGGAGGAGAAGAGTTAGAAATTGGGAGGTGACAGAATGTTCCTTGAATGCTGTCACATATAAGGATAAGAAGGAGAATCATGAATATGACAAATGATAACTTGTGCACTTCTTCAATGTCAATGACTATGAGTCTATGACCTACTGTATCCTCCTTTGGAGGGTGTTTAACTGAGACAAACAGCCTAGATTGGTCTTTTCTGCAGCGTTAATTTTCCATTACTTCTATGTAGTTATGATTTTTTCTTTTTCATTGGTTGGAAACAAAATGGTGTTTTCTCATCTTTGTCTTGTTTGATAGAAAGTTCAAAGTTGGGGTGTATAATGGGGATACTGTTGGTTAAGTAAACTTGAATTGCTGCAGAACAGGACATCAGAAGGAGAAAAGGCCAAACCCTCATTGATCACTAGTTTATAGTTTCTTACTTGTGTTCTTTTCCATTAACATGAACTTACTGTTTTTAAGGACATCAAGTGTTTGTACTTCATACCAAATTTTGTGACTGCCTGCTGGGGGATTGATCAACTGGAAACCTCTTAGTTAATCAGGGCTATATTGAGATTCTTGGGATGCGAAATGGAAAGATGGTCTAAGCGTTGCCCAGGGTGGAAGAATGAGCAGGGGACATTTCTGCTTATTGGAAAAAAAAAAGATGGGGTTATTTCTGAATTGCTAAGTCATTTTTTTGAGTGACCAATGTAATAAATGTAGCCTAGCCTGTGAAGAGCTGGTAACCGTGAAGAACTGGTAAGAACGGTTGATAACCATGTTGATAGAGACCAATCACTAAAAAAGGCAGCCAAGTGTATGATGGTACCTCTGGAGGATCTATGAAAATGTGGAGGTGTTATAAATTGAGAGCTCTTTCGGGAAATCTTGGACTGGATGAAGCCTCAGAGGCTGAAAAGCCTATGCCCGAAACCTTAACTGAAGTCCAGAAAAAGGAAATCAGGGATAGGAGGAAAGAAACCGACAAAAGACCCTTTAACACCCTTATTCTAAGCCTAGGAGACAGAGTCTTGTGGGAGGTGTCAAAGATGACAACCACATAGGAGCTTTGGAATAGGTTAGATACACTCTACATGACTAAAACCCTTTCTAACCGGTTGTACTTGAAAACACAATTTTTCTCTTTCAAGAATGAGATGGATCACTCAAGACAATGGTGGAGAATTGTTAGAGTTTGTCTAGAGTATTGATGGCGGTGATAGTAGTGTTTTTTGCATAGGTTATTATGCTATTTTAGAGGGTAGAGATAGGCAGTAGACTCTCTTGTAAATAGCTGTCAAGCTAGGGGTAAAACCAGTAATATCCATTCTTTATTAGCCTAGGAATTACCGTCGTAAATATTCTATAAATAGAGAAGGGGGGCTAGGCATTAGGCGAATAATTTAGTTGTTTCTCGAGAAAGCTTTGAGAGAGCAAAGGCTGTGACATAGAATAGCATTTGTAATCTTGAGAGAAGGCTTGTAATCGAGGGGTGCAGCTGGTGTACTGATATCATTCTTTCTGAATCAAAGAACTTGGAGGGTTCTTAAGGCTGGATGTAGGATTGCATAGTGCAATCTGAACCAGGATAATCTCGGTGTTCTTATGGATGTGTGGTTTGCGTTTCTGTTTGTGTATTCTTATTCCTTTAATTCTGTTTCTGTTTATTACTTTCTGTTGACTCTTTTAAATCTATTCCTAAGATCAAATCCGTGAGAGTGTGTGCATGAGTGTGGCATAATTTCTGTTCAAGAAAACAGTTCCAGTGATCCTATGCATAACAGGAGGATCTATGAAAATGTGGAGGATTCATTTCTGCACAAAATTCTTCATAAATCAAAGACGGCTTAATATTAGGCCATATCATTTCGACAATTCTTTCAGATCATGTAACATTATTGATGGTTTATTTTCTCTTTGCCGTCCTTTACACAGAGCACAGGTATAAGCATCATAAAGTGCTGAATATCTTTGAAGTTCATCTTTAGTTGTACCATCCTATGCTATGCTAACTAGGGGCACAGTTCTTTATTCTAAAATCTGTTGCAAAATGAGCCTCAATACAATGCAGTGTAATCAAGTCAGGTCACTTATCTGAGAAAAGGGAACTTGCCCTCTTAAATGATTGATAGGTAGTAGGTAAGGGTGAAAAGAAAGGTATTTATGGAATGCAATAGAAAACTATAGATTCCCTAATTCAACAAATAGGGAGCATAAATTCACATGCCTTCCAGTCAATTAATTTGCATTACTAATATCGCATTATGATCTGATGCTCAAACCAAATCATGTTAGCTATTGATTGAATGAAATTAGAAGTTAGTATAATGTATTTTTTGTATTAAGAAGAGGTACAATTAGATAAAATCAATTTTATCTTACTATTTCAAATGAAATATTACTGCAGGGCTTAGTGCTCATGCCATTTTTACTCTAATATAATAGGGCTTTGGAAAATGCCCTTAGTTCAAAGTCTGAATCCCAATTGATCCACCATTTCCATGGATGCTATCTTATGGTAACTTTCAGGATTCATCATCATTGTTGCATGGGCTAATTCTGACATAGAATGGTATCTTTGACACAACAACAATTGCAAACCTTTAATTCCACTAGGTGCTGTTGGCTACATGAATTCTATACTCTAGCCATGTCTATCCATGGCCACATATAGGAGGATATCTTTTAAAAAAGTGGAAAAACAGACAAATCTTTTGTAGAAGGATTTAAAATATCATTGAACTGTCCTTGGCCTTTGATGCCTTCCTTAACAAAGCTTGGAGCCTCCTTTATGGCCTTCCTCATGGAAGCTACTGATTGGAACATTTCCCTGACACTGAAATTATCAGTAAGTTGCCCTTGCCAACACAATGTTAGGCTAACCCCCTTGTTCTATGTGGAGTCCTCTGCCTAGATTGGCTTTTTAAGAAGAAGCCTATGTCTACCATGCTTGCTGCTAGATTGGCTTGCAAATTAGTAAACAATAACAACACATGAAGACTTAATCCCATTATGGGAGTTGGCTAATATGAATTCTAGCTCTCCAATTATTTCGATCTATGGCCTTATAACTCATGTCATATCTAAGTGTTTCCCATCAAGTTTTCCTAGTATTATTTTGTCTCTTTTGCTAAAGACTTGTTTAATTCCGTCCACTATTCTCATAGAAACCTCCATTTGTCTTCTTCTCACATGACCAAGCAGTCTTAACCATGCCTCATGGATCATATTCTTAAGAGCCACTTTGACCTTTTTACAAATAACCTTAATTTTTAATTTCATCTTTTCTTCTATGGTTATATATTGATTATATTTTCTTCACCTATATTATGATCATATTTGGCACGTGTTGATATTTTGCCAGTGGTAGTGGGAATTTTATTTTCTCTAGTTTCCTAATGATCTTATGTTTGTTGAAGGGAAATCTTCTTGCCTAACAGCACGAATTTGCCTCTGTGATAACTATGGTTCATTCAAATCTACGTGAGAGTCTAACTACATTGTGTTTCCAAAATCCATTTTGTATATCTGAAAAAAGGTCACCTCTTTACTTCTCTCATGACACAACTCCTCTGCCTTGGATCCTTGCTTCACCTTGGTCCAAGGATGCAACTACTTCAGTTCCTTATCATTGTACTCACACAGTATAGTTCTCAGCAACATTGATACTGGCAATTTATGTGATTTCCAACCCCCCCCCCCCCCCCCCAAAAAAAAAAAAAAATGCTTATGGTAATGCCATTCTTCACTTTTATATGGCTGCATATTTGCTTATGATTCCCGTTTATGTATTCTATGAAAGTTGTACTAGAGAAATCATATTTCATATCATGGTTTCTGCCTGCCATTTGATAGCAGGAAAAATACTAGTTTGCTGTCATCAAGCATCATGTTCTAAACCAATTTCGCATGAGAACCTCTGATTAACTCATCATTGCCTTCTTCTTACTATGTCCGTGTGAAGAACTTGCATCTCTTGCAGTACTTCATGTGTCTTTATTATAATTGCTGTGCAATAATATTGCAGGCATTGTCTTAGGCTTGCTTTTTTGTTCACATGTTCCTTTCTTAAGATTTTTTGTTCTTAATTTGGACTCAGAATTTTTTGGCACTATGTGCCAGTGGATATTATGATGGGACCATATTTCATCGTAATATTAAGGGTTTTATGATCCAAGGTGGAGACCCAACAGGCACAGGGAAAGGAGGGACCAGTATATGGGGCAAAAAGTTCAATGATGAGATAAGAGAGTCCCTCAAGGTAAATTCATATGAAAATTCTTGGTGTTGCTTTTATGTGCATTCTGCATTTGGTATTGCCCAACTTTTCTGGTGATTAATCATCCATTTATTTTTTTACTGAATCTACACTGCTGTTGACATTCAGTAAATCTGTTTCTATTGCCAAAAGTAAGTGAAGTTACCACAACTTCTTGTAATTTGGACATAAGACTATTCACAATTTTTTGATATGTGAGCTGAGCTTGAGTTTGAAGAATAGCTCATTTAACAGAATTGAGATGAAATGATGCTAAGTTTGGCCTGGGGGTAATAATTCTTGTTTTCTTTTGTGTCCGGGAGTCAGGGTGGCAGGGCATTGACAGCACTGCATATTGGAACCAAAACCACCTAAGCCTTAGATAGGTTTGGTGATTTTCATTTCACTGTGAACCTGTGACACACTCAACAAAGAAACTAATTAATTCATCCAACCAGCGGCTTTTATTTCTTGAATGTTGCAGCTTGACATCACATATATATGCACATATATATTGGGACTGATTTTATTTGTTGAGTAACCCGTCTTCTTGTTGCTGACATTATGTCCAGCACAATGCAAGGGGTATATTGTCAATGGCCAATAGTGGCCCCAACACTAATGGAAGCCAGTTCTTCATTACGTATGCAAAACAACCTCATCTCAATGGATTATACACAATCTTTGGCAAAGTAATTCATGGGTTTGAAGTCCTGGATCTCATGGAAAAGGTATTTTGTCTCTTGCTTACCCAGCTTTTGGTTAGAACATATTATTCAGACCACTAGTACTGCAATAACTACTGGCAACCCAAGTTTTCCTTAAACAACGTCCAGTTCTTGATTTTCATCATGAATGTTCTATTTCTGGTGCTAATGCACTAATGTATGGTTGAGAATTGCGCATTGACTTGCTATGGGATTTCACAGACTCAGACTGGACCAGGGGATCGACCTCTTGCAGAAATCAGGATCAATAGAGTGACAATACATGCCAATCCACTTGCCGGCTAATCTTTATTCTAGTAGGGTATTTGTAAGTTGTATGCTTGATTACATGGAGGGCAGGGTGGTAAGGTCTCTCTCATGGAACATAAATTTATGTTTTGCCCGTCACTCTCTGTCAGATGCGGTAGAAACACTTGAATGAAGGGCAAAAGCAAGTGCTAAAGAATATATATTCTATTTCTCTAATCTCCTAAATTATGTACATGACGAGCTCCATAGATTCTTGTGCATTTTGCAAGGCGAAGTTATCATCTCAACCAATAACCTCTAAACAATTTCTTCCGACATCATTTGACGTGTGGGTTGCTTGGGTACTGATTTTTGGCGAAGCCACCCATATGCCGCATCTCAGACTTTTGTGACTCCGTATGACTGATGCTTCTGTTGGGGTGCTGTTTGCCCCAGGTGCCTTGTTCTGCTGCAACAGTTGCTTTATTAGATCTTTTTTTTCTTTTTCTTTTTTTTTTTTTTATAAAGTTGAATTTTTAGAACTCCACTTCTGAATTCTCATTTGCAGCTGGTTCTAAGATGAGATATAGGTGTGTGTTGGATGGTTGACAGTCGTCGAATCTAACAATATACGTGATTGACGAGCCATAATTTATGTAATTGACCCCCCATTTTGTGAGGTGAAGTTTTGATTCGTTGTTGTCTGTAGTTGCCAAGTCTGATTCAGTTTGTTGTTTTTAAGAAAAGAAGTCGTGAATGTACTGGAAGAGATAGTGTTTGCAAGAGCACTTCAGTTTTGACAGAATTGTGCTTGTACGGACATAAGTTTTCCCAATTTGGAATATCCGTGAGCCATGGATGGATGAATGGCCGGACGAACAACCTGGTTTGCACATCAAACAAACGTCCATGCAACTGCCAATCGGCTGCCGAAGGTCCATCCCAATAATAATTATTAATATTCGACCAAACTTAGATGACCTATACGGACCTGGTTGAGTGGAGTTAAGAGTAACACTGTAGTTATAATCGTGCGATTTGTATCGATTTAAAAAGAAATTAAGTCGAATCTATAAAATGAATATAAAATTCTTTAGAATCTATCATGAATAGAAAGAATTGGCACAATCAGATGAATTGGGTGAAATGGACGAATAACAAAATTGAAATAGAGATGAGGTGAAACGGCACAAATCGAAACGTTAGGAGTTGGTGGAAGCTTGAAAGTTGAAATAGAGAAGAAAAAAACGTTGTATATGAGCATGAGATGAAACGTCAGAAGTAAAGGCAAGAGTTGCGATTGTGAGACTTTAAGTTTTGTTCAAAGTGCCTTGCTTTCTTCTTCTTTGTTTTATTCGAGATTGTACGAGTCCTAAGAAAAAGATTGTGTTGCTTAAAACCAGTGCTCCTATGCCTATTCCTAAAGAAAATCTAATTTGGGAGTCTTGATGAGTGTTGAAGGTGTTCATCTTGTTCTCTGTTTTCTATATCATTTCTCACCATTTTTTATCGTTAAAAAGTGATATAATAATTTTTCATGTGTTTGGTACCTTATGGGCATGAGTCTCACGTGCCAACAAAGAGGCCATAGGTGTGGGTGGCTAGGTGCATGAGACTTACCCAATCAGGTTTACTATCAAGCACCAGCTGTTTTTGTTGGCTTTGGAGTTATCAATCTCTAGCAATCTATTTTGTAGTTGTCAACTTGTTATTGTTTTATTGTTTTATTTTTTCTTGCTATTGCATTGAGTGTTATCTTTTTTTTTTTCTTTTCTTTTGATTTTTTCTGTTATGTTTTGTTTTTTGTTCAAATTTGTTTTGCTTCTTTTAATTTTCAATTAATTCATATTATTTTCAATGTTATTTATTTTTATATGGTGAAACTTCTAGTTTTTAACTAGTTTATATTATTTTTAGTTTTATTTTTTTTATGGTGTTTTACTATTTTCTATTTCAAAGATTTGACCTTATGTTGTTTTTCAATGTTAGAAGAAGAATATTGCTTTCTTTCTTGTTGAATATGGCATCAAGATAAAAAAAGGGATCTACAACAAAGAATAATGATCTTACTTGAGAATATTGCTCTCGGATTAATGAAAATAAAATCAACTTAAAGTGTAATTATTGTGGATTTGAAAGATGAGGAGGGATAAATCAAAAGAAACACCATTTTGTGGGTGATTATGATAATGTGGCTTCTTGTACACAATGTCATGCGAGAGAACTTTGTATTTAGATATTAGGAGAATTGGAAAGAGAAAAGGTGAATGAAAAAGAATGTTTTCAAGAAAAAGAGAAAGAAGTTCAAATGGTAGGAGGAAAAAGAAAAACTAGTATAGATGTCTTTGTCACTAAAGGTAAAGAAAAATAACAAACTTTAAATGCAATGGTTAAGAAAAGGGAACCCATTGTTCATAGCATTTGTAGATTTTTGTATAGACATGCATTGCCTTTCGTTTTGGTAAAAAGTCATTTTTTTGCTTCAATAATGGAAGCGGTTGGTGAATATGGTAAGGGTTTAAAACTTCCTAGTTATCATGAGGCTAGAGTTACATTTTTGAAGAAGGAAGTTGACAATGTAAACTCAATGTTAGAAAAGTATAAAAAGAACTGGAAAAGGGCTGGTTGTACTTTGATATCAGATAGGTGGACAGATAGGAAACGTAGGTCTCTTACAAACTTTTTGATGAATAGTTCAAGTGGAATAGTTTTTCTTAAATCTATTGACACTTCAGATGTTATAAAAAATGCACAAAAGTTATTTGAGTTGCTTGATTCATTGGTGGAGGAAATTAAGGAGGAAATTATTGTTCAAGTGGTGACTGATAGTGCTTCGGCCTACATAGCTATGGGTGACTTGTTGATGGAGAAAAGAAAAAAAAATATTTTGGTCTCCTTGTGTAGCACGTTGCATTGATTTGATCTTGTATGATATAGATGAGTTGCTTATTTTCATAGATACAATAAAGAAGGTTAAAGAAGTTTGTGTATACATTTATAGACATACTTAGGTTCTTAGCATGTTTAGGAAGTTCTCTAAGAAAAGAGATTTGAAGAGGCCAAGAGTTATGAGGTTTGCCACATCATTTCTTACATTGAGGAGATTTGAGGAAAACAATATTCCTCTTAGGGCTATGTTTGCATCCGAAGAGTGGGCTAAAAGTCATTATGCTTCTAAGATGGATGCAATTAAAGTGGGAGCAATCTTGTTATTCGATGACAAGTTTTGGAAATCAGTCAAGTATTGCTTGAAGTGTGTAAGTCCGCTTGTTAAAGTTTTAAGAGTTGATGGGGATGTGAAACCAGTAATAAGATACAGACATGAAGCAATGGATAAAGCAAAAGAGGAAATTGCACAAAATTTCAACCATCAAAAGATAAAGCATGAGCGCATTTGGAACATTATTGATACAAGATGAGATTTACAACTTCATAGGCCACTCCATATGGCGGGATATTTTCTTAATCCCAAGTGAGTTTTTAAAATTATATTTTTTAAAACCAATAAATTTTTGTATATACTTTATTGTTTTTGACTTGTATTGCATTTTTTTAAGGGTTCAATATGATGAGTCTTTTAATGTGGATATGGAAATTAAAGTTAGTTTGTACAAGACAATAGAAAATATATATTTGGATATTGAAACAAACTTAAAATTGATAAACAATTAGAAAAGTTAAAAAAAAAAAAAAAGAAGGATTGTTTTGCACCAGCATGGCTAGTTTAACAAGAGACAAGAAACAATCAGGTATTATTTTGATTTAATGTTTGCATTTTCAAATTTCAATTGTTTGCTCCTTCAAACTAATTAGACTAATTAATTGGTTATTTTTCTATCTTAACTTTATGGTGGGAAAGCTATAGGGAAAAATGCAAAGAGTTACAAGACCTTGCCATATAGTCTTGAGTCTCATATGTAGTGTTGCGGGATATGAAAGAAATTTGAGCACATTTGAGCATATCCATTCCAAAAAGAGAAATGTTTGGAATAACAAAAATTAAATGCTTTTGTCTTTGTGAAGTATAACATTCAACTTGAATTGAGACAAGCGAGAGGGAGAAAAGAGGCAAAAATTATGATCCTATTTATTTGAGTGATATGGAGTCTGATGAATGGATTACCAAATAAGAAAACCCTTGTTTGCCCCAAGATAATTCATGGATAGATGCTAATGAATGCTTTGAAGATGATGAGGTATTCAATCAAGTAATAATAGAAAAGGTATATATCTATATGTTATAGTTTTCTACTTTCTAAAACTATGTTAATGTGTATGTGTAAATTTGAGTTAAATTTTAATATGTTATATTGTATATATAATATAGGTTCAAGAAACTTGAAGCTAGATAGAAAGGAAAAGAAAAAGTTATTGAAGACAAAGTGGAGAAAGAATTGAATTTAGAAATGATTGATGGTGAGGAAGATATAGAGTATGAAGAGCAAGTGGATTTGGCTATGTTTGAAGACAAAGAAGATGAAGATGATTGATAACTAGCGAAGATTATGAATAATGGAATCTATTAGTAGCCTAATATTAATACTAATAGTTGTAGTTTTTTTTTTTTTTTTTTCTACCTTGTTAATTTGAAAGTGGTTTAATTTAGTACAATTTGAATTTAAAAGCAATATGAATATACTTTTGGTATAATTTTAATATATTTTATTTATTTTTTATAAATATATATTATTTATAATTAAAATTAAAAATATGTACTAAATCTTACGATTCGATTCTTGATTCACAATTCATAAAATAAAAATTTTGATTATCTATTCAACAACTATGAAAAGTAAACAATTTTTATAAATATAAAAAAATAATCCGTCGACCGAGTAGGCTAGACTAATTCACTTGAAGACTAAAAATTATACCAAGATTGGTAAAATATCGAACTAGAAAATTGAAAATATCTAACTGATCCTGTGAAATAAACTGAGCTCCTATTTTTTCTGAATTGATTACCCATTTTGTGAAAATTGATAATGGTCCCTTGCCAAGCAACAGACACTTTTTTTTTTTTTTGGGGGGGGGGGGGGATGTGTAAGAGAATATCTGGCTATAATGTAGCAACAGCAGGGTGCTGATTGGCATATTGGTATGGCTAAGATGGATGTTGCGTTTTACCATGTTTGACATTGCATCTTTAGCATATCTTGCTCTACAGTGGCTGTTCGAATTCAGGCACAACAATAAATGGTTAAATACATACATTAGTTGTATTAGGAGTCATGTTAGATGTACATTATTTTTGTATATTTTAGACTATATAAAAGGATATTATGATCAAAATACTTCTCGTTTTCATGCACTTTACGTGTCTCATGAGAGACATTTTTGTAATTTGTACATTTTTGTGTAGTCTAAAGTGTACACAAAGGTATACCAATAATATTATTTATTGTGTTAGCCCATAATTATGGCAACAAGAGCACACAGAAAGGGACAACTATTAAGGGCATATCTACAAAAATATGCACGAACCAATGAACAGTAGTGTTCTAAAAGCATTGGACATTAGGAGAATCTTCAAACAACATAATTGAAAATGATGGCCCCTACAAATGAGAAAATAAAAGAATCTTTAAGTTGTTTTGGCGTTCAAATTAAGGGAATCAAAGCATTTTGACAATTGGGAGTCGGGTTTCAATTTCATGGTTGACTTCTCCTATTTAGCATATGCTTCGTTGTAAAAACATACTTGCGGTGCAAAGAAGAAAAGAAGGGAAGCTAGTTAAGTCAACCCAGCCCTTTTGTACTGTTTCTAACATGTTAAAGTTCTAAAGGGCAATTATGAGCAGTGGAGTCTCACATCGACTACTTATTTGACATTTGTAAAAGGGCAATACTACATAATCAATATTTATGTGAACATTATTCACACAAAATTTGATGACTCATAACAAGGAAAAATCCCATCGAAGTGGCATGTGACCACTAAATTGTTCTTCTTGGAACCTATGCATTTGGGGGGAAAAAAACCCAATTAAAATGATTCGTTACTGCATGATAGTAATAGTCTCTCTGCAATTAGCAAATCTTCTCAAGAAGGTTAGTAGATCCAATAGTTAGTTACAGGTAAAGGGGTTCACTTCAAGCCATTCCTATTGCTGAGGGAAGAGGACAAATTTGGGTACTAGAAAGGTCATCAAACCACACTATCCACAATGCCTTTCCACTGCAGCCACTCACGCTATCTGAATAAATTCTGATTCAATTCCTCTCTAGAAGTCAGAAAACTTTGTTATTGCCCATACAACACTAATTAAAATGCTATACTCGTATCTATATTGGCTGTAGCAGTGAGATCTTTTCATATATTTCTAGCAAACTGTAATCCAATTAAAGGCGACCACAAGAAGATGTTCATTTGAAGGTGGACAAATGACACCACCCTGGATCGCCATTATGACATGCCAATTGCAGAGAAGAGCTTTGAAAAAGATTGGGGGGTGGGGGTGATGATGGTGAAGAATAGAGCAAACAAAGAAATTCTAATTCTCCCCCCCCCCCCCCCCCCAAAAAAAAAAAAAGAGCAAGGGGACAAAACAAGAAACCTAACCACATTGGCTCTTACCTAATACCTACAACTTCACAGCCACCCAAACTCATTGTTTCTTGGTTTCTACGTCCACTTGCTCATTCTTGGTTTCCACTTGCTCATATGAACAACCTTTTGTCACACACGGATGTATCAACAAAAGGGGGAATGAAAAAGGGTATACTTATTATTTACATACCAGCGTATCATGATGTCGTAAAAAAGAAAAAAAAAACCCAGGTAATGGTTATCTAGCCAGCTAGACAACAAGATGTCATTCAGCTGCTTCAAATTGTTATTAGATCATAATAGATGACAAGAGGGTATCGGTTTGTTTTCAAACAAGCCAAAACAAACCACTCATCTAGATAAGTTCCTCTCACTGACAACCAAGTTTAGTGAAAAAATCAAACTCTACCAGCTTTTCCTTTTTCACACCATTTGTATGCCTACACACTGAAAGTTTCTGCCACACTCGCTTCCTTATTCCTTGTTCCCGTATACACCCAACAGTTAGGTACATACAGCCAGGGTTCATGAATGTATACACCAACAGTTTAAAGGAAACTAATGCTTTTTCCACATGGCTAAAAGAATGACTCACCTCTTAGTTGAATGCTAAGAATTAAGAATTATGAGTTAGGTATTTTTTTTGGATCTTGTCATCTGTTTATCTCATTAGTTTACTGTTAACCGCCAGTGAGAAAATCATGTTTGGCTCGTCATGTCTGAAGATTACACTAATTTCTTTTCTTTGGCTTGTCATATACGAAGATTACACTAACTTCTTTAACAAAATGATGTCATTTTTATATCACCAAATTACCATACTTCCACTTTTAGATCACCTAGATACACATTCAAAAAGTTTAGACCAAATGAAAGGTACATGTGAAAAAAGGAAAGGTTCTGATACAAAAAAAGAAATTTGCATATTATGTGGCAGCTTTCTATGTGCTCACCCAAGGGGAATAGACTCTGGGAAAGAAATCTAAGAGTGTGTTTGATTGTACACATTTATCATAGAAAATGTGTAATTATTATACATATTTTTTATAGAAGCAATCAAACACTCTTAGGTTTTGTATAGAAAAATATGTATAGTACAAACATTTAAATTTTCTTTTCATGGAATTCATTTTTCAAGAAGGTGGGGGTGGTTTTTACTTTTTAGACAATCATTACCTAGAATTAATTCTAGGTAATACAATTAAACACACTCTAAAAGCCATAGAAAGAAAACTCTCTCCTTCTAGAGACAAGAGTTGCTACTTCCTGCCCCTTGTAATCATGAGTCCTTGTTTCATCATTCCTATGAGAGTCTCTCACTCTCTCTCCCCGAACATAAAAAAATAATAGTTCCAGCTATATAACTTGCTATTTCTCTCAACTTCTACTCATCCATTATCTTACAATTGGAGAATTCATTTGTGTTCATCGAAAGCTACCCCCAAGTCCCCAATTCATAATGATCATGTGCAGATGAAGAAATGTGTATGGACACCCTTTGAATTGGCTGTGCTCGATCCAAGTTATTCCACCTTTGGCCAGCAGCAGTTACGGAAGGGACTTAAAATGCGAGTTCACAAGCAATATAGGTAATTTTCTTCTAAATCTGTGTGTGTGTGTGTGTGTGCGCAGGTGGGCATGCATGCAACAATAGTTGCTAATGTGACAGGAAGAGATCACTAAAGAAAGAAAGAGGAAAGGAAAGGATGGAAGCGATAAAGAGGGAGATGGAAACCAAGAACCAAAAGCTGCTCATCCAGAACCGAAACATTATTCAAGAGAATGAGAGGCTGAGGAGGAAAGCACAACAACTTGACCAGGAGAACAAAAAATTAATGTCTCAACTCCAAAAGGTGACTCGTTCTTAGAAAAAACTATCAGCAAGAATAACAAGTCTTAACCAATATATGGTACTAGACAAAATATTAATAAAGATCAACAAGAGAGCATAAAGCTTCCACTCCTTGAAAGGAGAGGCATCTCTCTCTCTCTCTCTCTCTGCATGTGCATAATTCTTTGTATGAGAAAATGAAACGGGTGTACATGGAATCAACAGATGCACAAGTCTTTCTGCATGTGCATAAGCCTTTCCCTTTCTCTTTTGAGGAAGGGAGGTTGGTTAGGTAGAGACAACAAAACTGCATCCTTTATTACATAGAACAAGTTGACTCAATGTACTAAAGTATGAAGGAAACAGAAAATGGGGGGTGGTTTTGACATAAAACAATTGATTTGTGCGAGAAAATGAAACAGGTCTATATTTGTTCTTCTCTGTTCGGTGATAAAGTTAGTTCCATAGGGTCATCAAATCCTATGGAACAAGAAGGAAGTACTCTGATTATCAGACTCTCCCCTGTCAAAAATCATGGGACTGAACGGCTGGAACCCTCGCAAAGGACGGGAGCCCCCGCAAGAGAAGGCATCCCAAGAAAGAAATACTTTGATTAATGAAGAAGGGGGGGGGGGGGGGGGGGAATAATATTGAAATCTACACTGCCATGTATCTTCAATTTTGAAGGTAACAAGAAGGAAAATATAAGAGAGAAAAATGTATGATAAGGTATAAGCTAGAAAAGCAAAAGAAATATATAAGCAATAACAGTTACATTTCTCTTTTGATTTATTTTCCCTCAATAAATCAAAGATCCAGGCATGGTATAGAAGTGAAGAAGAAGAAGAACAGATGATTTGAATTGAGGAATTTGGTTTTTTGGCAATCTTTTCCTTTTCCATGCATTTATTTAACTTCAATGTTTATACCCAAAAAATATGGGAATTATGTTGCTTCTTCGAGATACTGCTTTAAAATGGAAATGACCAAAAGTACAGGAAAAATGCCTCAAACAAATTGTAGGCGGAAGTATTTACTATTATCAGTTCAATTTCTTCAATCATTTCTGGCAAAAGAGGCCAATCTCCATGTCCTATTTAGTCCTTTACATAACTAAAAATACTTTAAGCTTTTATGCGTTACCCAATTTTGTGCATTACATAGCACATAGCCTGTTCTCTGTTGACAGGTGAAGATCAACACCCAAAGGAGAAAATGAAAATGAAAAATGAAAAATGCAATCCAATTAGTTGACTGCATAAAGCAAAAGGGCCACAAGGTAAAAATAAATAATATATACTCTACTAATAGTCTCTGAGAACAGCTAACCTTCCATGCTAACACTAAGTAACATGAGGTGTAATATTAAGGGGTATTAATGTCATTAATTTAAAATATTTATATATATATATTCTCTTGTATTATACACTTCAGTAGAATACATAGATTATTTTATTAAAGGAGTGTTTGTTAATCAATATAAGAGGGAGAAAATGTTAAATATGGAAAATATTTTGGATGTTTGGTCTTTCCAATGTGTTTGTTAAGCTTATCGGACTATTTTTAAAAAAACTCTTATGTGATCTCTTATCTCCCCTTTTCAAGATAAATTTATCTAATCTTTCTTCCTCGGATAAATTTATTTGGCTCTTTCAATATAAGGATCAATTACTTATATGTCCCTTATAGAATAGTTAATGTCATTTAATACATTTTAAAGATTTAAATTTATTAAAAAAAATTATTTATTTAAGTTTTATAATTAATATTATTTAATACATTTTTAAATTGTTATATGTTTTGACAATTTTTAAAATTTAAATGACATTGTTCATTTCATTGATTTTTAAAATTTAAATTTCTCTTTCTCTCTCTATATATTTTATTAACTAATATAATTCCTTTCACTAATTTTTAAATTATTTTATTTAATTTTATATTTTATTATCTATTATGAAAATATGTTTTGACCATTTTTAATTATCTAAGTGAAATTATTGTAATTCTAATAATAATTATTTCTACTTTTCAACTCTTTTTAGATTTATTTTTTAACATAAATTTAGAAAATAAAATATTATTTTTATTTTTTTAAAAATTCATATTAATCATAAAATACTATTTTAATCATAAATTTGGTAATAGGGATATTTTGGTAAAAAAAACTCTTATCTTATTGCTTATCATATGCATTAACAAACACATAAAAAAAATATAATTATTAGTGGATTTCAAAAAATTTAATAAACACTCTGATAGAAATCTTAGAATGTTTTCCAGTCTTATCTTGATCATTTTATATCTTAATCCGAAATGCATTTCAACCTTATCTTGATACTTCTTATCTTGTTCATTTTAACAAACGCCCTCTAACATGAAAACCTAATCTCTTGAAAAATAAGAAACAAATTATTATCACTAAGTCCAATGCAGAAATTGAATATATGACAATGGTCGTACAAACATGTAAGTTAATGTGACTAAAACAATTAATTGAGAAGTTAAAGAGTTACAGAGGTCAAATTTATGTAATTGATTTGTGACAATTAAACTACAATGTATATTGCTTCTAATTCTATATTTTATAAGAGAACTAAGCATATTAAAATTGATTGTCATTTTGTTATTATCTAAGGATATAGTTACAACATATGTAGGGGAGAGCATTTAGTTATAACCGACTAAACTGTCAACTTTTTTACCAACCGAACCGAACCGATCATAGCCCACTAACAAAGCCGAGCCAAACCGAACTGATAGGATACGCTAACCGAAAAATTGAAATCGAAATAATTGGTATAACTGAACTTTACTAAAACTTACTGAATGGGCAAGCATGATCGAAAGGAGCGAGATGCAGCTGGGGCGGTGTTGGCCTCTACATAAGAAGGAAACGAAACGCTGGAGATAAAAACGAATGGCCAGCCTTTATTCGGCCCTTTGCTCGGCTAGAGGCCCAAATGGCCTTTCATCTTCGATTGTCATGTGGCCATGAGATAGAGCGAGACTGTCGTGAGGCGACGGGAGGGAGGTGACGTTCGTGAGGTGGCGAGAAGGGGGTGACGAAGGTGAGGCAGTGAGATCGAGATCAAGAGAGAGAGAGAGGGGGGGGGGGGGGGAGAAAAAGAGAGGGGTCTTAAGAATGAGAACCGAGAGGCCAGCTGGCAGGAGAGAAGCGATGGACCACTAGTGAGGCCGGAGAAGGGGGCGACGGATTGACTAACGCACGTGTGAGAGAGAGAAAGAAAGGGGACGTCTGACGTCGTGAGGTTGAGAGGTTTGGGGTGAGGGAGAGAGAAGTTTGGGAAGGTTGGGGATGGGGGGAACCAGAGAATGTCAAGGTCATGTGAGGGGGGGTGGGGGAGAGAGTAAACCATGGGCGACGTAAGAGAGAGAGAAAAGAAGTTTGTGTGTTGAGGGGGGAAACCGTGGGCAGTAAAAGTAAAACCATGGGCAATAAGGGAAAAACATTGGGTGATGGAGGACGAATTCGGTTAACTGAAATATCCAATTTTTTTTATAAATATAACCGAACCGATTTTTAGCTACTTAATTAACCAAATCAAACCGACCAGTTTGGTGGGTTTGGTTCGATCGGTTCGATTGAACTAAAAAAATGCACACCCCTAAACATATGTAAATTCCAACAATTAGTTGACTAATTTACTCACTAAGTCACTTAGAGATTCTTGTGTGAATTACAATTGTGTTCAACTGGACATGCTTAATACATATACTTCAGTTTGAAAAAGAGTGTTAAATAAGATAAAAATATTAGTATAATTAACTTAAAATACTTATAATATTTATACATATATATTCTCTTGTATCATGCATTTATAGTAGAATACACTGATTCCTTTATTAACAATATTCACCAACTCTTCATGAAGCAGAAGTGTGTCCCTGTGGACCCTTCGTGCATGCCCTACAACCAAGCAAGAAAACATTACCAAAAACCCATTCAGCCCTAACAAATACAAGTTCCAAACATAGCATTGGTTACCTGGAAAGATCCCTTCAGCCAGAAATTGTACAGAAGCTCACAGCAATAGTGCTGTCACACTAGCTGAAATATATAACAATTTCAAGCAAGTTGTAGACAATATTCTGAATGAAGACCAACTAAGATACAGAATACAAGTCAGAAATTGAAAAATCACATGGGAGTGCATGCTGGTGGTACCAAGCATAGGTTACCCCCAGCATGTGAGGGATCTAACTAGTGTTTAAATAAAATCTGTCACTGGATTAAACAGAATACCTAACCATATTGGAAAAGGCTCATCTTTTCACCTGGAGGCAGGAAGCATTAGGTTACTGAATCTAAAACACTCAAAAGTAGACTGAAATACATATGAGTTCATTCCAACATGCACATAGTAGCAAATTGAAAAGATACATGCTTGTATACTACACATAACATATACAGAGAGGACGGAGAAGAAAAATGAGTAAGTTGACTTAGAAGTGCCTGGCAGCTTGGATAGATAAGTGGAACACCGTTTCTCGCGTTCAAGCATCCAAAAAAAAAACCTTTACTCTTTTCATTCGCAACCAAAAACCATAAAATAAAACCTGCAGTTTCCAGCATATTGTCCAACAATTATTCAGGAAGTCAAGAAACATTGCCTCACCATCACCATCATCATCCCAATGCCTAATCCCACTGACGTCGGCTACATGAATTCTTAGTATTACTTACTGTCAAAAAAGGACCAAGCCCATCCCTGAACAAAAGCAAACCTACCTTAGAGCTAATACCGACCCACCAAAATAAAGTCCTCATCATCAATAACCTGGACATCTTCTGTACCTATAAAATTCTCCCGTCCAATTTCTTTCACTAAATTCACAAATTCTACCCTCTTCGACAAAGGAAGTGGTACATAAGGTAGGCGGAAAACTGGCCTCACAACCCCAAGCTGAGCAAGAGCTGTGTTTAAGCCAATAGGATTAGGCTCGAGGAACAGCCACTCAATCAAAGGCATGAGCTTTGCATTCAGGGAAGGGTTCTTTCCTCCATATATGAGTTCTCGCATTAAGCCAGGAACCAAATTGCTGGTGACTGATATCACTCCAGTGGCACCATGGCTCCATCTGGAATCATGACACTGATCATCGTTCCCACTCCACACCACAATTCCATTTTCTGTATACTGTTCTACCCGGTCATTTCCAACACATTCCTTTATGCCTGCCAAATTGTAGGACTGTGCCAGAGTGTGAATCACACGCGGTGGAATATCTTGGCCAGTTCGTGAGGGCACATTATATACAATAGTGGGGCCCATGGGGAGTACACTTTCAAAGTGAGAAACCAAACCTTCTAAGGAGGTTTTGCCATAGTAAGGATTGATATGAAGAGCAGCATGCATTCCAACTGCAAAACCTTGTTCAGTGGCATGGACTGCTTCCCTTGTTGAGTTACTTCCAGTATTTCCAATAACTTTGATCGATCCACCAAAACAATTAACCGTGTGACCAATAAGCATTATATGCTCATCCCAGCTCATTAATTGACCTTCACCAGTTGTGCCACCGACGATTACACCTTCTGCCCCATTTTCTATCTGCATGTTCACCAAAGCATCATATGCTTCAAGGTCAAATCTACCATCTGGCAGATATGGGGTTTTGATGGCAGTAATCAATCTCAAAGATTTTATGTTCTCTACAGATGTCCTGCATACACAAGGAAAGCATAAACACATTGTTAAGAATACTTGGGAATAGAACATGCATGGTAGATTATGACCTCACTATCTCAATTTCATATATAAAGCATTGGTAAACTTGCACAAAATTTTTCTTTTTATGTAAATGGAATATCAAACATATTTGTCATGGAATGCGTTTTTAATAGAAATCATAGGTATTCTATGATTTGACCACGTTATAGGGATTATAAAACAACCAATTATAGTGTACAAATCTTGGGAAGGGCATATAAAGATGGCACAGCATGTTACCTGTTCTTAACTTCAAAACTACGCATTGGAAGATGAATATTAGGTATTATGGTTGCTTGTGGTGATCTCCAATTTGTACTCCACCTTAGTACCAAAAGGAAATGACATTAGCATTGCACACCAAATAGAAGAAACAATGTTAACCAGAGACATCAGGATATTTCTTCTCCACAAAAGGCAATAGCAATTTTTGGCTAAAACTTCATGGAAGATATCCGAAATATGCACACAAAATGAATTGTACTAAAATATGAACTGCAGTTAAAAATACTGAAAACAAATGACAAGGCTTGCATAAATTATGAGCAAGTGGACACCAACATTCAAATGAGTGATCTAGATGTAGAAGCTCTAGAAATGAGGACTAAATCTAGACGAACAAGCTCCCCACATTAGCTCCATACACATCAAGACATGGGGCAACTAATGACCAACACCTGACAAACTAATCTTATCAAGCAAGTACAATTGAGTGGCAATCTGGTACATGATTAGACCTGCTTAACCTGAAATGACACAGATTAGATTAAATGGGTTAATGGTGTCAACAACTATAAACTAGACTTATTTAATTCGTTTAACCCAAAAATAACAAAAATGAGAACCATTCATTAATTTGGTTAATTTTATAAATCCTGACTCATTTACACTGTTTAATTTTTTTATTATTTTTTGTAAAAATAATATTTTAGTTATAAACAAAATAAAAATATGCTTAAAATTTTGTATACTATTTACAATTATAAGGTTAATTTTTTAATTTCCAAAACTAGAGAATTTAAACAAAACAAACCTACCCACTACCCCACTTTTCACTTTCTATTATCAATTTCTCATCTCCAGTTCCCTAGCTTCCAAATTTCTCTTCTTCCAGCCCTTTATCCTCTTCTTAGGCTCAATTTATAACTTAATCTTAGAATCCAACAATTTTTACTCCTTTCTTCCACACCCTTCTTCTTCTCTTTGGGTTCCAGACCAAATTTCTGTCCCTACCATATGAGGGATAAGTTAAGGACTTTGGGAGCCCATGTCCCATCCCAAATTCAGGAATCATCTGCCCTTCCTAGACATGGGGGGACCAAATCCTCTAGGAGCCTAGATCTGGGTTGAGTCCTTTCAAATGACTCCTAGATCTAGGTGCCCTAGATATTTAAAAATTTATTTTATTATTACATTTTTATAAAAATTAAATTTTATTAATATTTTTGAGATATGTAGATGGGTGATAAACTAGAAGTTACCACTGAAGGCAATAATGTTGATTTACAAATTATGATTAAAAATGATGAAGAAAGTTTGTGTGAGCAAGACATGCCAAAGGATATGAAAGCAGAGAAGAAAATATAAGAGGAAGATTACTTCAACATAAATAGAAGTGCAAGGGTAAGAAATGTGGTATCATTTATCTTTCGGATAGTAAACACGGTATTGACAACTTCACCTCATAAATACTTGTGTAAGGAGAAATACACATGTAAGCTAACTGATTCTTTCTCTAGATAGTGGATGTATGTAAATAGGTTTGCTATCTTTGATCCTAAAAAATTTCATGAATTGATTATAACTGCCAGTATTATGGATGACCTCTCATTCTAGTTTGCTAAATATGTAGAAACTAAGGTAATACTTTAACATTTGCTTTTGTAAACGGCTTATATTTGTTTTGTAGAAAGGCTATTTCTACAACTTGAACCCATGACAACCTGTGGTGTCAATACAGGACTGATGGTCATGAGTCAAATTTGGGGGGGGGGGGGGGGCGGGGGGCGGGGGTTGACTACTGATTGTATCAATTCTTCGTAAGGAGTTAGTATCTGGACAGCTACCATGAGGGGTTGGGAGATCTTTCGTAAGTTTGTACAAGTTAAGGCTAGGGATGGCTATGGAGTTGGTTTTCAGATGGACTCCAAATTGTAACATGCCATTATATGAGCAATTCCTCTATCATTTTTCTTGGGCATTAACACAAATAGGGTCAAGATGGAGAGATTCTCTTTCTCCTAAAAGAGTGCTCTGGTCCCAAGTCATTCAATGGAACTTTTAGGATTAGGAAATTGACCCTTATTAACCTTGCCCAAATTGCTCCATGGTTATCCAATGAGGGGGCAAGGTATGGACAGATGGGTTTGGCACCCTTCACATTCTTTCTACACTCTACAGTACTTTGCACTAAAGGGAACTTCAACTTTCTTGGAAGGTAGAGTGGGATATGAGGCTCCCCTTAGAGTTGCCTTCTTTGTCTAGATACTAGCTGCCGAAGGCTTGAAGCCATTCTCGCTATTGACAGTCAAGAATAAACCCAACTCTGAACCAATCAACATGCGATCTTACCGATATCCCCCAATCCAAAAGACTGAAATTGAGAAAATGGTCAAGGAAATGTTCCAAAAATCCCTTATCAGACCAAGCCTCAACCTTTTATCCTTACCCACACTGCTTGTTAAAAAAAAAAAAAACAGGTCCTAGCGGTTTTTTGTTGACTATAGTCAGCTCAATGCCATGACAGTCAAGAATAAGTTCCTAATTCCCATCATCGATGACCTGTCGGATGAATTAAATAATGCCTCGATATTCTCCAAATTAGACATTCAATCGGGTAACCATCAAATTAGGATGAGATCCGAAGACATACCCAAGACTGTATTTGGCATTTTGAATTCATTGTGGTGCCCTTCAGCCTTACTAACACCCCTGCCATGTTTCAAACCCTGATGAACCAAATCTTTGCCCTTTATCTCCAAGATTTCATATTGGTGTTTTGGTGTTTTTGATGACATCTTAGTATACAACCCATCTTTTTCCAAACATATTGAACACCTAAGAATTACGTTTGAGGTCCTTAGGCTCAACCGATTATATGTTAAGAGGTCAATGTGCCTTCGCTCAAAGGCAGGTTGAATATCTTGGGCATATCATTTCTAGCTCCGGGGTTAGGATAGATCCGAAGAAGGTGGCTGCCATGACGTCTTAGCCAAGGCCTACCTCTATAAAGGCCTTGGGAGGATACTTGGGCCTCATCGGCTACTATAGAAGGTTTGTGAAAGATTATGGGATAATTAATAAGCCACTCACAGAGCTGTTAAAGAAGGGGAATTTTCATTGGAGTCCCAAGGCCAAGGAAGCTTTTATACAGCTGAAAAGAGCTATGGAGGAGGTTCCTGAGTTGGCCCTACCAAATTTTAGCAAGTCGTTTATGCTGGAAACTAATGCAAGTGACGTTGGAATAGGGGTTGTATTAATGTAGAGAGGCAAACCCTTGGCTTTCATTAGTCAACCATTAGCCCCTAAGCATCAAGGACTGAGCACGTATGATAAAGAGCTATTGGTGGTGCTAACTGCAGTGAAAAAATGGCGATATTACTTAGAAGGAAATCAGTTTGTCATAATGTTGAAAGATAAAGATGCAAACAACCAATCCTAAAGGATTGAGGAGATGATCCGTGAATAAGATGAAAGGAATAAGAGGAGGATAACTCTCCCGAGTTATCCTCAAGCTGATCTATATATGTGTATTTGTAAATTTAGTTAGAGTTATTTTATCTTGTTATCTTGTATTAGAATTTATGAGTTTATCTAATAGCTAAAGTTTAGGAGATAAGTTTCTATCAAATTAGGAGTCTTGTATATTTAATCCTAGCTACTAATAGAGAAGAGTACGATAGATTTTCATTGTTCTATCGGATTTCTTTATGGTATCAGAGCTCGGTTTCGAGTTTCTGTAACTACTAGATATTTAGAGTTCTAATTGTAAGAGAACTCTTTAACTTGTGCCATGGCTGATGATCAAACAGCCAATACAGGGACTTTTAATCCTCTTCCAACAAAGAGTAGTCCAGTCTCTGCAACCTCGTCACATTCTTCCTTAGCCTTCGATGGACCTTCCCTCCAGATTACTTTACACAAGCTGAATGGAACCAACTTCCGACAGTGGTCCCAATCAGTTATGCTTGTGATTAAAGGAAAAGGGAAGGTAGGCTATCTAACCAGAGAAATCATAAAGCCGAGCCAAGATTCAACAACATATGTAGTATGGGAAGCTGAGAATGCCATTGTCATGGCATGGCTAATGAACTCAATAGAGCCAAAGGTAGGAAGAACTTACCTCTTCTACAAAATAGCAAGCGAGATCTGGAATGCGGTTCGAGAGATCTATTCAGATCTCGAAATACTGCCCAAAACTTCCAAGTTCGATCCACCATTCGATCAACAAAGCAAGGTAACAATACTGTAACTGAGTATTACAATACCTTGACTAAATTATGGCAAGAGGTTGATCTCTTTCATGAGATCATATGGGAATGCTCGGCTGATGGAAGGAAGTATAACAAGATGGTGGAGAAAGAAAGGATATTTGACTTCTTGCAAGGTTTAAATTCAGATTTGGATGAGGTTAGAGGACGACTGCTTGGAATTAAGCCTTTTCCTTCTTTGAGAGAAGTATTTGCAGAAGTAAGAAGGGAGGAGAGTAGAAAGAAAGTGATGCTACCTAGTGGTTCAACAAACGAAGGCATGTTACAGAGTTCTGCATTAAATATATCCCATGGCCGCCCATCTATTACAGCTAAGGGAGAGATGCAGTGAGATAGGCAATGGTGTGACCATTGTAACAAGCCCTATCATACTAGGGACACCTGCTGGAAGCTGCATGGGAAACCAGCCAATTGGAAACCAAGAAACCAAAGAAAAGGTGTGCAATCGGCCTATATGGTAGAGTCTGAAAAAGGAAATTCAGCACCAGCGCCAATCTCTTTAACCTCAGATCAACTAGAAGCTCTCCAGCAGTTGCTGAATCAGCAGTTGCTAAATCAACCCAAGGTGTAGAAAACAACCGAAAGTATGGACAACAACAACAATCAGGTGGTATCCTTAGCTAAACAAGGTAAGATCAGTCATTCTTTGTTCTCTAAAAGGCTGACCACAGTTGTTTGGATTATAGATACCGGTGCATCAGAACACATGACATGTGATCTTGAAATTCTATTCAATTTTAAATCTTGTGATCAGAATATTACTGTATTTATGGCTGATGGAACTAAGACTTGTCCAAGGAAGGGGCACAGCGTATGTTGCAGGGCTAAAATTAGAATCAGTTCTTTATGTGCCAAATTTGAAATGTAACTTGCTGTCAGTAAGCAAGATTACTCAAGATAAGGACTGTTCAGTGATATTCTCTTCTTCCCATTGTGTTTTTCAGGACAAATCTTCAAGGAGGACGATTGGCAAAGCTGAAGAGAAGGAAGGTCTATATCAAATCGTCAATCTTGATTACCAAAAGGAGTGTAGGTTATTTGTTCAATCCTCTTTAGCTGCAGTTTCAGATTCTGATTTAATGTTATGGCATCAAAGATTAGGACACCCTAGTTTTGAGTATCTTAGGGTCTTATATCCTTCAATTTCTATCAATAAAATTCAGAATTTCTATTATGAACATTGCATTCTTGCAAAACAAACTAAGAGCTCTCATCCGAAACACTCTTACAAGCCATCCCATCCATTTCATTTGGTCCACAGTGACATTTGGGGACCAACCAGACTTTCAAATCTAACAAACACTAGGTGGTTCATCACCTTCATTGATGATCACACATGAGTAAGCTGGGTCTTCCTCATGAAAGATAAATCTGAAACCTATATGGTTTTCAAACGATTTCATCTCATGATTAAGAATATTTTCCAAACTTCCATTCATATTTTAAGAAGTGACAATGGTCGAGAATACTTCTCAAATGACTTTAACCATTATCTAAATGAGCATGATATTGTTCACCAAAGCTCTTGCCCATATAACCCTCAACAAAAAGGGATAGCCAAGAGAAAGAATCGGCATTTACTTGAGACAGCTAGGGCTCTTATGTTTACTCAATCAGTTCCCCATTCTTATTGGGGAGAGGCTGTTCTTATAGCACCTCATCAATCGGCTTCCTTCAAAGACCTTAAACTATAAAACCCCCTTAAATGTCTTTCTTGAAGCTTTCCCTCATTATTTCAGGGCCTTAAACAATCTTGCTCCTAAGGTCTTCGGGTGTACCTCCTTCGTACATTAGAACCAATTAAATCCATCCAAGCTTGACCCAAAAGCTCTTAAATGTGTGTTTGTTGGATACTCTCCTACCCAACAAGGCTATAAGTGTTATAACCTAACAAAACCCGCAAGTTCATTATTTCTTGTGATATCACATTTCTCGAGAACCAACCATTCCACAATACTACTCAAAATGAAAATCCAGTCCACAATTGGAGTACAGTCATCTTTGTGCCTCTCAATCCCTTTACTAATATTCCTCCTACTGAAACTCATCAAAGGGAGGAGAAAGAGGAGACTGAAATCCAGTAGGGTGATCAAGATCTGACTAAACCTCTAAAGGTTTATTCCAAAAGACCTAAAGTTGCTAATATTCAGCCAACCAATCTGTCCAATCTGGAGGTAAGTCCAAACAAGACAGTTGATACTGATATACAACAACAACTTGCTGATGACTTAAGTGTCCCAATTGCATTGAGGAAAGGTAAAAGGATGTGCACCAAGCATCCTATTAATGATTTCATCGGGTACTCAAAATTGTCTCCCTCCTTTAAGGCATTTACTACCAGTTTAGACAGTGTAGCTATTCCTAGAAATGTTTATCAAGCATTGCAGGATGAAAACTAGAAGATGACAATTATGGAAGAAATGATAGTCTTGGAGAAAAATGGTACATGGGAAATTATGGATCTTCCGAAGGGGAAGAAGGCAGTTGGTAGCAAGTGGGTATTCACTCTAAAATATAAATCAGATGGAAGTCTAGAAAGGTATAAAGCAAGGCTTGTAGCCCAGGGATTTACTCAAACTCAAGATTTGGATTATGAAGAAACGTTCGCTCCCGTGGCCAAACTCAATTCAATTCGGATTCTACTGTCCTTAGCCTCAAACCTGGACTGGAGATTGCACCAATTGGACATCAAGAACGCCTTCCTAAATGGAGATTTAGAGGAGGAGATTTACATGAGAATACCACCGGGGTTTGAGAAAGACAAAACAAGAGATAAGGTATGCAAATTGAAAAAATCTCTATATGACTTAAAGCAATCACCTAGAGCATGGTTTAAAAGATTTAGTGATACTCTATACAAGTCGGGATATAAGTAGGGACAAGCGGATCACACACTCTTTACAAAGATCAAGGAGGATGGTAGGAGAACAATTCTAATAGTCTATGTGGATGATATCATTATCACGGGAGATGATAACCAAGAAATTGAGAAACTAAAAGAACAACTAAGGCAGGCCTTTGAAGTAAAAGAGCTAGGAGAACTATGATATTTTCTTGGTTTGGAAGTTGCAAGAAGTAAGAATGGCATTTTTGTATCCCGAAGAAAGTACACTTTTGATTTGCTAAAAGAGACGGGAAAATTGGGGTGTAAACCAACAAGCACACCTCTAGAATCCAACTGGAAGAACAAAGAAGGAAAAGAAGAGCATACAGTGGACAAAGGCATGTATCAACGATTGGTAGGCAAATTAATTTATTTGTCTCATAAGACCGGATATTACTTATGTTGTGGGTATTGTTAGTCAATTTATGCATTCACCGATTGGGAGACACTTGGAAGCCGCTCATCACATCCTTAAATATCTTAAAGGAACCCCGGGTAAGGGTCTACTATTTACAAAAAGCCGAGACAAAGGGATAATAGGCTATGTAGATTCTGATTGGGCAGGTGCTGTGGAAGATAGCAAATCCACATCAGGCTATTGTACAAAATTATGGGGTAACTTGGTGACTTGGCGGAGCAAGAAACAAGTGGTAGCTCGCAGCAGTGCTGAAGCAGAGTATTGCTCAATTGCTCAAGCAATTTGTGAAATGGTATGGGTGGAAAGACTGTTGAATGACTTATCTATGCCAATATTATCTCCTAAAATTCTTTATAGTGATAGCAAATCAGCTATCAACATTATCAACAATCCGGTGCAGCATGACAGGATGAAACATGTCCGAATTGATCGCCATTTGTCAAACAAGAGCTTGAGGATGGCAACATTAAGTTGACTTATGTTCCAATAGAAGAACAACATGCAGACATTTTGACCAAAGCAATGGAAAAACAAAGTTTTGAATATATAAGAAGCAAACTGGGAATATTTGATATATATATTCCTTAGCTTGAGGGGGGGTGTTGAAAGATAAAGATGCAAACAATCAATCCTAAAGGATTGAGGAGATGATCCGTGAATAAGATGAAAGGAATAAGAGGAGGATAACTCTCCTGAGTTATCCTCAAGCTAATCTATATATGTGTATTTGTAAATTTAGTTAGAGTTATTTTATCTTGTTATCTTGTACTAGAATTTAGGAGTTTATCTAATAGCTAAAATTTAGGAGATAAGTTTGTATCAAACTAGGAGTCTTGTATATTTAATTCTAGCTGCTAATGGAGAAGAGTACGATAGTTTTTCATTGTTCTATTGGATTTCTTCACATAAAAATCAATCACGAGAGCCTAAAATTTCTACTACAACAAAAGCTACACATGCAATTACAGAGGAAAGGAATGACCAAGTTCATGGGACTTGATTATGTTATACAATACAAAAAGGGGAAGGAGTGTTAGCGAGTATTTAATGCAAGGCAGCAGCAAGGAATGGAAGCTTCCTAATTCAGCCGATATCTAAGGATTACGATTGGCTGTTCTTTTAGTCAATCAATTAGTCTCTTATATCTTTCTATTCTTAGTTGATCTTATGCCTAGGATAGGATCATCTAAAGTAGGAATGTAAATCTGTATATAGCCTTTTGTTTCTTTATTTATAGTTTCTAAAAATAGGTTCTTGTATAGCAGTTAGAATCTTCCTAAAATTAGCAGGAAGATGTGTACTCGTGTGCTTCTTGATTAAAACAAGATTAAAAAGACCATTCATGTTTTTCAGTTGACATGGTATCAGAGCCAAGACAATAGCTTTCCGATCTGTGAAACTATTGTGGCCGTTTCCTCCTTGGTTCAACTTGATCCCTTCCTTCTTTCTTCAGTCCAGCTTGAATCATGTCTAATACTCAAACCCTTGAGACTACCGATTCCAGCAATAGGAGAGTGGCTGAACCTTCAATGACCAGCAACAATGGCAGAAATACCAGTGGGGATCTGCCAAGCCTTCAGATAGCTTACCATTTAAATGGTAAGAATTATTTGAAGTGGTCTCAATTGGTTCGGACCATTCTTCAGGGCAAAGGGAGGCTTAGTCACCTAGAAGGGACTGGCCCTAAGACCGATGACCCAAGGTTTGTTACATGGGACGAAGAAGACTCTTTAATAATGTCATGGTTATGGAATTCTATGGTCCCTGAAATCAGCGACACAGTGATGTTCCTATCGACGTCAAGGGAGATTTGGGAGGCTATCAAGTTGACATATTCCAAGATCAAAGATGCTGCCCAGATCTATGAGTTCCGAACTAAAGTGGCAGCAATAAAGCAAGGTACTAGATCAATCACAGAATATGCCAATCTTTTGCAAACTATGTGGCAGGAATTAGACCATTACTAGTGTCTAAAGATGACATGCAGCGAAGATGTTGCATTACACAAGAGGTTTGTTGAAAAGGAAAGGATATATGATCTTCTAGCTGGGCTAAATACTGATTTTGATGCTGTGAGAATTCAGATTCTTGGAAAAGAAGATTTACCGTCCCTCAATGAAGTTATTTCTATAGTTCGGGCAGAAGAAGGAAGGAGAGGTGTTATGTTAGAAACCAATTCAATAGAAACTTCGGCTCTATTGTCTCTAAAAGGTCAGGCCCAAAACAAAGGAAAGGATGAGAAGAAGCCCTTTGATAGAGATAACCTATGGTGCACCTATTGCAAAAAGCCTAGGCACACCATAGAGAAGTGTTGGAAACTTCATGGGCGGCCTAATAAGGGAGGATCTTCAGGGAAGAATTCTGGCCAGGTGTATATGGCGGCCAGCAGTAACCCACAGCCTCAAAATCAAAAGGAACCCGAGCAAGAAAATGTCCCAGAACTGAATCAAATGGAAATTGACAAGCTGAGAAAACTATTGGAATCCCTCGGAAAAGGTACAGAAACTGAGGGTGTAGCCTCTCTTGCTCTCACAGGTATCTCTACCATATCTTATAGCCTATATGCTTCAGAAAATAATTCCCCTACCTCATGGATCTTAGATTCTGGTGCCACTGATCATATGACACCAATTTCAACCCATTTCAGTTCTTATATTCCTTTTCCTAGTTCCAGAAAAATCACCCTAGCAGATGGTTCTTCAACCACTGTGGCAGGCCAAGGTGATGTGATTCTTAGTCGGCACCTCACCCTTAAAAATGTGTTGCACGTCCCCAAACTTTTTGCTAACCTAATATCTGTTCATAAACTTGTTTCAGACTCTAATTGCAATATCATATTTTGTGCAACCCATTGCGAGATGCAGGAGCAAGGCACGAGGAGAAGAATTAGACTTGCTAAAGAGAAAGCAGGCCTATTTCTTTTTGAGGAACCTAGAGAGCAGGGAGGACAAGGGAAAGATCAGATCATATCATGTTTAGCTCAGTCTAATAAAAACCATCTGTGGTTGCATCACTACAGATTAGGTCATCCATCTTTTTTCCTTCTCAAAAACATGTTTCCAGATTTATTCAAGGGTCTAAGTACTGCTGTCTTTCATTGTTCTGTATGTGAAATGGCTAAGCATCGGAGATCCACGTTTACTTCCTCAAATAAAAGGTCTTGTTCACCTTTTTCCCTTATTCATAGTGACATCTGGGGTCCCTCATCTATGTCTAATATCTCTGGAGCAAAGTGGTTTGTAGTGTTTATTGATGATTGTACTCGAACCTCATGTCTATATCTTTTAAAAACTAAGGCTGATGTAAGTAATGTGATTCTCACATTCTTCAACATGATTAAAAATCAGTTTGGAGTGAGCATTAAGAGGATTAGATCAGATAATGCTAGAGATTTTTTCAATCATTCCCTATCTGATTTTTTCCTAAAACAGGGAGTCATACATGAATCATCTTGTCCCTACACTCCCCAACAAAATGGGGTGGCTGAAAGGAAAATTGGGCACATTCTAAATGTTACTCGGGCACTTCTCTTTCACCATAATGTTCCCAAACATTATTGGGGGGAAGCTGCTCTAACAGCCACATTCCTTATCAACCACTTACCATCTCAGCTTCTGGGGTTTTGTAGTCCAATCCAATTGCTTACTAAGTCATTCCCTGATTGTCGTATGATCAGTCCAAGTCTGCAGCCTAGGGTGTTCGAGTGTAGTGCCTTTGTTCATATTCCTTCCGTTAGCAGGGGTAAGCTAGACCCAAGAGCTGTAAAATGTATATTTATTGGGTACTCAGCCACTCAAAAAGGTTACAAGTGTTATCACCCTCCTACAAAAAAATTCTTTGTGTCAGCCGATGTCACATTTACAGAAGAAGAGTCCTATTTCCATCAATCCGATCATTCATCTCTTGACCCAAATTAGTCTATGGTTCCTACTCCTACTTGCCCGAATCAACCTTTGTTTCCTTTACCGGCTGCTAAGCCAGAGAGCACCCAGAAAACAGGAGTTACAGAATCATTCCGAAATCCCCTCGGCCATTACAGGTTTACTCAAGAAGAAAAGGTGCTGAAATTCCTATACTAGATCCAGCATCCTCCTCCACAGAGCCTACTCTTGCAGATGATAGAGCTACTGATTCTATCAACTCAACCTCAGGTAACATCCTCACGGAATCTCCAACTGCTGTTAACAACAGCCCTGAAAGTCCCAATCTTGTGACCCTTGAATCTGCCGATCTCCCTAATGATTTGGATTGGCCTATTACTCTTCGCAAGGGAACTAGAGCCTGCACCAAACATCCATACATTTGTTTCTTTCCTATTCAAAATTATCCTCTCCTCACAAAGCTTTTCTCACTACCCTGCATACTACCTTTGTTCCAAAGACGTTTTCTGAAGCAATAGGACATAAGCAGTGGAGAGAAGCCATGGAAGCAGAGATGGCAGCCCTACAGAAAAACCAGACCTGGAAAATTGTTGATCTACCTGAAGGAAAACACCCTGTAGGCTGCCAGTGGATTTATACTGTCAAGTACAAAGTTGATGGCTCCCTAGACCGCTATAAGGCCAGATTAGTGGCCAAAGGGTATACTCAGGTATATGGTATTGATTATTTAGACACCTTTGCTTCTGTTGCGAAATTAAATACAGTTCGGGTCCTTCTATCCTTAGCAATTAACCTTGGCTGGAAATTACACCAATATGATGTCAAAAATGCTTTTTTACATGGGGATCTTGAAGAGGAAGTGTACATGGACATTCCTCCAGGATATGAGCTTCCTAATCAAGAAAAGAAGGTGTGTAAGTTGAACAAAGCCCTATATGGCTTGAAACAATCACCATGTGCATGGTTTGGTCGTTTTACAAAAGCAATGGTTGCTCAAGGGTTCAAGCAAAGCCAAGGAGATCATACTCTATTTGTGAAGCATTCGGTTTCAGGGGGAGTCACTATACTTATTGTTTATGTTGATGATATTGTGGTTACAGAGAGTGATGAAACCGAAATGCAACGGCTGCGAGAATGCCTAATTCGAGAGTTTGAAATTAAAGACCTGGGGAGACTAAAGTATTTCTTGGGTATAGAAGTGGCTCATTCGGAAAAAGGTATCTTTATTTCTCAGCAAAAATATATCATCGACTTATTAAATGAAACAGGGATGCTGGGATGCAAAACTGTGGACACCCCAATTGATCCAAATCACAAGTTAGGAGAAGCTCTAGGAGAAAATGCAGTGGATATAGGGTCTTATCAAAGGCTGGTTGGGAAACTCATCTACTTAGCTCACACTAGGCCGGACATCGCCTATGCAGTTGGAGTAGTTAGTCAATTTATGCACAGTCCGAGAGAACCTCATTTGAAAGCAGTCTATAGGATACTTCACTATCTTAAAGGAGCGCCTGGCAAGGGAATTCTGTTTAAAAAAGGTGATGATTTGACTCTTGAAACTTATACTGATGCAGACTATGCAGGTTCAATGGTGGATTGGAGATCAACTTCAGGTTATTGCACTTTCCTAGGAGGGAATATTGTGACATGGAGGAGTAAAAAACAGAATGTTGTAGCCCGATCTAGCCCTGAGGTAGAATTCCGGTCTATGGCTTTGGGTATTTGTGAGCTGTTATGGCTAAAAATTATTTTGGAGGACTTAAAAATTCAATGGCAAGGTCCTATGAAGCTCTATTGTGATAACAAATCTGCGATCAATATAGCCCACAACCCAGTTCAACACGACAGAACCAAGCATATTGAAGTGGACAGACATTTTATCAAAGAAAAATTGGACAATGGTTTGATTTGCACTCCTTATGTCTCCTCTAGTGATCAAGTAGCGGATATTCTTACAAAGGGATTACCTCCAATGGTATTTCGAAGACTTTCTAGCAAGATTAGGATGGATGATATCCATTCCAATCTTGAGGGGGAGTGTTAGCGAGTATTTAATGCAAGGCAGCAGCAAGGAATGGAAGCTTCCTAATTCAGCTGATATCTAAGGATTACGATTGGCTGTTCTTTTAGTCAATCAATTAGTCTCTTATATCTTTCTATTCTTAGTTGATCTTGTGCCTAGGATAGGATCATCTAAAGTAGGAATGTAAATCTGTATATAGCCTTTTGTTTCTTTATTTATAGTTTCTAAAAATAGGTTCTTGTATAGCAGTTAGAATCTTCCTAAAATTAGCAAGAAGATGATTGTTATTTATTGTACTCGTGTGCTTCTTGATTAAAACAAGATTAAAAAGACCATTCATGTTTTTTAGTTGACAAGGAGAATGTCACAGCTGATGCATTGTCCCATTGTTTTGAAGAAGGAGAATCTGTCGCCATTACTTCAGTAATTCCTGATTGGTAATCAGGAATTACCAGCAAGCTACGAAGGGGATGAGTGGACTAGAGAACTGCTGGAACAATTGGCTATCAGTCCTTCCAGCTGACAGGGGTTCACACTAACTAATGGACTCCTAAGGTACTAGGGCAGATTGGTAGTCGGGGGATGTGATCAACTCAAAAGTAGGATTCTGCAATCCTTGCATGGATCTCCTTTAGGAGGACATTCAGGGATACAAAACACTTACCACAAGGTGAAACAGCTATTGGCCAAAGATGAAGCAATCTGTGATGGAATATGTGATGAAGTGTGACATGTGTAAGCAGTGCAAGCATGAGATGGTCGCACCCCCAGGGTTGCTGCAGCCATTGGCAACCCCTGACCAAGCGTGGAGTAGCATTTCAATTGATTTTATCAAGGGCTACCTAGATCTGAAGGAAAGGACTGCATACTTGTGTGATAGTTGACCGGTTCACCAAGTTCGCCCATTTCCTTGGGCTTCCCCACCCCTTCACAGCTCAAGAGATGGCTCAGGTTTTCCTAGATCAAGTGGTGAAGTTGCATGGGGTACCACATAATATAGTTTCTAACAGGGACAAGTTAGTCACCAGCTTGATGTGGAAGGAATTGCTGAAATCTTTGGGGATTAAGCTACACATGTCCACGGCTTATCACCCCCAAACAAATGGACAAACAGAGAGAGTTAACCAATGCCTCAAAACCTACCTACACTGCCTTTGTTTCTTACAGCCCGAGGGCTGGCACAAATGGCTCTCGTTGCCCTAATGGTGGTACAATTCTTGCCACCACAACTCAATAAAAATGTCCCCCTTCGAGGCTATGCATGGGTACAAACCTCCACTCCTACTAGCCATTGTTGGGCCAACCATGGTAGCAGTTGTAGATACTTACCTACAACAGAGACATCAAGTCCTTCAATCCCTGAAGGAGGAGTTGGCAAGTACTAAGAATCACATGAAGCAGTTTGCAGATAGAAGGTAGAGTGAAAGGGAGTTCAATGTGGGGGATCTCGTCTACTTAAGGCTAAAGCACGCCCATCAGAAGGCTCTTTCAAAGGGGTAGGTCACTAAACTCAGTCCCACGTTTTATGGGCCCTTTCCGGTTACAGCCAGATTTGGACAGGTTGCCTATCAATTCCAACTATCAGATCACTGCCAAATTCATCCGTATTTCACGTGTCTATGCTCAAGGGGTTGGTAGGCACACAACCAGCTAGTCCATCCTTACCTTCCTTCATAAAGGATACTGATCCTGATGAGGAACCAGTGGCTATAATCGATCAGAGGGTCTTATACAAGCACAGGGCCCCCTTGACACAAGTTTTGGTGAAGTGGTCCCGCCTCCACCCAAATAACAACACCTAGGAGTACTTACCAGATCTTCTCAAGCAGTTTCCATGTGTTTCCCAGCTCCTTAGCATTTCTTGAGGCCAAGAAAACTCTTAAGGGAGAGGGCATTGTCATGTACCTAGGCTATGAGGAGTTGTACCATAGTTGTAGGTTGAGGGAGGGTTATACCTAGGTGGTTGTAACCAATTGTTCTAGAAGGTAGAAAGGGTGGACAAGTGGATGTACAGGAGATTCCTTGTTGTATCGATATAAAGGCCTATTGAGCCTTTACCAAATTATCCATTATTCAATCAATACAAATTTCCAGAATTCTCTCCCACGTTCTCTCTTCTCTCTCTCTCGTTCTTTCTCTTACTCGTTCTCTATTCTTCTCAATTCCCCCAAATTCCTTCTAAATCCCCCTTTAATTTTCATCTAAATCTCACCGAAACAGTGAGAATCCCATTGCCACACTTAGCGGTCTGACAAAAGTAGGACCAACTATAGCAAGTTCTTGGAGACAAGAACTCTCTCGGGGGGAGGGAAATTGTCATGACCCAAGGACATAGGAGTAATTAGATAATAGATGAATTTCTTTTAGTTGTATTGTAACAACCTCCAGCTGTATTGATTTGAATAATTGGTAGCCCTATTTGGTGCCAAACCTAGCAACTAGATCAATAGATAAGGCTGATCCAATCTGATTCAAAAGACAACCATATCATTGAATGAAATATGATTTTTCAAAATCTCTCAATTTCCCTCTCTTTCTCTCAGTTCTCCCTAATCTCTCTCGTTGTTTTGTTCTTCCCTAATTCCCTCTTATCTCTTCTGATCTATCTTCCCCAAATTCCTTCTGACTATCTCTTAACCCTAGGTTGAACCCTAGGTACGTGACACAAACCAAGAGCAATTATCCGTCTCATCCATATCAAATGTCAAAACCTTTTCATCTTATACATAGTGACAATTGGGGTCCTTCTCATTCTACTTCTCTAACAGGTTCTAAATGGTTCATTACTTTTATTGATGACCATACTCATGTATGTTGAGTGTACCTTATGAAAGAAAAATTCAAAGCAAACACCATTATCAAACAATTTCATAAACATGTTACCATTGTCTTTCAAGCCAAAATCCAAATTTTGTGAACCAACAATGGAAAGGAATATTTTACAAATGACCTAAAACAATACCTTATTGATTAGGGTATATTTCATCAGAGTTCTTGCATCTATACACTCCAACAAAATGGAGCGGCTAAACAGAGAAATAAACACCTACTAGAAGTAACCTGATCCCTTATGTTTGTTAGCCATTTTCTTAACTCATTTTGGGGGAAGCTATTCTAACAGCAACCTATCTCGTCAATCGCTTATTCCAAAAAACCCTTAATCTTCATACTCCTCTCAGCTGCTTACTTGATACACTCCCTCAAGTCTGGTTAGTCAACTCACTATCTCTAAGAATTTTCAGCTGCACTGTATATGTCCATAATCAGCAGCCTCAGAAAGGAAAATTTGATCCAAGAGCCATTAAACGTGTGTTTGTGGGATATTCACCAACCACAAAAGGGTACAAGTGCTACAACCCTTCTTTAAACAAAATCTATGTTCGTATGATGTTAACTTTTTTGAGGACCAAACTTTTTTCCCCATAATTCTCTTTAGGAGGAGAAAGTAAGTGAAGATAATCACCGGGATACTTCCATCTCCACCCATATTACTTCCGTCTCACTCTCCCTGCCAAAATTCTCTTCCTTCTCATAGCCCAAATTCAAAAGTTTCAGCACATCATCGGGTATTGACTAGAGGGGGAGAACCTAGTATCATTAAACCAACCATGGTTTATTCAAGGAAACCGAAAGATCCCTAAGTTGTATAGTCATTTGAATCAAGGCCAAGTCTAAAACCCACAAACAAAGGTATGATGACCAATGACTTAAACCTTCCAAATGCTCTCAGGAAAGGAGTATTGTCATGCACTCAATAACACCCTACATCAAATCACTTAACCTACACTAAATTGTCTAATCAGTATAGGACATTTGTTGCAAGTGTAGATAGTATGGAGATTCCAAAGGATATTCAGAAAGATCTACAAGATCCTGAGTGGAAAGCTGTTGTAGATGAAGAAATGAGAACACTTTTGGAAATGAGAGCAGTTCATTCTCCCCAATGAAAGAAATTGTGGGTTGCAAATGGATATTCTCTGTAAAATTCAAGCCTAATGGGGAGATTGAAAGATACAAAGCAAGATTAGTGGATTAAGGATACACCCAAATATATGGGATCGATTATGAAGAAACATTCGCATTGGTAGCCAAGATGAATTCAATCAAGGTTCCTTTATCTCTTCTAGTTAACATAAACTGGGAACTTTATCAATGGACATCAAGAATGCATTTTTAAATGGAAATCTGGAGGAAGAAGTATTTATGAGGCTACCCCCCTGGATTTGAAGAAGGAAACAACAAGGTATGCAAGCTTAAGAAATCACTCTATAGATTAAAACAATCTCATAGAGCATAGTTTACTAGATTTAACACTACATTAAAAGGCATTGGATATATTCAGGGACAAGATGATCACACACTGTTCACAAAACAATCAGCAAGTGGAAAAGAGCTATCATGATTGTATACGTGGATGATATTGTGATTATAGGTGATGATTATCAAGAAATTACATAACTAGAAACTCACCTAAAAAATGAATTTCAGGTTAAGGATCTTGGAACTCTTAAATATTTCTTTGGTATGGAAATAGCTCAAAGAAAATAGGGAATATTTATTACTCAAAGGAAATATGTTCTAGATTTGCTAAAGGAAATAAGGAAGCTTGGATGCAAACATGCCAACACTCCCTTGGAAAGAAATTGGAAATAGAAAGCCATTGAGAATGATCCTCTAGTAGATCATGAACAATACCAACGACTAGTAGGTAAATTAATATATCTATCACTCACTAAGCCTGATATTGCTTTTAGTGTTAGTGTGATCGATAAGTTTATGCATTCTCTCACAAAGCAACATTTAGAGGCAGCTAATCATGTTCTAAAGTATCTCAAAGGAACTTCAGGCAAGGGAATTCTATTTAAGAAAAGTGAAAACCGAGATATAGAAGAGTTTGTAGATGCAGATTGGGCTAGGTCAATTGAAAATAACAAATCTACAACCCAATATTGCACTAAGTAATGGAAAAATCTTGTAACATGGAAGAGCAAGAAACAGTTTGTTGTGGCTAGGAGCAGTGTCGAAGCAGAATACTGGGCAATTACATAAGGAGTGTGTGAACTCATTTGGATCGAGAGACTTCTAAGGGACCTAAACATACCTAGAATAGATCCTATGAAAGTTGTTTAGTGATCGTAAATTAGCAATAAGGTTAGATTTAGTCCATCTATACAACATGATCGGATGAAGCATGTGTGTATTGATAGACACTTCATCAAACATGAGATGGACTCAGAAGTTTTTAACCTATCGTATGTCTCTACAAAAGATCAGGAAGCTAATATTTTTACAAAAGCCTTGTCCAAACCAACATTTGAGTTCTTAGTTGGCAAACTGAGAATGATTGATATTTATTCACCATCTTGAGGGGGAGTGTTGGAAAAATTAAAACTTGAATCTTGATTATCTCTATCATAGCCGAAAATCAGGTGGTAAAGTTGTTGGGATATTTTCAAGATAAAGTGATAAGAGATAAGAGATAAGAGATAAGAGAAGGTTACAGGATAAGAGGATAGGGTTCTGAAAAAAAAGGAGATTAAACAGTTCATAGAAGATAATTCCAGCAAAGATTAAAGTTTAAGTTTTTTAGGATTATCTTTTATCATATCAGAATTCAAATGTATTCCCATATTTTATGAGAAATTTTAGATGTCTTCGGTATATATACCATATAGGAGTTTAATAAAAGTTTGAGAAAGCATTCCTTTGTAATCGAGTATTCCTTCTTTCTACACCAGTAATTCATCTAAGGTACTCGAATAAAGCTTTCCATTATTCAGCTTGTTTAAATTTGTTCAAACTGCAATTTCCATTTGAGACCTTACAAAACTAATCCAAAATTTCTGTTCACAAGAATGGATGAGTTTTTGAACATTAATATATATATACTTCTGCAACAAACATATGGTCATGGGATTTCTTTATATAGAAATTGGAGATATGTACAAAAGAGAGATTATTGAAAACTTTTAGATACAAGAACTTCTAAAACACATAAAAAAGATTATTTGAGAATTTTAATATTTAAGTCTTCACTGATTTTTTCAAGGATGCAGACATAAAAGATCTACTTTTACCTTATGGGTTCTAGCAAGGTGACGATTGATGGCATTAAGCACGACTTCATGTGTATCAAGGATTCTAGGAAGCAATGGAGTGCCTACTTTAGGTCTAACAACTAGCAAAGCGTAACAAATCAAGTCATAAGAGTGAGTCCAAGTGCTTGTATGATCTGAGTGCAAACTAGTTCATGGTTTTCCTCCTAATAGTTAGGCTTTCATGAAAGTATCTGTAGGCTTTGCTCACTTAACTTTAGCTTACATTATACATATTTAAATTTTGAATTCATGACCTAGCATAAAATATTCAATTGATGTCAAGCATATCTCTATATTAACTAATTTAAATTTTCCAGTCCAAGATCTTAGTACTTTTTTTATTGGCTCATGTCGTGCAAGAGAAGGAAAAAGGCACTGTTTTGGCATTTTTTGCGCTAAGATGATTTTGCATTATCTCCTAATTTTTGGTTATTTCTTAAGTATTTGGGCACATACTAAAGGGCAGTTGGTTTCCCATTATTTGGAGTCTGTCTTGTATCCATTACCATTGATGACAGTGGAATTTTAGATTTGCCCCATAGTTGTTTCCATCTTATTACTTGGAGGGTTACTAAACAATTGCATGTCCCAAAGGGTTGGTTGCTTCTTTTTTCTTTTTTTTTTCGATAAATGATGAGAAGGGAAAAAATAGCAACCAACTTAATTATTAGCCAAGTTGTCTGGTTTGATATTGGATTATTCCCGATATCATCATATTCTGTAATTCATATATACGAATAACATTGGGCTTAGGGTTTATTATTTTATTCATTAATTTGCACTTGATGAACATTGGGCATCATTCTAAAACACTTCATTTCATCTATTTTGAGTATTTCACCAACCTAGATATTCTTTTTAAGTTTTTTCTTCTTTTTTTTTTTCTTTTTTTTTTTTTTTTTGTTTTCTCATTTTCCAAGCCCAAATGAAATTCAAATTTAATTGAAGACAAATTACGTTTTGAAATTACTATCGGCAAGTTCAATGATCAACGCGAAGTTACCGTGCCAACAATAGCGGCAAGTCATTGGTGCTAACAACAAATTCAATTGTCCACGGTAGCACACAATGCTATTGTTTAGAGAACACTTCACATTTTCACCCCGTGTAAATTATCAATATGAATCGAAAGCAATTATAAATTTGCCTGATTTGAAGAAAAAAAAAAAAGGAACTGTGAGGAGAAAACTTAAGCATTTTTACTCGGAAACCAGAGCGGATCAATGGAAAACAAGCAAAATTAGATTAACCTCTTGTCGCCATCGGCAGCATTCCTTAAGCAGACGCCATAGCTCTTGAGCGCAGACATCTGTGGAGCCAAAACCGACATTCCGATATCCACCACAGCCGAAACTAATCCCACAGAGTTCGAGAAGAAAAAATTCCACAGAATTCTCCCTTCGCGGCTTTTCACAAGAACAAATCGCTAATTCAGCAAATTGAGATGATATCCGTTGTTAGAATGGGGGGAATGGGGAGGAGGCTGGCCGTAGTGGTAGCGTCGCGGAGCGTACGGCGCTGTGGACGTCAGATTCCGGCACGGTGTCGAGAGAGCGGAAAGAGGGGTTCTGAGATTGCAGCCGTAATCGTGGTTAGGCCTTTTAAGCTCGGCAAATGGTCCCTTCCGTTTCCGTGTATATTTTGTCAATCACAAAGTCAAATATATGACCTCTTCGAGTATGTAATTGGTACCTTTTATGCTATATTTTAGTTTATTTAATATATCATAAATGATAAAAATATTTTTTATATCTCGTTGTCTCGTCTCAATATCTTCAACTACCTCACCATCTTGAATAAAGGATATTTTAGTCATACACCTCACCACCTTAGGTAAGGAGTATTTTAAACATTTTAACTATATTGTGTAACTTAAGATATAAATCATCATGATGTATCAATAACATTTTTTGTTCATAAATTGACTAAATATATATCTTAGTTCACGTAGTTCTCTGTTTTTTATTTAAATATTTAAATTTCTTATTATTTAAATTATATCATTAAAACTATATAATTTTGATTCAATAATATTTTTGAATTTTTTGTTATTTCAATTACATCCCCAAAATTATACGATTTCAAGGCAACTGTACACCTTAACAAGTTTGTTAAGAATAATGAATTCAGAAACATAATTAAACTAAAAAAAAATTCAAGAGTATAATTGACTCAAAATTATAAGTTCATAAGTGCAATTGACTCGATTTGGTGTATTTTTTTTTTTTTTTTTACATAAGAAAGTTTTATTTTAATTTGTCTTATGTTTTGGTCACATTAAGCTTAATAATTATTGCCTATAAATTTTATCTTTCTTTCTCTTTGATATCATGTATAATTTTAGATAAACAATGATTTTTTATTTCATACTAAAGTAAACCGACCAAACAATAAAAATAGATGAAATACTTATTTTGCTACGACAATCAAGTTCATGTCAAAAATCATGATCTTTCTTAACATAAGAGATAGATTTTTCCGTTCTATTCCAAATACAAACCTTGCTCGACAAGGAAATGAGCTTCTATATTGCTTCATATATTTAATTTGCTTTATCTTTGGTGTTGTTTCTTTTTAAAATTAGTGAAGTAGTAAAGTTAAAAATTTTATCCTTATTAGATCATGAGATTAAATCTTAGTGATTAAGTTCTTTTTTATTTTTTAAAAACATAAAGGATATTTTAGGAATTCAAAAAGTTTTGTACATCCATATAAAGAATTGTGAAGCTTATCAATAAGGCATTTTCTTAAAATACTCTTTATTTATCTTGCTTAAAAAACAAAAATAAACTATATTAATAAGATTTAAACTCGTGACCTAAATTTAAATAGTTATTGTCAAATGTTACCCAATAAACTTTCACTTAAAATTCTTTAATTTTTTGCATGTGCATAACCAGGGCCGGCCCAAGGTCCAGTGGGACCCTAGGCGAAAATAATTTTTTTTAGGAGGGTGGGGCATTCTATTTTTTGGAGACTCCTAATTTATTTATTTTTTTTGAGGATGGGAGATGGTTTGTTCTCTCTGTGAGTAGGGGGGATATCTCCGTGTGGGGGGGGGGGGGGGGGGGAGGGGGATGGGCGCTGGGCGGTGGCTGTTTGGGGTCTCAAATTTTGGAGGGGGGGATTTTTTGGGGCTTGGGAATTTTTTTGGGGGCCCCAAATTCTGTGTGTGTGTGTGTGGGGGGGGGGGGGGTGGCTGTTTGGGGCCCCAAATTTTTGGGGGGCCCTAGGCAGAGGCCTTAGTGGCCTATGCCTTGGGCCGGCCTGTGCATAATATGGACTATAAAAATAGTATAGTAATATTCATATTTATATATAGTATATGTACATACAAAATAACACATACGTACACAAATTATATATTATACATATACACATGTATAATATGAATGTGAAGTTTCTAACTTTGAGTCTCTCTTTAAAGATCCTCCCATATTCTCTTGTGTCTTTTTCATTATGAGATACTTGTTAAGTTCCATATTTATTTATGATCTCTAATGTTTTCACACATGTTCGAGACTGTTTTTGTTTTGTTTCCCTTTTTAGTGTGAGCGTTGGCCTATTTCTTTGTTTTTCTATGGGTTTGTTTTTCTATGGGATATGCCCCGATGGTTTTCTTGTAAACACTTGTGTGTTTTTCTTCATATTTATATATATTTTTATTTATAAAAAATTTATTTATGAATATAAGTATTTGTTATTAATGAATTTAAAATTCCACCATTTGAATTTGGACCAAGTTCAAATCCTCGTTATAAAAGGGTACCCAAATATTGAATTGGAGATTTTAAATCTCAAATCCCAAACATAACCTTAAGAAAAAATTTCAAATTTGTTTCTCATAACTCCTATTATTTTTTAGTATTTTAAAGCTTATTTTTCACCAACCATATACTAATTAAGATTTTCACAAAATTCATTGATTTTTTTAATCAATTATGATAACATTTTGATCTTTAACAAGTTTTTCACATAAATCATGACTTAATTTTCTATTCTCTACTTCTTTTTAGTTAAGTGAAATATTTAAAAACAGTAACCTACTAAGCGACATTACAATATAAGAATTTAAGAGATTGCATAGCATAGTATTCGATGACAATAAATCAATAACAAAAGCTTGAAAGGACAAACCTCGGAAGTAACAAGACAAACAAGAATTAATTAAAGAATTAAAGTCTTGAATAGTTAGCACTCAGACTTGGAGACGGGTGGGCCGGGAGGTCCGCGCGAGCGAGTTCTGCAAAGTAAGCAGCGTTAACGCTCGGCCAGCCTATCACCCCTCCATAAATTCTTGCGCACCTTACGGTTCAGGCACCGCGACCGGCTCTCACCTATAGGTGTCAAAAGGGTCGGCCCGGCCCGGCCCGGTCCGGCCCGAGTCGGCCCACGGGCTTTTTAAACGAGCCGGGCCGGCCCTTTTACTAAAAGGGCCGGGCCGGGCCCTTAGCCCACAGGGCCTAGTGGGCCGGGCCCGGTGGGCCCGGCCCTTTTTTTTTTAAATAATTTTTTTAAAAATAATACATATAATATATACATATATAAATATCAAAATAATACATATATAAAAATTAATTTATTTTTTTTAAATATTTTCTATCTTAATTCTTAAGTTTTAAATATTATTTCATTATTTTATATTTCAAAATTCTATATGCCTTATAATTTTTGTTGTGAATTGATATGAAAAATAATGTACATATAAAAAGGAGAATGTTTATTTATAATTTAAATATATAAAAAATTTAACTTAAAAATTTTAAATAAATTAATTGATGGTTATTATTTATATATATTGCGAAATTAAATTTTTTAGCATCCAATATCAATAATTACCTAAGAATAACAAAATTAAAAAAAAAATGAGTAAGGGCCTTACTAGCCCATAAGGGCCTCATGGGCTCGGCCCATAAGGGCCCAACGGGCCACGGGCCGGGTCGGGCCGTGGGCCCAATTTCTTTGGCCCAGCCCGGCCCGTCACGGGCTGGGCCGGGCGGCCCGCGGGCCGCCCGACCCTTTTGACACCTCTACTCTCACCACCCCCTTTGTTTTCGCTACTCATTAGTTTAAGGCGAATTAAAGAGGTTGTTTGCCTTAGCATTTTTTTTTGATAACTTTTAAGTTAAAAATTAGATAATATTTAAACTGATAATTTGTTTGGATAGATGTACTTTTAAACTATAAATTATTAATTTTATGTTTAGTTTAAAAGAGCTGATAAGTTATCAAAATTTAATAAAAAAGATTAAAATAGACATAGTATTGAATAATATAAAATTTTATCATTAAATATTGATAAATTATACATAATTATTAAAAATATATTAATATAATGTTATTATATGTATTATATATATTATTATGTATTATATGTATACTTATAATTGCTGATAGCATTTGTTAATCAAGATATGAGTTGGAAAAGTTAAGATATAGGATGCATTCTGGACTCTATCATTTCCAATATGTTTGTTAAGCTTATCTGACTATTCTTAAAAAATCATTAATGAACTCTTATCTTAATTTTTCAAGATATGCTTATCTTTCACCTCCTCAAGATAAGCATATCTTGATCTTTATAGATAAGAAAAAAATGACATTTGAGTTGTCTAGTACATTTTAAAAAATTTAACAAACAGCTTGATAAAAATCTCGGAATGCTTCTCAATTTTATTTTGACCATTCCATATCTTGGTTCAAAAATCATTCTGGTCTTATATTGATACTCTCTTATCTTATTCATTTTAACAAACACTATACATACACGCAGTGGGCGATGGAGACCGAGGAGATGAGGGTGGGGACGACTGGTGGGGGCGACAACCCAGATGGGTGACGACGACGACGATTATGGAAGAGGGGGTAATGATGGCTTGTGGTGTTAATGGTAGAACAAAAGCGATAGATTTAGAACTAAATGAGGCAATGGTGTGACCCACCAACACGAGGCTGCTTGTGGCTGCCCAATTGGATGACGGTGAAGGCAGTTATAGAGGAGAGGCAACGGCGGCAGCAATGGTAATAGCAGAAGAGAGCTTCTGGAGAAAATGATGGCCAAAATATTTGAGGGCAAAATAGTATTTTTCTCGGTCAACTCTCTAGTGTGTTTTGCCAAAGTTGGGAGGCACCAACTTCTATCAAACGTAGTTACATCAGCTTTAAAGATATATAGCTTTTTATCAAACACTTAACCATAAAAAGTTATATAATTTTAAAGCTGCTTATGCAGCTTATAAGCGGTCAAACCACTAAGCCAAACAACCTCAAAGTCTAATGTGTGAAAACACAATTGCTAGTTAAAAGGATTGACATTATAAAGTAATTCTCTAACAACAAAATATATGTGATCTACTATCTAAGAGATGGGCCAAAATTATCCCAACAAGAGCCATTTAACTTTTTTATTGGGTAACTTAAGGGGTCACGGGGAAAAAATCATACAAATTTAAAAATAAAAAGGAATAAAGTTTTCATTAAAATATCGTATAAGATAAAGGGCCTGTTTGTTGCAGCTTAAAATTTGTAACTTTTAGCTTCTAACTTTAAAAAATTGGGTATGTAGTTTTTGTTTTAGCTTTTAGAATTCTAGCTTATAGCTTCTACTAGCTTTTAAAAGGGGTAGAAGCTGGCTTTTTCAAATGTGAGGTACCCCAGCTTCTACAACTTCTGATTAAATAGTTACATTTTTTGACAATTTTGCCCCTGTTTTTAACAAAGAATTACTCTTCTGTCCATACAATCAAGGGTCTCTCTTCTCCACCGCCATCTCCATTTTCAAATCTCTTATTCTCTCTCGCCATCTCTCTTTCTCTCTATACACTAATTAATTTTTTTTATAACATTTGAAACTTATACATATACACTAATTAATTTTTAAATTATCATTCTATAACTATTAAGGGTATTATGGACAATTATACAAAAATAAGTTATTTTACAGCTTATGGTATCAAACACCACAACTGTTTAACTACAACTTCTGAAAAGTTGTAACAAATAAGTTCACAACTTATTCTAAGTTTTAGAAGGTATAATCTAAGAAGTTAGAAGTTATAATTTCTTTAATTAAGCTGCAACAAACGGGGCCAAAGCTTACTAGCTAGCTAGTTCCTAAGTAATCTGGATGGTAATTAATTTAATGTAGGGAGGGAATTACACATATTAGATACATAAAATAAAATAAAAAAAGAATATGAAAATTTTAACTCAACAAAATCAACATTTAAAATTGTTATTCACTGCATCAGTCAATGATATGGTTTTCTTTTTCTTTTTTTTGGCTAGAAATTAATTATATAGTTACCAAAAAAAAATAAATAAAAGATATAATAATTCCCAACTAAAGAAATAAATTTGTTCTCATGAGCTTCTTTCCTAGTGAGCCCATTGCAAACCCTTTCCTTCATCTCGAATCTAGCCCACCTCAATCATCCTTCATCTATCTCTCGCTTGATCACTGTTTTTTCTTTTAGTCTATCTCAATTTTTTCTACATTATTTTTTAATTCCCTTTTAACTATTTTTTTCCAAACCTCCAATCAAACGTGTTTTTCCCTCTTGGCAATTCCTAAATCCTTTAAACACTTGTGTTTTCCCTTTTTCCTCTCTTGGCAACATCCATGCTGACGAAAAACCCATATATGGCTGTACGAAGAATTTTAAAATTTTTATGCACATCAGATGTGTAAAGATCCAAAAAAATAAAAATAAAAAAATAAATAAACTAAATTAATTAATTTAATTAAATTATATATATAATAATTAATAAAAAATGAAAATATAAAAAGAAAAGGGGGAGGCGCTCGGCAGCCGCCCCCCCCCAAAATCAGAATATCTCTCTCTCTCTCTCTCTCTCTTTTATTTTCTCTCTTGTTCCCTCTCGGATTTTTGACGATTCCAAACGATCGAACCGTTCGATCTGACTTCGTTTTCACCGTTAAAGTGCCTCCGATCTACAATGAGGTAAGTGCTTTGACTTCATCTTTTCTGTTTTTCTGCTTGTTTTCGTGGAATGTAGGTTGAGGCGCAATGGGGCTTGTTGGCCGAATGTTTGAGGTTAGATCTACGAACATCCAACCGTTGGATTTTTGTGATTCTTGGATATGATGGTCGGTTTGCTTAAGAGGGTTGGGTGGTGGTCTTGGATAGTCGGAAATCGCCAGCCACGGTGGCCGGTGACGTTAGCAGTATTTGGTCCCAATTTAGCCGAGACTTTGACTCTAGATCTTTGAAGATCTAGCCGTCCGATCTTTCTCATTTTTGGGTATGTTGCTCTCCTTGGTGTTGCGCACATCGGGGTAGTCTCCGATCGTTGAAAAAAATGGCCGGCGGCCGGCGAACGGCAATGGCCAGATTTCGCCTCTATTTTGGCTAAAAATTAATTCTCAGATCTATCAAGATCTGACTGTCCGATGGGTTTCATTTTAAGATATGTTGTTATTCGTGGCAAGGGCTTCGTATCGGTATATTGATCGGTCGTTTTTGGCCTGCCGGCGGTGGCAGTTTGCTGGGAAGGAAAAAAAAAGAATAAAAGGAAAGAAAATAAAAATAAATAAAATATAAGGAAAAAGGAAATGAGGGCTTCTGGGGTTGGGCATGTCGGGTTAGGTTTTGGCCTAGGATGGAGGGGCCCGATTGGGTTTTAGGATGGCCCAATGTGTTGGGCATGACTGACCCAGTTGTGGCAGCCCTTGGGTTGGCCCACTCGGCTTGTTCTCCCTTGTTGCTTATCCGTGGATCTAGGATGACTTGGTTAGGTTGGTCCTACTCAGGATATCGAGGTTGATCTAATTTGGGTTCTCTTTAGGTCTCCTAGAATTGGCGATATGATTGGCGAGTCATTTTGTTGATCGGAGTCCTAAGGACGAAGCCCTATTAGATGACTCGAGGCCGAGCAAGACTGACCCCGAGTGCGTTATAGGCTAGCCTATGATGACGACGTGGGTTTATTTCGAATCCTGATTTCTGATGGATTCCTTTTATTTTGAGGCTAGAATATTGCAATTTATTCCTTTTAAACCATTTATTAAATTATTAATTAATTATTAAGTTTTTAAGAAAATTTATCAATTTAGTTATAAATATATATATGTATGTATTTTTGATAAAGGAGGAATTTAGATAAAAAATATATTATCTATATTAAAAGAAAACTAGTTTATGGGTAAATATATATATATATATTATGATATTACAGCCTATAAGTGGGTGTGTAGTTCCACTATACACTTACGCGTAGCATGCAAGGTGAGGCATGATGACGTAGTCGATGGCTTAGCTCGACGAATTCCATGACGCCAGATTTGAATATTGCGCGGGCCAAGGTATAAAATAATCAATTCAGGGTGTTAGGTAATGGTTAGGGTTTTTGGTAATTCCATTTCATCGTTACTCTTATTACCTAAATGTGACCACCCCATTCTATTTATTGTAGGCTCAGATTCTCAGGATTTTGTTCGATCTTCTCCCCAGACTCGGACTTGAGTCATCGTTTACCAGGGGAGTAGACAGGATATGTTATGTTTACCTTATATTATGCCCGTATATACTGTTTCATTCATAAATATTATAAACTTGTACTGATTTTTATAAGCATAACTCGTACATGATTTTTATATGCAGATCATAGAAAAATACTCTTAAATGTTTTTAACTTGCATGAAATATTTTCATTCTACTGGGAGAGACATAATCTGAAAGATACCCAAATTGATTTCTTGTTTTTAGAATGCGAAATATTGAATGATATGGTGTATTTTAGGCACCACATGAAATGATAAATGATTATAACTCGTGCATAAATTAGGGTATCATTTGCATTATTATTAGAGGACTATCTAGTAGATTCCCTGGTGACTCACAGTAGGAAAAGATCATGGTACTGTGAGGCTTGGCATGCCAAGGCCACGAGAGACACGGATAGTATGTTTCAGCACTGCTATCACGTGGGCCTTTATGATGATATTGTGTGATGATGATGTATGTGCCGATATATATACTTGTGTGCATGTGTATATAGGCGTTAGGCCAGTTTCTACTAGTGTGTCATCAGAATTAGTGCATGCATCTCATACAAAAGTATAGGGGACTTAGGTGGTTAGGGAACAACTTATGGGGGTTGTCTTTAGGCACCTATTTTTCCTACACTAAGTTTTTCTTGAAACCTCAAATTATTTAAACTTATGGTTCATATTTCCACTGTTTATACTGTTATTATGTTATTATACTCATGATGATCATCCTAGCATTTTATTGTATACTCTCCTAGTGGGCATGACATACCTTATACTCGCGACTCCACAAGACTCACCTCGTTTTATTAAAAATATTTTTAGGGAATTCTCCTTTTGATTATTGGTCCAGCAGATCTTCTGGTATGATATCATACCCTCTTTTGATTCCGGATGTATTATAGGATGCTCTGTGGAGACATACACGTGTTGTAGAGTATGATGTTTTGTCTTTTATTTTTGTTGGCACATAATTGTGCCAAGGGCCCGAGGTACGGGAATAGATATGTATTTATGACAGCAGTGTGATAGATATTTTGTACAGCTGCTGTATATGGAATATTGAGATATTATGTTAGAAGGTGAATTGGTATTTTATTCATGTTCTATATCTTGACAGTAGTATTGTCTTATTCAAATCGAGCTAGAGAAGAGGCTTACTAGTCCATTGTGGAGCCGCTAGGCCTAGGGATTAGTGCCGGTCATGACGTATCAGATTTCAGGTTGTGACAGATTGGTATCAGAGCCTAGGTTACTCTTGAGTTAGGCTTGTGTCTTTTGATTCTATTCGATTCTTTAGCCTTGTCTAAGGTCTTGTCTCCTTGAGTCCCACAGAGCCATTCTTAGTTGGGTTTTAGATTGTGGTGTGAGCCATGGCACATTATTGATCTAGCTTTTGCTAAGGGTGTTAGAGTCTAGTATCATTTGATCTTTTGCTTTCAAATTCTATTGCTACTCTTATTGACCTATCAGTACGATGACAGGGACGATGCCTCCTTATTCTCGGACAGCATCCAGGCAGACAGATTCTTTAGGGGGTGATCAGGCTCCTCAGCCCTCACCTACCAGCGGTAACACGGTCAGAGGCCGTGGACGAGGTCGTGGCGAACGACGTGGCCGAGGCTAAGGTAGAGGCCGGGGCCGTGGTTTGGGTCGCAGTGGAGTTGACTTTGATGGTAGTATTCTGGAGAGAGATAGGGACCAGCTGATTATTGACTCCTTGGCAAACATCACGGTGCTGTTGACAAATATAGTTAATTCTCAGAGACAGCCAGAGGCGCTAGGGGGTGTGAGCCCTGATACTAGGGTTAGTGGTGGCACTGGAGATGGCACCGAGGACGGCACTAGAGGTGGCATTAGTGGCGGCACTGGCGATGGTGCTGTAGCTGGTGGCGCCAGGGGCGCCATTAGCGGTGGCGCTGCAGGTGTTGCCGTCGGCACTGGTGATGCAGGCGAGATTAGGGGACAGCCTGGAGTGGACCCTGAGGTTGTTGGGATAGATTATGAGTTTGAGCGGTTTATGGGTCTAAAGCCGCCCCAGTTTAGAGGTGCGAGAGATAAGGCTGAAGAGTTTTTGGATCAGTTGGACAAACTGAAGAGAGGTTCTCGCATACATGGCTACCGGATGGTGGAGCTCACATCTTTTTATCTTCATGGTGAGGCGAGCGTGTGGTATGATGTACTGAGGAGACGGCGGGGTGATGCCCCGTTAGGATGGGCTGAGTTCAAGAGGCTATTTTTGGCAAAATATGTCTCTAGCACTATGGGATTCCAGAGGGTCTAGCAGTTTGAGGCCTTAAGACAGACCCCAGATATGAGCGTTGAGTATTATGATGCATTATTCACCGAGCTCTCATAGTTTGCACCTGCTTTGGTTCCTACGGAGCAGGACACGATTACACGCTTCATATCTTGATTGATCGAGCCGTGGTTTAGGAGTTTGCAAGCTACTCGTTTTAGCACTTATGAGGAGGCAGTTGATAGTGCTTTAGCCCTTGAGGCACGTGCAACAGAGGAGAGGGCAGCTAGAGACTTGAAGAGGGTTAGAGGCGACAGTGGTACTTCCTTCTCTTATGGGAAGAAGGGGAAGGGCACGACGAGTTTGCAGCCGTTGGCAGTAGCGCCACCATTTCCTTCATTGCCTGCGCCCCCTTCTTAGAGACAGCAGCAGCGGCGGCAGTGGCAGCAGAGACAGGAAGAAAGGCCCCTATGTCCGACTTGTAAGAAGAGACACTCAGGGGTGTGCAGGTATGTGAAGGCCCCGATTACATGCTTTAGATGTGGACAACTAGGTCACATAAAGAGGGATTGTTCATAGCTAGGGCGAGGCCCTCCAGGACGACAGGCTCCAGATAGTGTGTGGGGTCCCGGTAGTGTGTGAGTTCCCAGACGTTTTTCCCGAGAAGCTTCCGGGATTACCACCTGATCGAGAGATTGAGTTTTGTATCGACCTAGTACCGGAGGCTCAACCTATTTCGATACCCCTGTATAGAATGGCCCCAGCGGAATTGAAGGAGTTAAAGGATCAATTACAAGAACTCTCAGATAAGGGCTTTATTAGGCCTAGCACGTCGCCATGGGGTGCGCCGGTGCTATTTGTGAAGAAGAAGGATGGGAGTTTGAGACTTTGCATTGACTATCGTCAATTAAACAAAGTTACTATTCGTAACCAATATCCGTTGCCACGCATTGATGACCTATTTGATCAGTTGCAAGGCGCGAGGCAATTTTCTAAGATTGATTTGAGATCAGTATACCATCAATTGAGGATCAGGAATCAGGATATTCCCAAGATTGCCTTTCATACTCGGTATGGGCATTACGAGTTTTTGGTGATGTCATTCGGGTTGACGAATGCCCCGGCAGCATTCATGGACTTGACGAACAGGTTATTTCGACCTTTCTTGGATCGATTTGTCATCGTGTTCATAGACGACATATTAGTGTACTCGAGGAGTGATGTTGAGCATGAGCACCATCTTAGGACGGTTTTGCAGGCCCTTCGTGAGAATGAGTTATATGCCAAATTTTTAAAGTGTGAGTTTTGGCTAGAAAGTGTTGGCTTTTGGGGGCATGTTGTGTCTAGTCAAGGGATCCAAGTGGACCAAAAGAAGATAGAGGTTGTGGCTCAGTGGCCTAGACCCACTACAGTCCCCGAGATACGTAGTTTCCTAGGTCTAGCAGGATACTACCGTCGCTTTGTGAAGGATTTTTCTAAGATTGCAGTGCCGATGACGCGTCTCACCCAAAAGAATGTAAAGTTTGAGTGGTCAGATGCATGTGAGCAAAGCTTCAATGAGTTGAAGCTGCGTTTGACTACAGCGCCAGTGTTAACCCTACCATCAGCGAGTGGGGGTTATGTTGTGTACTGTGATGCGTCGAGGGTTGGATTAGGATGTGTGTTGATGCAGCGTGGGAGAGTTATTGCGTATGCTTCTAGGCAGTTGAAGAAACATGAGCAGAAGAACTATCCTACTCATGACCTCGAGATGGCTGCTGTAGTATTCGCTCTCAAGATATGGCGGCATTACTTGTACGGCGAGACCTGCGAGGTGTTCACGGATCATAAGAGTCTCAAGTACATTTTTGACCAGCGGGACCTGAATTTGAGACACCGTAGGTGGATGGAACTCCTTAAGGACTATGATATCCATATTTTGTACCACCCAGGAACGGCTAACGTAGTAGCAGATGCCTTGAGTAGGAAGTCTATGGGTAGCCTTGCTCATATTTCTAGTTGGAAGAGATCGTTAGTGGAGCAGTTACATAGTTTAGAGCGGAGTGGTGCATGTTTAGAGATATCTGAATCTTGAGGATTTTTGGCGCACATCGAGCTTAGGTCTTCTTTGATGGAGGAGATTAAGGTGGCTCAAGTTAAGGACCCTAGTCTAGCCAAGATTATTAAAGATGTCGGAGAAGGTAAGGCGTTGGATTTTTTTGTTGACCCTTCTGGAGTGTTGAGATTCAGGGCTCGGCTCTGTGTCCCCGAGGTGGATGAGTTGAGGAGTAGGATCCTTACGGAGGCTTATCACTCTCGATTTGCCATTCACCCAGGGACTACTAAGATGTACCAGGACCTAAAACAGTTGTTTTGGTGGCCGCGCCTTAAAGAAGATGTTGCTCGTATGTGTCTAACTTGCCAAGTCTGTTAGCAAGTGAAGGCAGAGCATAAGAGGCCAGGAGGTTTGTTGGAGAGCATCCCAATTCCAGAATGGAAATGAGAACATATTACCATGGATATGGTTACAGGATTGCCGAGGTCCCCTGCTGGACATGATTTAGTATGGGTAGTAGTAGATCGCTTAACGAAGACAACTCGTTTTATTGCTGTACGTACGTCATTTACTGCTTCTCAGTTAGCTCAGAAGTTCATTCATGAGATTGTACGGTATCACGGAGTGCCCATTTCTATTATTTCTGATTGAGGGTCCATATTTACCTCTCGATATTGGGGCTCGTTTCATGAGGCTTTGGGTACGCAATTAGCATTGAGTACTGCGTTTCACCCCCAAACGAATGGCCAGTCGGAGAGGACTATCCAGATACTTGAGGATATGCTTAGGGCGTGTGCCCTTGATTTCAAGGGTAGTTGGGAGAAGAATTTGCCGTATGTCGAATTTACATATAACAATAGCTATCAATCCAGCATTCAAATGGCACTTTACGAGGCGTTATATGGTCGACGATGTAGGTCACCCTTAGGTTGGTTTGAGGTTGGTGAGAGACGACTTATTGGCCCAGATCTGGTTGGCCAAAGCATGGAGATCATCCAGGTAGTTCGTGATAGGCTTTTGACAGCTCAGAGTCGTCAGAAGTCGTATGCAGATCGTAGGCGTCGACCCTTAGAGTTTGCAATTGATGATTTGGTGTACCTTAAAGTATCTCCTACGAATGGGGTAGTGAGGTTTGGGAGGAGAGGTAAGCTCAGCCCCCGGTATGTTGGACCTTTTCGAGTTCTTAGGCGAATTGGGAAGGTAACTTATGAGTTGGCACTACCACCGTCGATGGTTGGAGTGCACCCCGTATTTCATGTGTCGATGCTACGCGAGGTTATTGGAGACCCCTCTCATGTTTTGCCCCCGACAGCACCCACTATGATCTACCCAAGCTTGCAATATGAAGAGCAACCTATTAAGATCTTAGATAGGCAGGTCAGAAAGCTTAGATCTAAAGAAATAGCTTCCGTTAAAGTCCAGTGGAGCAACCATAGTGAGAGTGAGGCCACTTGGGAGATGGAAGATATCATGAAAGAGAAATATCCTTATTTATTTCCGTGAAATTCGAGGACGAATTTTTATAAGGGGGGGGAATGTAAAGATAAAAAAAAAATAAAGAAATAAAAAAACTAAATTAATTAATTTAATTAAATTATATATATAATAATTAATAAAAAAACAAAAATATAAAAAGAAAAGGGGGAGGCGCTCGGCAGCCCCCCCCCAAATCAGAATCTCTCTCTCTCTCTCTCTCTCTCTCTCTCTCTTTTATTTTCTCTCTTGCTCTCTCTCGAATTTTTGGCGATTCCAAACGATCGAACCGTTTGATCTTCGATCTAACTTTGTTTTCACTGTTAAAGTGCCCTCGATCTACAAGGAGGTAAGTGCTTTGACTTCATCTTTTCTGTTTTGCTGCTTGTTTTCGTGGAATGTGGGTTGAGGCGCAATGGGGCTTGTTGGTTGAATGTTTGAGGTTAGATTTACGAAGATCCAACCGTTGGATTTTTGTGATTCTTGGATATGATGGTCGGTTTGCTTAAGAGGGTTGGGTGGCGGTCTTGGATCGCCGAAAATCGTCAGCCACAGTGGCCGGTGACGTTGGCAGTATTTGGTCCCATTTTAGCCGAGACTTTGACTCTAGATCTACGAAGATCTAGCCGTCCGATCTTTCTCATTTTTGGGTATGTTGCTCTCCTTGGTGTTGCGCACCTCGAGGTAGTCTCCGATCGTTGAAAAAAATGGCTGGCGGCCGGCGAATGGCAATGGCCAGATTTCGCCTCTATTTTGGCCGAAAATTAATTCTCAGATCTATCAAGATCTGACTGTCCGATGGGCTTCATTTTAAGATATGTTGTTATTCGTGGCGAGGGCTTCGTATCGGTATATTGATCGGTCGTTTTTAGCCGACCGGCGGTGGTCGCCGGCGGTGGCAGTTTGCTGGGAAGGAAAAAAAAAAGAATAAAAGGAAAGAAAATAAAAATAAATAAAATATAAGGAAAAAAGAAATGAGGGCTTCTGGGGTTGGGCATGTCGGGTTAGGTTTTGGCCTAGGATGGCGGGGCCCGATTGGGTTTTAGGATGGCCCAATGTGTTGGGCATGACTGACCCAGTTGTGGCAGCCCTTGGGTTGGCCCACTCGGCTTGTTCTCCCTTGTTGCTTGTCCGTGGACCTAGGATGACTTGGTTAGGTTGGTCCTACTCAGGATATCGAGGTTGATCTAATTTGGGTTCTCTTTAGGTCTCCTCGAATTGGCGATATGATTGGCGAGTCATTTTGTTGATCGGAGTCCTAAGGACGAAGCCCTATTAGATGACTCGAGGCCGAGCAAGACTGACCCCGAGTGCGTTCTAGGCTAGCCTATGATGACGACGTGGGTTTATTTCGAATCCTGATTTCTGATGGATTCCTTTTATTTTGAGGCTAGAATATTGCAATTTATTCCTTTTAAACCATTTATTAAATTATTAATTAATTATTAAGTTTTTAAGAAAATTTATCAATTTAGTTATAAATATATATATATGAATGTATTTTTGATAAAGGAGGAATTTAGATAAAAAATATATTATCTATATTAAAAGAAAACTAGTTTATGAGTATATATATATATATATATATTATGATATTGCAGCCTATAAGTGGGTGTGTAGTTCCATTATACACTTACGCGTAGCATGCAAGGCGAGGCATGATGACGTAGTTGATGACTTAGCTCGACGAATTCCATGACGCCAGATTTGAATATTGCGCGGGCCAAGGTATAAAATAATCAATTCAGGGTGTTAGGTAATGGTTAGGGTTTTTGGTAATTCCATTTCATCGTTACTCTTGTTACCTAAATGTGACCACTCCATTCTATTTATTGTAGGCTCAGATTCTCAGGATTTTGTTCGATCTTCTCCCCAGACTCGGACTTGAGTCATCGTTTCCCAGGCGAGTAGACAAGATATGTTATGTTTACCTTATATTATGCACGTATATACTGTTTTATTCATAAATATTATAAACTTGTACTGATTTTTATAAGCATAACTCGTACATGATTTTTATATGCAGATCATAGAAAAATACTCTTAAATGTTTTTAACTTGCATGAAATATTTTCATTCTACTGGGAGAGACATAATCTGAAAGATACCCAAATTGATTTCTTGTTTTTAGAATGCGAAATATTGAATGATATGGTGTATTTTAGGCACCACATGAAATGATAAATGATTATGACTCGTGCATAAATTAGGGTATCATTTGCATTATTATTAGAGGACTATCTAGTAGATTCCCTGGTGACTCACAGTAGGAAAAGATCATGGTACTGTGAGGCTTGGCATGCCAAGGCCACGAGAGACACGGATAGTATGTTTCAGCATTGCTATCACGTGGGCCTTTATGATGATATTGTGTGATGATGATGTATGTGCCGATATATATACTTGTGTGCATGTGTATATAGGCGTTAGGCCAGTTTCTACTAGCGTGTCCTCAGAATCAGTGCATGCATCTCATACAAAAGTATATGGGACTTAGGTGGTTAGGGAACAACTTATGGGGGTTGTCTTTAGGCACCTATTTTTCCTACACTATGTTTTTCTTGAAACCTCAAATTATTTAAACTTATGGTTCATATTTCCACTGTTTATACTGTTATTATGTTATTATACTCATGATGATCATCCTAGCATTTTATTGTATACTCTCCTAGTGGGCATGACATACCTTATACTCGCGACTCCACAAGACTCACCTCGTTTTATTAAAAATATTTTCAGGGAATTCTCCTTTTGATTATTGGTCCAACAGATCTTCTGGTATGATATCATACCCTCTTTTGATTCCGGATGTATTATAGGATGCTCTGTGGAGACATATACGTGTTGTAGAGTCTGATGTTTTGTCTTTTATTTTTGTTGGCACATAATTGTGCTAAGGGCCCGAGGTACGGGGACAGATATGTATTTATGATAGCAGTGTGATAGATATTTTGTACAACTGCTGTATATGGAATATTGAGATATTATGTTAGAAGGTGAATTGGTATTTTATTCATGTTCTATATCTTGTCAGTAGTATTGTCTTATTCAAATCGAGCTAGAGAAGAGGCTTACTAGTCCATTGTGGGGCCACTGGGCCTAGGGATTAGTGCCGATCATGACGTATCAGATTTCGGGTCGTGACAAGATGCACATGACAGAATATATACATACATGCAGGTTCGGTATTTAAGTAACACACATATTCATCACATAAATATAAATACATATATACCTGCTACCCGATGCAAGGTTGGTACAGAAACTATTTCTACACTGAAACCGCTCCATCTCATGATGTGGTGGTCCTAGTCGGTCTACACCTAGTACATTGTCTGGTACCGTTCCGATTTCCTCTTCTCGAGGTAGACAGAGGGGTTGCCGTATCACTCGTACTCGCATCTCAAATTTTCCACACGTAATTGTTATGCATATAAATTTTTTGTGATTACAAAATTTACAAAAGTAGAAGTAGAAAAAGATAGAAGCAACATGAGACATGCAATTAGTAAAAAATACTGTTTTTTCAATTTATTTTGCCCCTAGAACAGCCACTGCCTCACATCCAACCCTTCTCCAATCGACCAACACGTGGCACCTAATTGGACTGGCAGCTGGGTGACTGAAAGTTGACTTTTGCCTTGGCGATGTCAACTTTCGTCGCCCCAGAAGTCAACTTTCACCATAGGAAAGTCAATTCTCTAAGCCAGCAAGCCAATGTTCGACCTGCCAATTCTTGAGATGTTTTGGGCACAAGATATGGTTACCAGATGTGACACTGTATAGTGTGTGATTTCCTAAGTTCACTACCCACTAGCAATTAGATAACACTAAAACCCCTTTCGGTATCGATCAACCTCTTGACCCATCACCGGAATCTTTCTATATCTTGATGACGACCCGAGAGTTCTTGAATAGCGCCTAGCTGTGGTTCAGGACAACATATATGGCAGTGAAGTTTCACTTCAAGTGAACCTATTATGGCTATCGATTTTAATGTGCTATAATCATTTCATCACCTAACGTCCCAACTTAGTGAGAGTCATGGAGTGATAAACTCACAAACTCAGTAACTATGTGTCTGACTTTGTCAATGTGACTAGATAACACCTTAGGAAACCTATTTCCTGATATTCAATCTGCATTGGTCAGGCACTATCCTGTCACACTAATAATAGATCACATAGGACGTTTACCCCATCAATTATTGACGAGGACGACAAATCCTATTCCCAACACCTGTTTCCATATACCAACAATACGGAACCACATAGATGAACTTTTTCACCACCCGATTGGATGGTTCAACTCATTAGCAAATCCCGCAAACCAATATACAAAACAACCGTATTGGTTCAAGTCCAATGATTAATACATAATCACAGTCTAATGATAAGACCATTAACCACCATTCCATATGGTCCGTCATCAGGGTCACATTCAGCTGGTTGTTCCCTAATAACCACGTACAGGTCTACTAGCGACATCTCTTGTCACGTGATGTGTAACACACCACCATCCTATTAGTAATAGCATAAAAGTATTTTGAATGTAGCTTAATAGATAAAATATATATTTTTAAGAGTTTTAAAGACCAAACCTGATTGCCAAATCTGATTGCTTTGATTACACCTGTTTGATGTCCTATCTCTCAGATCTACTATTTTCTCACATATACGAAAAAATATCATAATATAATTTTTTTTCCAATACAAAAATAATATATAATATTCACACTTTCATACATACAATCTCTCATCTCATAACATCTTATTCTCCTCCCCCTTTTTGTCATAATCAAAAAGACATTGTTAAAGAAAAAAATAAAGATTTAAACAATATAATCCATGAGAGACATGTACCAAGCATAATCAACAATATGATAGATAATGAACAAAGAGTACTAAAAATATAGATGCAATGTTAAGTACCAAAAATAGTACATCATACCCATCATGAAATTTCGCGCTAACTATTCCAATCATAGATTCAAGATTATACAACGTAGAATATATTTACAAAGAAAACAATTATAAAATAGTCAAGGGATATAGTAGCATTACAAAATTTACAAAGCAGTAATCTAAGGCACCCACGTTGATAGCTTTGGATTTCGTCGATGCTCAATGCTGATGATGGTTACCGAACACGACGGATCCAAGTTCATCTATATCACCTAGGAATGGCCATTAGCTGCTGCTAGATTCGATTGGGTAAGGTTGCAAACTAGCCTCTTGGAAATAAGGAAACGACACATTTTCTTCTTGGATGACTGAGTTTTCAAAATTTCAAATAGGGTTTGGATCATCCACGAGGAAAGATCCATTGTCATAATATGGGTTTGAATTGGTTTCTGGGTGAAACCAATTTTGAACATTGAGAGGGTTTACATAAGAATTTGTAAATAGAAATTGCTCCAATAAAGCTAGATGAAATTGAAGATCGATGACCTGCTGTTGGAGGGTAAAAATGTAAGATACACAACCATAAATAGGATCTTGAAATCTAGCTTGTGTTTCATATAAGAGTGTAGCGACAGCCCCATAATGGTCATTAACTGAAAGCTGGTCCAGTAGCTTTGAGGCATTACTGGCACCAAAAACTTTATGGATAGCTACCAAATCAGTAGGTCCTTCTTTATGGCAGAAGAAAGGGGAAAAGACGCATGATTGGGTACATTTTCTTCTTAATACTTTACAGGCACTGCACGGAGAATCGGGTTTTGACATGATCTTCTAGTTTTTTTTATTTGTTTTTATTTTATTTTTTATATATATTTTATTTATTTATTTATTTATTTTTTAAGACTGGGCAGATGTAGTCGGATCTGGGTATTAGGTAGATCTGGGTAGATTTAGCTAGATTTGAGTATTGGATAGATCTGATCAGATCTGGATGGATGTTGGAACTGGGCAGATCTTGGTTGATCAAGTTGGATCTGGGTAGATCGGGTTGGACAAATAGACGGATGACCAGATGGACGAACAACAAACATACGGACGAACAGAAAGGGCAAAAGGTTGAAACGACGGATAAAATACTAAAGCGGTGGGATGAAGACGCGACGGATGGCTATGGGTAACAAATTTGAAGGCCGAATCTGGGTAGATCTGGCCACAACAGGAAGGTGGGAAGCTCACAGGGGAAATCAAACAAACAAATAGACGGATAGCTTTAAACAAGATTGGGTTTTAAAGCAAACACATGTCTGATCGGCAGAGGATTAGATATGAGATAAAGTAAACAGATGTCTGATTGGGACATTGAGAAAACAAACAGATAAAGGAACAACGAATAACTGAAAAAAAAAAAAAAAAGACTCACTGTGGATTCTATTGGCGGGACGACGAAGAGGTGTTGAAAATACGGTGAATAACTACGGCGAATAGGATTGATCCGATCGGCAGGACAATGGAGACATGATAACACACACAGAAACAAAAAGAAAGAAAAAATATATATATACCTGAGTGATATGCCTAAAATGCAATGGCAAGTGCACCAGTCGATCAAGTAATAGAGTGAATGAGTAAAGTATCGTTCCCACGGGGACTGTTGAAACAAGTATCGAAAAGGAGCAATCCTATTCTTTATCTAGAAAAATCAAATTAGAGATAATATCAACTAACTACAAAATAAAGACAAAATAAAGTAAGAAGAATACGACGTATTGAAAATAGCAAAATAAAGAACAATCGGACAGGTTAAAATAGAGAGATAGGATAGCTAAGGTATTCGATTCACCTACGAGAATGTTGTAATCCTTACCAAATAAGTTAATTAGATGGATTTTACTTACATGTGATGGCGAAATTTCATAACTTATTTATTATCCTTTGGTCCAGGTATAACAAAACTATCGCTAATCACTAATTCTACATTTGGTCCATGTAAAATCAATTAATTAACGACGGATTAGGTTTTATGAAATTCACTAACTCAAATTATTAATTCAAACAAATTCAAGTTACCGCAAAGATGAATATTCATACTTGGTCCGTTCTAATATCCAATCCAAGTTATATGATATGCAAAGCTTAACATAGAATTATTTGGTCTGTATCATCTATGTTCATAAAATCATTTAACAGGTGATCAGGCTGTCAAAACAATAATAACCATATCACATAATCACATGAAATAAACATAAATCAAATTAACCAAAAATAATATCAATTACAACATTGTCTCTTGGCTATCTCGTTACCTTAGCTAACAATAAATTTAGCCAACCATAATAACAGAAATCATCATAACTAAATTCCAGAAAAACATAATTAAAATCCAAGAATTAATTTAAGAACAAAAGAATTAATAATCTAAGAAATTAATTAGAATTCTTCTTCCCCAAAATTGATGATTTCGGTGGTTGTTTTGCTTTTCTGTGTGACTGCAATTTACTCCTTAAGTCCCTCTGTGTGCGTCGTGCTTCTTGTCTTTCAGTTCCGCCGTCGCCCACCAATTTCTTCTTCAATTCTCTGTGCGCTGCTGCCCTCCAAAAATCAAATCCTGTGTGCCATGCAGCAACTCCAAATTAATCCTCTGCTGTGCGCCTCTTCAAGCTCAATCCTTCAGTCCTTGCGCCGCTGCCCAATTCCTAAATCCTTTCCTGTGCGCCTTTGGTGAATTCCTCTCCCTTCACAAAGCATCACATTATTATATATATATATATATATATCTATTAAATGCATGCACAAGGTCCACCCTAACCCACACATTCACGCCACTCTCATTCATATATTAATATAATATAAATATATATATCACACACAACCCACGTAACTTCACGTTACTTTATATAATATATAATATATATATATAAATATAAATAGTATAATATGTAATATATCATATATATAAATAATATATAATATAATATAATATAAAATATAATATTTAATAAACTCTTATTTATATTAACTTTAATTATATTATAATACTTATTAGTTATATTTTTCTTATTTAAATTATACTATTAATTTATAGTATTAATTTTAAAATTAATTTTATAATTTTTTTTCTTTCTTTCTATTTTTATTATTTTTTATTTTCTTTTTATTTTTATTATTTTTTTATTTTCTTTTCTTTTAAACCAAACGCCAAACAATATTCTGGTAAAATAACAAGAAATACTAAAAATTAAATATATACAAAGAAAACTAAAAATACTAGATAATTAGATCAAACACATATAAAATACTAAAAACACTATTCAATTATGACCAATAAATGTGTGAATAAATTCTCACATCACTGAACCTGAAGAGAGAGATCAAAGATGGAATGACGTGGGAAGAATAGAGGTGATGACGGCGGCAACAACTGACCAAAACAACGCTAGCAACGAGAGAGGGAACGAAAGAATGAGAGAGAAAAGGAAGAGCGAATGGCAGTGACAATCGGCGGGCTAATACCAAATAAAACAGAGAGATTTGAGGGAGAAGGATACCGATGCACAAACAAGATAAGGGTTTGACCTTATCTGGGTTGATTCTCTTTTATTATTATTATTATTATTATTATTATTATTATTATTATTATTATTATTTTTAAGAACATAAATGAAATTTTCACAATAAATTTTCCCATTTGAATATTTTAAACTATGCAAAGGGATTTATTATCTCTAATTATCTTCTAATTTATTCTTGAAAATTCATTGTGTTCTAAATATAGAAAAATCTTTTGATTTTGGAACTAATTTACAATCTTCATTTTTCTTGCACAACATTTATCCAAAATTCATTTTCTAAGGCTTGATCCATGCAAGTTGGTTCAATCATTAAATATGAAGGCCACATTGTAAAACATATTATCCTTACACCTTGAATTAGTTCTCTAATTATTTTGATCCATAGGATGATTACAAATTTATATTCTTAGAAAGCTCATCTAAATCTCCTTAAATATGAATCTATTGTTACCTTATCTTCATCTTCATTATTTTTCTTTGGCTCAAAGGATTTATTAAATTTAATATAAATAGATTCCTCCAAAGAGTTTGTCCTAAGATTATACATTTTATAAACCTTACTAGTATTTGAATATACAAGGAAGATTCATTGGTCACTTTTAATCTCAAAATTTCCTATATTGTCCTTTGTATTCAAAATAAAATATTTACATCCAAAGGCTCTAAAATAGGATACGATAGGCTTCTAATGTATCTCAAATGGTGTCTTCTTTATGCATTGCCTTAAAATAAATTTATTTAAAGTGTAACAAACGATATTAACCGCTTCGACTCAAAAATAGGTAAGCAATCTATTCTTCAAAAACATAGTTCTAACCATTTCTTGAAGAGACAATTTTATCATTTAGCTCTCTGTGAACTCTTTTAGCTTTCTTCACAAAGTTTTGAAAAACTTCATCCTTTGAAGTCAAAAGCATAACCCAAGCATCATAAAAAATTTCTTCACTAATTTTTATTTTAAGAAGCTTGACAACTAGATCAATTTTTTTTTATTAGGTTTGGATTTGCATGATCTAATATGTCTTTTATATCATAAAAATAATATCCTTATTTTTTACTATTAGACATTATGTTTAGAAGGTGATATACATTCTTTCTTTGGGAGTGAAATCTATAGATCTCTCCTACTAGTCATGTGTGATGAGCATCCACTATCCATATACAATTTGATACCATTGTGGTCCTCATACACATCTACATATTTGATAAGATCACGTTTTAAGTTTGGGTACCCATCTATAGACCGGTCCCTTTAATCTTTCTTCATTGGGATCAAATGATTTAATTATTCTTGATGTATGTGGATGAGGAGCAACATTTAAGATTTTATGATCTAACTCATTCATTGTTTGTATTACCCCTTTGGGTATCCACATTTGTACTATATTGTTTCTCTTAGCTTGGGATCTCCATCTACATTGTTTCCATTCTCTTTTAGGTGTTTTGTATTTTGGTTTGGGTTTTGAATTTTTCTTTGAAATTAACGTGGCTAAACTTTTTTCTATTGCATTCTTTTCCACTAATAGTTTATTATTTTGAGTTTTTAATATTTTATTTTCTTCTTCAAGATTAATTAATTGATCTTTTAATTTATTTTCATTTTCTTTCTTGAGTTCTTGTGATTTTTCTTTTAAGTTCTTTATTTCACTCTTTAATTTTTCATTTTCTTCTTTATGATTCTTCTTGATTGTTTTTACTTTTTTCTTAATAGATATATATTTTATATATACTTCTTCGTATGCTTTTTGTAATTCTTCTAACTCTAAGTTATCTTTCTCTTCTTCTATAGCCATAAAACATACATGTGCATTTTCCTTATTGGATTGGAATAACTCACTAGAATCATCCATATCCTGTGCGAGAATGTTATTTCTCTTTGATTTCTTGGTTCTTTTTTCTTCCTTCTTCTTTTCTTTTTCTCCTCACATTTGAATGCTAATGTTTTGTTTTCATTATACTCTTTAGCATCTTCATTCATTTTCCTTAGCATTCTAAAAATATTTGAGGCTTTTTCGAACCATCCATTCAAATTACTAATTGTCTCACTAAGCCATAACTTACATCTTTGATATTGAGACATAAGAAAACTCATTTTATAATTATTGGTTCCTTTATGAATTCTCTCTAATTCTTTCCATAATTCATGAGATGTGGAGCATGAAGACAATTTTCCACACTCATTAGGCATTAAAGAACTAAGTATTAAATGCCTTGCCCTACGGTCAATTTCTATTTTTCTTAATTAGGTCTTCCTTTAACCATTCTTCCTCATATTGAGAGGATAGATCAAATCCATCCCTAACAAATCTCCATAAAAGATAGCTTATGGAAATGATATAGGATTTCATTCTAATCTTCCAAAAAGCATAATCATTTCTAATGAGCATTGGAGGACTAGAGAGGATTGAGACATCACCTAGGGATTGGTTAAAATAAGAGGCCATTATAAGATTTTATCTTAAGATTTGAGATTGATAATCACAATTATTTTAGGACCTGCTCTAATACCAATTGTTGGTCTCTTAGGGTATGGCCACTCAAGAGGGGGGTGAATTGAGTGATTAATTTTTTTCCCTTTTAATAAATATTCTTGATTAATGATTTTATTGAAAAATATATATTTGATAAATATAATAAATTATATTTTATATTAATAATAAATATAAGCCACAAGATATAATAAAAATAAATACAATGAGGCACAAGAGAATTTATAGTGGTTCGATATCTTCACATACACCTAGTCCACTCTCCCAAGGTCTAACCACTTTTGGAGTTCTACTAAATCAAAATCACCAAGATTTTCACACTATCTCACCTTGGAAACTAGATACACACCTAGATTACAATGGGTTCTGGGCAATCACTACACTAAGGTTTTCTGCCTAGCTAGTTTACCTTGAAAACTAGATTCATCTAGATTTTAACGAATCTAGGAAACCTATACAATCATCAATAATAATTTAAATGTTTACAAATAATTTGTCCACACTTGGACACAAATAAACAATTAAGAACAAATTATACAAGGTAATAATATTTAAATAAATAAATAAATTTGTAACCTCAAATAGAGAAGTTCGGATTTGTTGTAGAAGACTTTAAGAACTTTTCTCCTCTTGTCTTGTGACTTTTCGGTGGATAAACAATAAATCTTTGAGAGTCTTGAAATGCTTGGAAATTAGCTTAAGAGCTTTTGGGAGTTTTGGATGTACAATATATGCAATGGATACTCGAAAAATAAGTTTAGGGGTATTTATAAACATTTTAGCCTCTAAAGAAATGATTTGTTATTATTGAAGCCCCAAACGATGTCGTTGGGGTAAGCAGGTGGAGGGTCGCGTGCTGCAACCTTGAGCTGCCATCTGGCAGCCAATTGGAGGGCAGCACGTGGCAACCATCAGCTGCCCTCTGATGGCGCCCGGTTGCATTATCTACCCCTCTTCTCTTATCACTTGTCCGTCTGCTTTTATTCTGTTAGAATATTGTATATCGTGCTTGCACGATCTGATTCGAGCCATCCATCCATGCTTTATGAGTCATGATCCCAGCCCTCCATCGTCACTATTTATCTTCTCCTCGGGATATGGTCTGTGCAGACGTTTAAGGCGAAAGAGGCAAAAATCAATCAAAGAAGAAAGAGACACCCTTCGTCTTCGACCTAGGGTTATCTGGTTTGCTTCGGTTCCTTTCTTTCTTTCTCTGTAAATCTTTGTATAGCTTTATAGTTATATGGTTCGATAGGGTTTTTTGCCTCTTAATATTTTTGAGTGATTATTGGGCAAGTTTTGTGTTTCTCGAACCACTGTAAGTACAGAGAGTCTGAGGGGTTTTTCCTGTGGGTGTATTTTTGATTCAATCATTAGTGCAATGAGCTCTCCATATTGGAGCTCAACGTGGACGTAGCCCTATTTGGGTGAACCACGGTAAAAATCTTGTGTGTCTCTTTTCGCCTTTACGTTTCAGTTCTGTTTACCTCTGTTTCGCATGAATGACTGTTAAAGCTTCCATTCCTTTTGTTTTATCGTGTGTTTGTGATTGGGATATTCTGATTTAAACCCTAAGGTTTGAGTATCAGTGCTCAATAGTGGTATCAGAGCCGTGTTAAAATCGGCGCTTAGGGTTTTGAAAAGTAAACCAGTCAGTCTATTTTTCATCTAAGGGGTTGTCATCTATTGTCGGGTGGTCTAGGGTTTCTTTGAGAACCTAGTGTCAGCAGGAGTTTGCTGTGTTTATTCTCATCAGTGTCTAGAGCCACCTAGGTTATCTTCGTGCAAGGCGAAGAGGATGTCTACCCGATTTGAAATCGGCATATTTGATGGAAAAGGAGACTTCGGTAGCTGGAAAAAGAAGATGAGAGTTTTACTCTCTCATCATAAGGTGCTGATAGCATTAGAAGCTGATGACCGAAAATGGTCACCTGATCAACTTGCAAGAACAGAGGAGGTAAGAGAAGAGGCATTCAACCTCATCTTTCTTCACCTTGGTGACACTGTCATTCGCAAGGTAGATGGTATGTTAACTCCCATTGATTTATGGAATAAGTTAGATTCTTTATACTCTGTTATGACTGCACCAAATTTAGTATACTTGAAAGGCATGTTGTTTAATTTCAAAATGAATGCATCTAAGTCAATGGATGAGAACATAGATGAATTCACTAGACTTGCATTATTACTTAGAGGTACTGATCAAGCATTAGGTGACACAAGTGAAGCTATGATTCTTTTAAATTCCTTACCTGATGACTATGATGTAGTAAAGCATGCATTAAGGTATACTGGCATTGTTCTTAGTTTAGATCTTGTTATCTCGGGCATTAAAGCTAGGGAACTAGAACTAGGAACATCTAAAAGGTCAGGAAATAACCTGTTTGTAAAGAGTAAGAATGAGAAAAAATCGTTTGCCAGTAACAATGATCACACTAATGGGTCAGGGCAAAAGGGTAAGAAAAAGGATAAGAAGGGTAAACAAAAATGGAAGTGTTATCACTGTGGTAAAGAAGGTCACATTAAGAAGTATTTCTATGATTATATTAAGAAATTAAAACAAGGGGGAAATGCAAATGTAAATGCTGGGACGTCTAACTGTTTAGCTGAAGTACTCAATGTCTCATATTTATCTACTGAACATGAATGGGTAATGGATTCTGGTTGCTCTTTTCATATGTGCCCAAACAGAGAATGGTTTCAAAATTTTAATCAGAGGGAAACTGGTACGGTATACATGGGTAATAATCAATCATGTAGTATCCAAGGTATAGGTAGCATATCCTTAAAGTTACATGATAATAAAATCAGAATGTTAACTGATGTAAGGTATGTACCAGGATTAAAAAGAAACCTAATATCTCTTGGGACACTTGATGAGTTGGGTTACTCATATAGAGCTTAAAATGGTTTCCTTCATGTCTTTAAGGATGATAACCTTATACTGTCAGGTAATAAGAAAAACGGTTTGTACATTTTAAATGGTTGTCATTCTTCCCTTGTTAACTCACATTCTGCCTGCATAGTCAATACTGGTAAGACAGACATATGGCACCTGAGACTTGGCTATATGAGCCTGAAAGGTCTCCAGGCACTGTCAAACCAAGGGTACCTTGGATTAGTGCCTGTTGGGTCCCTTGACTTTTGTGAGCCATGTGTTCTAGGCAAGCAACACAGGCTGAGTTTTCCTAAGGGAACTCACCTAGCGAAGGCATGCCTTGAATATCTTCATGCTGACCTATGGGGGCCTTCTCAGGTCCCCACTTTTGGTGGTAACAGGTATTTTCTATCTATTGTGGATGACTTTACTCGAAAGGTATGGGTGTTTTTATTAAAATCAAAAGACCAGACCCTAGAGAAGTTTAAAAATTGGAAAACAATGGTAGAAAATCAAATAGATAGGAAAATTAAAACCCTTAGGACTGACAATGGTCTTGAGTTTTGCAGTAGAGCTTTTGATATATTCTGTAATGATCATGGTATACTTAGACATAGGACAGTTAGGAACACTCCCCAACAAAATGGGGTAGCTGAACGGATGAATAGAAGACTTCTTGAAAAAGTCAGGTGTTTATTATTTACATCTAATATGTCTAAGTCATTTTGGGGTGAGGCTTTATCCACTGCTGCTCATTTAGTAAATAGGAGTCCTTCTACTGCATTAAATCTTATATGCCCTGAGGAAAAATGGACTGGTACAAAATTGAACTTTAATTACTTGAGAGTATTTGGCTGTGAAGCCTATGCTCATAAATCTGAAGGCAAACTTGAACCTAGGTCTATCAAATGTGTGTTTGTTGGGTACCAAGAAGGTACCAAGGGATATAGGTTATGGGATAAGGAATCTACTGGAGTTAAAATTATAATCAGTAGAGATGTTATCTTTAATGAAAATGTTTTCCCTTGTAAAACAAATAACCTAAAAGAAACAAACACTCAGGAAAACCTAGATGATTTTGTTGTTTTAGGGGGTCCTCAGATCGAGGTGGAGCAACCAGCAGGAAGTAATGACCTGCCAGTTGCTCCATCCTCACCTGAGCAAAGTCAACAAGATGCTACCTTGCCTATGTCTCATGATGTCAGTATCTCTGATCATGATGATGATCAAGAGGAACAAGAAAATGAACCTGAGATTGAGGTGGAGCATCATAGCTCACCCCAAGATCTTAGTGGCTATCAGCTAGCCCGTGATAGGAGCAGAAGGGTTTCTAGACCCCCTGCAAGGTATGCTTACTCTGACTTAGTGTACTGTGCTCTAATTGCTGGAAAGAAATTAAGGAGCAGTGAGCCAGCCTCATATGAGGAAGCTATCATCTCTAAAGATGGTGTCAAATGGCGACAAGCCATGGATGAGGAAATGAACTCTCTCAAGGTAAATGGCACCTGGATTTTGGTCCCCAAACCTGAAAAGCAGAAACTGATCCAGTGCAAATGGCTGTTCAAATTAAAGGAAAGTATGTCTCCTACTGATCCACTTAGATATAAAGCTAGATTAGTTGCTAAGGGCTTTACTCAAAGGGAGGGTATTGACTACAATGAATTTTTCTCACCAGTAGTAAAATTTAAAACCATTCGTACAATGCTTGCTGTTGTTGTTCAATTTGATTTAGAATTAGAACAATTAGATGTTAAAACAGCCTTATTGCATGGTGATCTTGATGAATGTATATATATGTTTCAGCCAACTGGTTATATTGATAAAACTCATCCTGAACATGTATGCTTACTGAAAAAATCTTTGTATGGATTAAAACAATCCCCAAGACAATGGTATAAAAAGTTTGATAGTTTAATCTTAGGGATTGGTTTTAAAAGAAGTAAATATGATAACTGTTTCTACTTCGTAATCTCAGATATTCCTATTTATCTACTGCTGTATGTAGATGATATTTTGATAATTAGTAAGTCCAAAGGAAAAATTAGTGAGTTAAAGTCAATATTAAACACTAATTTTGATATGAAGGACCTAGGACCTACTAGGAAAATTCTAGGAATGACAATAGAAAGAGAAAGAAGTAAATCAATCTTGAAAATTCATCAAAATGACTATCTTATTAAAGCTGTTCAAAGATTTGGTATGCAAAATTGTAAAATTGTAGGGGTTCCCTTAGCTGGTCACTTTGTCCTATCTAAATCTCAATGCCCTACAACTAATTCTGAATTAGTTAAAATGGAAGATATCCCTTATGCCAATGCAATCGGAACAGTTATGTATTCAATAATTAGTACTAGACCTGATCTTGCATATTCAATATCTCTGCTTAGTAGATATATGTCAAATCCAGGTAAACCTCATTGGGATGCACTAAAATATATGTTAAGGTATATTAATGGATCTATAGACATTGGCCTGTGTTATAAAAGAAGATTTGATACTCTTAATCTTGTGGGATATGTAGATTCTGATTTTGCAGGCGATAGGGACTCAAGGAAATCAACAACTGCATACTTTTTCACCTTGGATGGAAATTGTATCAATTGGAAATCCCAACTTCAGCCTCTGGTGGCGTTATCCACCACCGAGGCTGAGTATGTTGCTGTTACTGATGCCTTTAAAGAGGCTATTTGGCTACAAGGTCTATTAAAAGAGATCCAGTTGCTACAAGACAAAGTGACTGTGTTCTCAGACAGTCAAAGTGCCATTCACCTCTCCAAGAACCCGGTATATCATGAACAAACAAAGCATGTTGAGGTAAAGTATCATTATGTTAGAGATTTAATAGCTAATGGCACTGTGAGTATTTTGAAGGTGCCTACAGAAAACAACCCAGCAGACATGGGAACAAAAGTTCTAACTGCAACCAAGTTCAAGCACTGCTTGAACTTGCTGCACGTGGGAATTGGTTGATCAAATCAACCAGAGCAATGAAGGTATGGATTGTAGCATGCTGCACTTTGTGAGAGTTTCAGATTCACCTCTTGTTTGGGCTTCAAGGTGGAGATTGTTATTATTGAAGCCCCAAATGATGTCGTTGGGGTAAGCAGGTAGAGGGTCGCGTGCTGTAACCTTGAGCTGCCATCTGGCAGCCAATTGGAGGGCAGCACGTGGCAACCATCAGCTGCCCTCTGATGGCGCCCGGTTGCATTATCTACCCCTATTCTCTTATCACTTGTCCGTCTGCTTTTATTCTGTTGGAATATTGTATATCGTGCTTGCACGATCTGATCCGAGCCATCCATCCATGCTTTATGAGTCATGATCCCAGCCCTCCATCGTCATTATTTATCTTCTTCTCGGGATATGGTCTGTGCAGACGTTTAAGGCGAAAGAGGCAAAAATCAATCAAAGAAGAAAGATATACCGTTCGTCTTCGACCTAGGGTTATCTGGTTTCCTTCGGTTCCTTTCTTTCTTTCTCTGTAAATCTTTGTATAGCTTTATAGTTATATGGTTCGATAGGGTTTTTTGCCTCTTAATCTTTTTGAGTGATTATTGGGCAAGTTTTGTGTTTCTCGAACCACTGTAAGTACAGAGAGTCTGAGGGGTTTTTTCCTGTGGGTGTATTTTTGATTCAATCATTAGTGCAATGAGCTCTCCATATTGGAGCTCAACGTGGACGTAGCCCTATTTGGGTGAACCACGGTAAAAATCTTGTGTGTCTCTTTTCGCCTTTACGTTTCAGTTCTGTTTACCTCTGTTTCGCATGAATGACTGTTAAAGCTTCCATTCCTTTTGTTTTATCGTGTGTTTGTGATTGGGATATTCTGATTTAAACCCTAAGGTTTGAGTATCAGTGCTCAACATGATTAATATGAAATTTGAAATTCAAAAAATGTTTAGGTTTTTTCAAACAATAAGAAAACACATTTCACCTGTAATTCAAAATAAATTTACTTTTTGCATGAGAAATCAAAATTTGAAAATTCAAATATAAACTTTTGAGACATAAATAATTAAAATAAGAAAATATATCTAAAAGCAATCTCTTTTAATTCAAAATAAATTTACTTTTTGCATGAGTAAGAGAAAACATGTCTAAAACCAATTCTCTTTAATTCAAAATAAATTTATTTTTTTATGAGAAATATAAAACATGTCTAAAAGTAATTCTTCTTTAATTCAAAATAAATATACTTTTTGCATAAGTAATAAAAGCATTTATCAATAAATGAAAATTCAAACATAAACTTTTGAGACATAAATGATCAAAAGAAGAAAACATGTTTAAAGAAAATCACCTTTAATTCAAAATAAATTTACTATTTTTTTTATATGAGAAAGAAATACATTTATATCATAAAAATATTTTGGTTAATTATTAAAACTTAATTAAATGAACAAGTTGGCTCAACAAGTTACACGCCCACTAGATGTCATCCAAATCAAGTATTAGGGCACACAACACTAACAAATGTTAGTTAAAATGCCTTGGTTTGCTTGGTATCTATTATTGGAACATTTAGGCGATTTGTTTTAAAGGTTTCCTTGCATTTTCCCATTGTTTTCTTACTATATTCCCATTGCTTACTTACTATATTGCATTATAAACTTCCAAGGGGTTTTTAGTTCTTGACTTGGCTATGGGATCTTGGGAAACGACTTTAGGGTTCAAGACCCTCTTTACATTTGAGGATAAAACTAAATACCAAGCTAATGCGAGTACGACCTATGCTCTAAAGATGACGAAGCTAAAGCTAAGAAATTTTTTTGTTCTTGTTTGGGCTCAAATGGTAGATGATTGGTCTCTAATTAATCTGTGGTAGCATCTGATTTGGCTTCTCCCTATGTATTACGTTAGCCCTCTTTATCACGTAAATGGTCTAAGATTTATTTGGAGTGGCAAGCTTGGTGTTCCTCCTAGCAGAGCCGGCCCTATAGTAAGGCCAGCTAGGCGGCCGCTTGGGGCCCCCAAATTAGGAGGGCCCCAAATTTTAAAAATCTGTTATTTATATAAATTTTTATTTTTTAATAATAAATATTTTATTAAAAAATTAAATACAAAATACAATTTGATAAAAATATCAATGATGATAAAACAAAATCTGTTGAAAAATCCTTTAAAGTTGATTATTTTATGTACACAATTGATCAAGTCATTTCCTCACTTCGAAATAGGTTTGAGTAATTTGGAATATATGAAAAAAATTTATGCAATTTTAAGAAATTAAAATCAATGGATGAAGATGTCTTAAAAGGATATTGTTTGAATCTTAAAAATGTTCTTAAATTTGATGGACTTTCTGATATAGATGGTTTAGATTTATTTTTAGAATTAAGAATGTTAAGAGAAACTTTTTAAAAGAAAAAAAATGGTACATTGAAAATTCTTCACTACATCAAAATAGTTGATTATTTTCCAAATGCATATATTGTTGCTTATAGAATATTATTCACAATTCCGGTTTCAGTGGTTTGTGCTGTGAAAAAATTTTCAAAATTGAAATTGATAAAGTCATATTTGAGGTCAACTATGTCATAAGAAATATTAAATAGATTAGCTATATTATCCATTAAACATGGTTTATTAGATAAACTTAATTATGGAGATTTAATCAACGATTTTGTATCTCAAAAAGCAAGAAAATTTAATTTTACATAAAATTAATTATAGTTCAACGCATATTTGTGGAATAAAATTTGCCTCATTATTGGTGAACTTTACCTTTTTAATGTTATCAATTTAATACTTTATTTTATTTTCTTCTATAGGAAAATCAGGAATGTATAGTCTTTTACTCGAGGTGCATTAATCTTCTTAGAGTTTCAAGAAAAAATTAGTTTTATTTTTTCTTTGTTTATTGTAGTAGGTTGTTTAGCATTTTTTAATCTCTGAGATATTATATTTTAGTTAAAAATTCACTATCATTAAGAAATTATCAGATTTTGTAGTTGATTGAATTTCATTTTTTTTAATTTAATGAAATGATAAAAAATTTTAGTAAAAAAATATATTATTTATTTTTTTATAAAAAAATTAATACTCTTAAGAAGGCCTGGATAAATTTTTTCACCTAGAGCCCGCAGATTGGTTGGGCCGGCTAAGCCTTCTAGTTGTGTTGGCTACAACCTTTTTGGGTCATCTCTCTATCCTTCATTGAGTTCCCAAAGCTAATTCATTTAGCCCATTTGCTTGGCACTTGGTTATTGTCTTTGCTAGTTGATTCCAAATCCAACAAAGTTATTGTGGTGAGATTTTTTGTTTATCTTTAATGTTTTTGTGGCTAATGCTTGTTCTTATTCCTTATGTTATTGCTTTTAGGTATGATTGTCTCTTGAGAGACCATTAGTATGTAAACTTTAATCCTTTTGGTGATTGTTCTTCAAGAGTGAAATTTCACAATTAACAAAAAAAAAAAAAAAAAATCAATGATATAGTTTTTCAATGGAAAGTAAACTACAAACCTTCTCAACTTACATAGTTGAAACAATCTAATTATACTCTCATATGATACTAACTAGTGCATTCAGGGGCGGATCCAGCAAGTTGGGGTGGGGTGGGGCTGGGACTGGGCTGGGCTGGGTCAGGGGTGGGCTAGGGCTGGGCTAAAATGAATTTAGGGCAAACTTTTGTATTAAAATTTTATTTTTTTTTGTGGGCTGCCCTGGGCTTCAGCCCAGGGCAGCTCACATGTGTATCTGCCCCTGAGTACATTGTAGTATATATCACCACCTTACTAGACTTATAGGCCTATTTATAAGCAACTATACTTACTTATGATTATATTTCATTATTTTTATTCATATCCCCAACAATCAAGGGATTGGAATTTCAAAAAGATTCATAACCTCAATAATTTTGACTTTGAAGAGTTATCCAACCACTATAAGAAATTTGACTTTTAGTGACTACATTTAGTGATGGTCAGATAGAATCCATCATAGATGGCGGGAAATAGTGACGACCACATGTGGTCGTTACTGAATATGTAATCTTTAGCGAGGGTTGCGCAACGTTGGTAATAGATGGAGGCACAATATTGACGATCTTATGTAGTCGTTACTTAATGTCACGAGAAATTTATAGTCGAAGAATCTATACCATTTTTTATTGTTCACATTTTAACAACATTTCACACACTTTATTAATCAAAACTGTTTTCAATAATGGTTTTTAATTTTTTTCAAAAATAATATTACTAATATCAATAAAGCCTATATATATATGTGTGTGTTTTGATAAAAAGGCTACAAGTTGTTTATTATAAAAAATATAGAGATACAAAACCAAACTAGAAATGTAAAGAATATAGACCTAAAAACAACAGGCAGCAAGAAAACATAATCAAGAGAAACCTAGATATGCAGAGAATAGAAAATCTACATGTCTTCAAGAGAAATGTACATGACAAGCCCACTAACAACATATTAAGGTTGTCCTTAACTCACGTTAACCCCTTCCATATATAAAGAGTCAGCATGAAGATATTTTTGGACTTTTGTAATAAGACCAACATAGATATTAAGTTTATTAATTGAAATTTCTGCTTTAACACTGGCCTTTGGTTTGGCTCCAATGACAGATTTAGTTGGCCATTGTTTCTTACCCTTTTCATCTGTTAAAACAATGATAATTCTAAAAGTAAGAAACAATATGAATAGTTATTACGTTTCACACAATTAAATTCCACAATTATACAACTATGCATGTTGCAGAAGTAAAAGCAATATTATGGATCAAAATTAAAGTTCTTCCTTGTAAGGCCCTAAAACAATGATAACTCTAAAAGTAACCAACTAGAAATGTTCTCATATTACATTCATCCATGGGCATTAGGGAAAAACAAAGGGAACTAGTAACTCTATTAATTTTGTTTGGATATGAATTTTGTCTCACTCTAAGTTCTCAAATTTAACTGTTTAATTGTGGAAAATGATTATTTTCTAATATTGTTTAAGTGCAATATATAACAATTATTTGTGCAACATTTTCTTACAGGAAAATATTCAAGCTATAATAGCCAAAAGAGCTGAGAAGTAGCCTTTTGAACTCATTGATGAAAATCAGATTTTCCTTGAAGTGATAGGCAAAGAGAGACACGGTCGAGTTCGTGGATATGGTTTTGACCCCACACCTTCTTCAGTCATTGGCAAGCTTCCTTCTCAATTACAAATGGCTTCAACAATTGAAACACTAAAATAAAAGAATAAAAAATTGAAAGAAAAATTAAGCACAGTAGAGCAAACTCAAGTAGAAACTCTTATATAGCTTGCTAAAAAGCTTTATGGAAGATGTTAGATTAGGAAGCGTTAGTAATGAATGATGATGCTTGGTTGATATGACATGTTTTGGTTGATGAATAGTGTTTAATATATTCAATATTTTGTTGGTTTATTGATTTTGTAAAGTGATACTTTGAATTATAGTTTTTAATTATTGATAATGTGTGTGTGTATATATATAGTGTATATATATATATGTTTGCCTTTTAGGTTGTTGATGATCGTATAGCAATATATTTTATAGCTTATGATAGTTTGTAGCATTTTGTAAAGTAAGTATACATGGTACATGTTGTAGGCTAAACAATGTGAAATTGTAAACCACTTTTAGTGACGACCAACAGAAATTGTCACCAAAAAAAAAAAGAATCTTTTAGTGACAGTTAAATATTTTGTCACAAAAATATAGCATTTGTGAAGGCCAGACTTGTCACTAAAATCTACACTTTTAGTGACGATCAAATATTTTGTTACAAAAATATAGCATTTGTGAAGGCCAAACTTGTCACTAAAATCTACACTTTTAGTGACGACCAAACATTTTGTCACAAAAATGTAGCATTTGTGAATGCCAAAATTATCACTAAAATCTACACTTTTAGTGATGGGTGGATCATGTTATCACAAATAATTTCATTTGTGATAGCCATTGTTGTCACTAAGAGAAAGGCTTTAGTTATGGCCAAGACTGATCGTCACTAAAATAAAAATTTTAGTGACGATAATTTAGTGAGAGCCATCTTGTGCTGTCACTAATAATTTAAAACAATAGTGAGGACCATATTGTGTTTGTTACTAAAAGTGGCATTTTTAGTGACGACCACCTTTAACCGTCACTAATATGGATACTTTAGTGACAACTGGAAACGCCACAAAAAAATCTTCTTTAGTGACGACCACATATGGATGTCACTAATGGGTTAACTTTTGTGACGACCAACTTTATCGTACATTAGTGTCGACTTGTGATGGTTTGTCTGGTAGACTTTTGGGCTTTTAGTGACGACTCTGGCCTCCACTAAAAATTTTATTTCTTGTAGTGAACCATTCTTCCTTCAACTTAAATTCCCTAGCACTCTAGTTTATATATATATATATATATAAAACTAGCTTTTTCACGATCTTCTTTATATATATAAAACTAGCTTTTTCACGATCTTCTTTGATTTCATGTTTCCAAACTTATTGGATAGAGAATGACTATCTAAATAGTAAATTATTTTTTTTCCTTCTTCCTTTGTATATGATCAAGTTGCATACATACACACTCTACACCATTTCTTTAACTTTACAACATATTTGTACCCATGTGATGCTATAATAAAATTATGTTATCCCGAATAGTGCACGTATATCTTACATTAATAAAAAAATACTTTTTACACCATCATTGTTTAGCACGGGCTTAGCTTTCGATGTGTTTGAAAGCTCTCGCTAAGGGTTGAGAAACTCAACACCATTATTCTTGAACAACTTGGAGTCATGCTTTCAAGATATTCAATTTTCAATTTTAGTTTATTTTACGAGTTGATGTGAACATAATCTCCATTAATTTGCAAATAACAAATAGGTCTCGGTCCTTTTATATATATACGAATGTAGTAGAATCCACCATCGATCCATTGATTTTTAAGGAACTCACAAGTTGTAACATCTACATTGCTTACCATCAAGATATCTTTATCATTGATATCTCATAAGTTAACCATATTTGTTGAGAAATCATTGCCAACAGCTTTTTATCTTTTCTTAAAATTTTTAAGACTCTCTAGACTTTCTTTCAATGTTAGGCACAACTCTACGTGTGACCAATCTTCTTATAGAAATTAAGCACTCAACATTCATGAAATCTTTTGAACGAAATTTTGATTCCTTAATTTGTCTTACTTCCTAGATATATACCTCCAAACTTAGACCTTATTAATTCAATGCACTTAAAGTGTGCATAGATCTCATCATTATTTCATTCTCACTTAAGAATGGCATTAGAGAGTAAGGGTGAGTTTCACTCACTCTCGTTATGCCTATCCTCAATACTACATGCCTTGCTTCGTGCCTGATTAGAATATATATAAATCTTTAAAATCTATGTCCATCCTAATGGGAAATAAAGATTCCCAAACTTGATTGACCCCAACTAATTAAAAAATATTAAAAACCAACAACACAATAGTTATTTAGTTGTGCAACAACGTACAACAAGAAATGTTACACGTAACCTAACAAGCTTGTGTGTTAATAACACTAAGTAAATCCTAATTTTTTTCGTTGAGTCTCAATTCTTTGCGAAATTCAGTTTGGTTAGACAATTGGTATTGGGTAAAGTGTAAACTAGCAAATTAGTGAGTAATTAAGTATGGGTTTGTGTATATTACATTTAATAATATTATAAATACACACGTACACATACATTAAAAGGATTGGGTTGGGATGAGACCGAGTATATCAATCTCTCATCCCCGTCCTCAATTAAATTTGTTTAGGGAACCCCTATGCCTAACCCCGAACCTTGTTAATGATTGTTGACGAGCCTCAATGGGGGTAGGTTAAATTAACATCCCTAGCTATTCTCACACTACCAAGACCTGATTACATCTTATCAAATAATTATGTTTATTGAAGTGTGTTACATAAAGATCTGTATTGAGATTAACTTTCTTTAGTAGGCAACTTATATAATTTTTTGTATTTCTATTAATAATCAGTTTCCCATTCCTACAAAAAAATTTTTTTTTTTATCTAATTTAATATTTGAAAAGTACATATATTCAATTGCTAGTCCAAAGCAACGAAAAAAAGACCACAAACTCAAGTAAAAATATTCTCTTAATAAAATATTACCTTTTGGTCTTCATGATTGATTTTGGTCTCTATTCATTTCTTCTTAGAAACTTGTGCTTATTAGCCTAGCTATTTAGGCTCTTTATCATCATTTGAGCTTCTAATTCCCATTATACTCTCCTTGTTCCAAACCGTCCGAACCCTAGTTCTTATTTCCACTTGAGCCTTCTCTACAACTTTACTCTTCAATCAAGCCCTTAATATTTGACACAGTAACTTAATTTCTCCAAACTTTTCCCTTATTATTTTTCTCAAACCCTCATGTGTTTTCTACTCTCACCCCTGCTTTTCGATCGTGAGCTTTCTCACTTGTGATCCACCATTACTCTCATTGGAAGTTTCCTTAGAGCTTGATGTCGGCCAAATCAAATCAAAGCCACAACTTCCTTAGATGTCCCTAACCTCTCTCTTCCACTCCTTTGCTTTCCCTATCCGTGAACTCTCGATTTAACCTTAGCCTATTCCTCCAAACCCTTGCATTAGTGGCCCTGTATTTGGCGCTTGAAAGTCTTCCCAATATTCTTTCATTTGCCCTTATATAAGCAAACCTCAACTACATGATAATAAAAGCAAATATTCAAAACCCCTAGGGCTCTCACAAATTGGTGTCACTTCACCCCTACAAGAAGATCTTTCTTCTTCACTCATTTGATGCTACCAAGATGGCAATGGTGTCTCGAAGCATTCTGAGAACATCATGGATAATTCCTTGTGGTGTTTTGTCCATAGGATCCCATGAAAAGTGTGACATACCCTAATATTATTATAACAACACACCTCAAATAGACTGCTCCAAATTTGAAAAAATTGATCCCTTTACCAGTGGAGTCAATTGTATAGATATTGATTTTATACATGGGCATATGGACCCAATTGGCAAAATCCTTCTCATCAACCTTATACCAACCTCTATGGTCTCAAGTTATCTTCATTATAAGCTACTATTTTAGATCGAAATCTCTAATAGTCTCGAGCTTTCTTGGACATAGATGCAAAGAAAATAGTCGAGGTCTATTACCAACACTGTAATGACATTTGCATCCCATACTCGTATCTATCATAACTTCCCTTTATGGATTATATTCTCTTCCTTGGATTGGCATTTCATTTTTTTTTTCAAAAATTAATTCAGCTATGGAAAGAAACAAGAACAAAGGATGGCAAATCAAAGCCTCGTTAAGTCTGACTCTGCTTTGCCTTGCCTTAGGATTCCTGGAAAACCACAGAGCATACAAAAACATAACATCTATTACTACTTTAACCATAATACACTTCTGCAACACAAGATAAAATCGAAGAATGGTAAAGATGCAAATTCTTTTGCTAATGGATTTGGCACTTGGTGGTGAAGGACATATCTTGTTGGGTCATATATTACTTTGACTAGAAAAGCAAAGCTTCGTTAAGGTCAACTCTGCCCTACCTTGCTATAGGTAGAAAATGATTGACATTATAAAGTAATTCTCTAACAACAAAATATATGTAATCTACTCTCTAAGAGATGGACCAAATTATCCCAACAAGAGCCATTCAAGTTTTTCATTGGGTAACCCGAGGGGCCAATGAGAAAAAGTCATACAAATTTAAAAACAAAAGAGAATACAGTTGCCATTAAAATATTGCACAAGATAAAGCTAGCTAGCTAGTTCCCAAGTAGTCTAGATGGTAATTAATTAAATGTAAGAAGGGAATTACACATGTTAGATATATAAAATAAGAAAAAAAGAATATGAAAATTTTGACTCAACAAAATCAACATTTAAAATTGTTATTCACTACATTAGTCAATGATATAGTTTCTTTTTCTTTTCTTTTTTTTGGTTAGAAATCAATGATATAGTTACCAAGAAAAATAAATAAACACTACAAAAAAATGGGTTTTTTACTGCGATTTTTTTGCGACGATTTTGAAAACCACCGCAAAACATGGTATTTTGCGGCGGTTTTTCAACCGCCGCAAAATATGTTTCTTACAGCTGTTTATCCAATATTTTACGGCTGTTTCGAAAAATCGTCGCAAAATTAATTAATTAAAATTATAAAATTAAATTTAGCGACAGTTTTAAAAAATTGTCGCTAAACTCACTAATAAAAAAATAAAAAATTAAATTTAGCGACAATTTTCTCAAAATCGCCGTCAAATTCATTAATAAAAAATTCAAAAAAAATAAATTTAGCAGTGGTTTTGTTGAAACTGAAGCAAAATTCAATAATAAAAAATAAAAAATTGAATTTAGCGACGATTTTTGTCAAAATTGCCACAAAATTCAATAATAAAATCAATCAAAAAAATTAAATTTAGCGGCGATTTTGTCGAAACTGCCGCAAAATTAAATAATAAAAAAAATTAAAAATTAAATTTTGCGATGGGTTTAAAAAATCACCGCAAAATTAAATAATAAAAACAATCAAAAATAAAATTTTGAGGCAGTTTTAAAAAATCGCCGCCAAATTTAGTAATAAAAAAATAAAAAAATTAATTTTAAAAAAATAATAATTTAAAATTAAAATTAAATTAAATTTTAAAAAATAATCTAAATTTTTTTATTTTTTAATCAATTAATTTATTTATTTCAATTAATTTATTTAATTTCATTCAATTAAATTAAATAATTTATTTATTTTAAATTTATCAATTAATTAATTAATTTTAAATTAATTAATCAATTAATTTATTTAATTTAATTAATTGGTTTAAAACATTTTATGTTCAATTAATTAAGTTAATATGTTAACTCTTTTTTAGGTGTTTTGAGAGTTTAATTAATTAATTTAATTTAATTCAATTCAATTAAAAATAAAATTATTATTTTATTTTATTTAATTTGAGGCTAAGTGTAATTTCAAAAACTTGAGTTTGTGGGTGCAAAGTGAATTTTGAAAAATAGTGGTTCGATTACTTTATAATTAATATATGCGAATGTATTACAAGGTGGCTTTGCAGATTAGCTGGTTTCGTGCGCGTACGCGCGTAAGGGTGGTCATGGGATCAAAATTTGGGAAAATCACATTGCTGGAATAAATTCCAGTGGGTAGATGCACAGGTGGGCGCGCGCATGGCGCACGGGGATGGGGCAGTGGGCGCATAGGGGCGGGGCCTGGCGCGCGCTTGATTTTGGCTTGCACGCGATAAATAGCAGTAGTTTCAAAATCGCCGCAAAAAATAAAAAAAACCGCCATTAAATTATTTTTATAAATAAATTCAATTAAATTTAGCGACGATTTTAAAACAGCCGCTAAATTTAAAAAACCACCACTAATTGCGGCGGTTTTCAAATCGTCGCTAAAAATATCACTTAGCGGCGATTATACCAGCGGTTGATAAAAATCGCCGCTAAATGTTACGCGACGGCTGTATCAGCGGCGGTTTTCAAAACCGTCGAAAACTGCCGCTAAATCACTTTGCGACGGTTAAAAACCACCGCTAAATACCAAAAAAATCGTCACTAAGATTCAAAATTTTTGTAGTGAAAGAATATAATGATTCCCAACCAAAGAAATAAATTTGTTCTTGTGAGCTTCCTTTCTAGTGAGCCCATCGTAAACCGTTTCCTTCATCTTGAATCTTACCCACCTCGGTTATCCTTTCTTTATCCCTCTCTCACCTTTCCTTCTTTCACTCTATTTCAACCTTTCGTACATTGTTCTTCAATTTCCTTTTAGCTAATTTTTTTTCCAAATCTCCAATCTAGTGTTTTTCCCTCTTGGCAATTCCTAAATCCTTTATACACTTGTGTTTCCCCCAATTTTTCTCTATTGGCAACATCCATGCTAGATAAAATACCTTGCATGGTTTGCTTGTTATCTATTATTGGAACATTTAGGCGATTTATTTTGAAGGTTTCACTTGCATTCTCCCATTGCTTTCTTACTATATTGCATTATAAAATTAATTCCAAGGGGTTTTTAGTTCTTAACTTGGCTATGGGATATTAGGAGGCAACTTTAGGGTTCAAGGCCTTTTTTGCTTTTGAGGATAGAACTCAATATGAAGCCAATGAGAGTACGACCTATGCACTAAACATGACAAAGCTAAAGCTAAGCAATTTTTTTGTTCTTGTTTGGGCTCAAATGATAGATGATTGGTCTCTAATTCGTGGTAGCATCTGATCTAGCTTCTCCCTATCTGTTATGTTATCCCTCTTTATCACGCAAGTGGTCTAAGATTTATTTGGAGTGGCAAGCTTGGTGTTCTTCCTAGTTGTGTTGGCTACAACCTTTTTGGGCCATCTCATTCTTTATTGAGTTCCCAAAGCTAATTCATTTAGTCCCTTTGTTTGGCACTTGGTTATTGTCTTTGCCAGTTGATTCCAAATCCAACAAAGTTATTGTGGTGAGATTTTTGGTTTCCCTTTAATGTTTTCGTGGCTAATGCTTTTCTTATTCCTCATGTTAGTGCTTTTCGGTATGATTGTCACTTGAGAGACCACAAGTATGCAAACTTTAATTCTTTTGGTGATTGTTCTTCTTAAATGAAATTTCACAATTAACAAAACAGAACAAAAAATCAATGATACGGTTTTTGAATAGAGATAAAACTACAAACCTTCTCAACTTGTATAGTTGAAACAATCTAGTTATACTCTCATATGATACTAACTAGTGCATTGTAGTATGTATCACAACCTTGCAAGACTTATATGCCTATTTATAAGAAACTATACCTACTTAGATTATATTTCACTATTTTTATTCCTATCCCCAACAATCGAGGGATTGGAATTTCAAAAATATTCATAACCTCGATGGATTTGACTTTGAAAAGTTATCCAACCATTCTTCCTTCAACTTAAATTCCCTAGCACTCTAGTTTTATATATAAAAAAGCTAGATTTTTCACAAATTTATTTGATTCCATATGTTTCCAAACTTATCAGCTAGAGAATGACTATCTAAATAGTAAATTTTTTTTTTCCTTCTTCCCTTGTATATGATCAAGTTGCATCTATACACACTCTACACCGTTTCTTTAACGTTGCAACATATTTGTACCCATGTGATGCTATAATAAAATTATGTTAGCACAAATAGTGCACGCATATCTCACATTAATAGAAATACTCACTACAAAAAAAATGGCTTTTAGCGACGATTTTTTTTTGCATTTAGTCGACGATTTTTAACCATCGCTAAACTAGTCGTCACGGAGCATTTAGTGGCAGTTTTCAGCAACCGCTGCTAAGTAACATTTTTTGTAGCAGTTTAAGAATTGCTGCAAAATATGTGATTTTGTGACAGTTTTTAAAATATTTAGCGGCGATTTCAAAAGCGTCGCAAAAATTAAAAAAAATAATTTTTAATTTTAGCGGGCTCGGCCGCACGCCTGGCCGCCCAAGGGACCTAGCCCTCCTCGAGCGCATGAGCCAACGCTCGTGCGCGCGCCTAACTCCTGCGCACCACGTGGCATTGCTGGAAATTAATTCCAGCCCTTCCCTTCCCCAAGTTTCGATCCCCAGACCCCCCTATGCGCACGCGTACACTAACCGCTTGATCTGCAAAACCCCCTTGTATTATATGCGCACATATAATTTATATACTAATACAATCATTATTTTATAGAATTATATTTTATATATTTTAATATAAATTTAAAAACATTAATTAATTGATTATTTTTTAAAATAATAAAGGAATAAATTAAAAATAAATTAATTGAGTTAAATTAAACAAATTAATTCATTAAAAAATAAAAAGAAGATTTTATATATTTTTTAAAAAATATTAAAATTTTGTTAAATTTCTTTTTATTTTTTAAATTAAATTTTTTAATGAATTTTGTGATTAATTTAAATTAAATTTTAAATTTATTTTTAAGATTTTATATTTTTTATTAATTTAGTTTTTAATTATTTTCTTAAGAAATTTTTAATTTTTTAATGAATTTTGCGACAAATGTTAATTTAATTTTAATATTAAATTATTTAATTATTCTTTAAATTTAGCGGCAATTTTTTAAAACTGTTGCAAATATTGATTTAATTTTAATTTTTAATTTTATTCTTTTAATTTTAATTATTTTATTATTTTTAAATTTAACGGTGGTTTCTCAAAAATTGCCACTAAATTCAAATTTTTAATGAATTTAGCGGCGATTTTTTAAAACCGCCACGAATATTGATTTTATTTTAATTTTAAATTATTTAATTATTCTTTGAATTTAGCTGCGGTTTTTACCGCCGCTAAATTCAAAATTTTAACGAATTTTGCGGCACCGCAAATGTTATTTTAATTTTAATTATTTAATTATTTTCTTAATTTAGCGACGATTTTCAAAAACCATCGCAAAATTAAATGTTTTAGTGAATTTTGCGACGGTTTTTGAAAATCACCGCAAAATGTAAAAAAAATCACTGCAAAATACCATGTTTTGCAGCGATTTTCTAAATCGCTGCGAAAAAACCGCCGCAAAAATCAATTTTTTTGTAGTGACTTTTTACACCTTCCTTGTTTAGCGCGGGCTTAGCTTACGATGTTTTTGGAAGCCCTTGTTAAGGGTTAAGAAACTCAACACCATTATTCTTGAACAACTTGGAGTTGTGCTCAAAGTATTCAATTTTCAATTTTAGTTTATTTTACAAATTGATGTGAACATAATCTCCATTAATTTGCAAATAACAAATAGGTCTCGGTCCTTTTATATATGCATATATGCACGAATGTAGTTGAATCCATCATCCATTGATTTTTAAGGAACTCACAAGTTGTAACATCTACATTGCTACCATCAAGACATCTTTATCATTGATATTTCATACGCTAACCATACTTGTTGAGAAATCATTGCCGATAGCCTTTTATCTTTTTTTAAAGTTTTTAAGACGTAGGCTTTCTTTCAATGTTAGGCACAACTCTAAGGGTGACCAATCTTCTTATAAAAATTGCGCACTCAACGTTCATAAAATCTTTTGAACGAAATTTTGATTCCTTATTTTGTCTTACCTCCTAGATATCACTACAAGAATTTAGACTTCTTGCAATAAATTAATTTATCACAATAAATATGAAAATTGTCACAACATACTTATTGTGACAAAGTTTGTTTGTCATCACGTTAGTCACAACAAACTCATCTCAATATATAAGTATATTGTGACAAACATATACCTCATTCAATCAAAATTCTCCATTCCTAATTATCATTATTTCATTATCACTTAAGAATGGCATTAGAGAGTAAGGCAAGGGTGAGTTTCACTCACTCTAGTTATTCCTAACCTTGATACTCCATGCCTTGCTCTATGCCTCATTGGAGTATATATAAATTAACCTTGATACTCCATGCCTTGCTCTATGCCCCATTGGAGTATATATAAATCTTAATAATCCATCTCCACCCTAATGGGAAATAAAGATTCCCAAATTTGATTGACCCTAACTAATTAATTTAAAAAATTAAAAACCAACAACACACTAGTTATTTAGTTGTACAACAACATGCAACAAGAAATGTTATATGTAACCTAACAAGCTTGTGTGTTAAGAATACTAAGTAAATCCCAATTTTACTCGTTGAGTCCCAATTCTTTGTGAAATTCAATCTGGTTTGACATTTGGTATTGTGTAAGTGTAAACTAGCTAATTAGTGGGTAATTAAGTAAAGGTTTGGGTATATTATATTTAATAATATTATAAATACACATGCACACATACATTAAGAGGATCGGGTTGGGATGAGACCGAGGGATATCAATCTCTCATCCCCGTTCACAATTAAATTTGTCTAAGGAATCCATGAGCCCAACCCTAAACCTTGTTAATGATTGTTGACGAGCCTTGCTTGGGGGTAGGTTAAATTATCATTCCTAGCTAGCTATTCTCACACACCACCCATAGACCTAATTACACCTTACCAAATAGTTATAGTTATTGAAGTGTGTTACATAAAGATCTATATTGAGATTAACTTTCTTTAGTAGACAATTCATTTAATTTTTTCTATTTCTATTAATAATCAATTTCCCATTCCTACCAAAAACCAATTCTTATCTAATTTAATATTTGGAAAGTACATATATTCAACTGCTACCCCAAAGGAACAAAAAAAGGAGCACAAATTCAAGTAAATAATTCTATTCTTAATAAAATATTACCTTTTGGTTTAACATTGTAGTCTCACTTTCTTTATCTAGGAATAGAATGATTCACTTCTTCTTTGATCTTCACGGTTGATTTTTATCTCTATCCATCTCTTCTTAGAAACGCATGCTTATTAGCCTAGCTATTTAGGCTCTTTATCATCATTTGAGCTTCTAATTCCCATTATTACTCTCCTTGTTCCAAACCCTAGCTAGTTCTTATTTCCACTTGAGCCTTTTCTACAACTTTATTCAATCAAGCCCTTAATATTTGACACAATAACTTAATTTCTCCACACTTTTTCTCCATTATTTTGCTCAAACCCTCGTGTGTTTTCTACTCTCACCACTACTTTTCGATCGTGAGTCTTCTCACTTGTGATCTTCCATTACTCTCATTGGAAGTTTTCTTAGAGCTTCATCATGTTGACCAACCCAAATCAAAGCCACAACTTCCCAATTAAAAATCTATTTCCACCCTAATAGGAAATAAAGATTCCCAAACTTAATTAACCCTGACTAACTAAAAACATTAAAGACCAACAACACACTAGTTATTAGTTGTACAACAAGATATGTAACCTAGCAAGCTTGTGTGTTAAGAACTCTACGTAAATCCCAATCTTATTCATGGAGTCCCAATTCTTTATGAAATTCAATATGGTAAGACAATTGATATTGGGTAAGTGTAAACTAGCTAATTAGTGGGTAATTAAGTATGGGTTTGGGTATATTACATTTAATAATATTATAAATACACATGCACACATACATTAAGAGGATCGGGTTGGGATGAGACCAGGTATATCAATCTCTCATCCCCGTCCTCAATTAAATTTGTTTAGGGAATCCTTCTGCCCAACCTCAAACCTTGTTAATGTTGATGAGCCTCAGTGGGGGTAAGTTAAATTATCATCCCTAGCTATTCTCACACCGCCCATAAACTTGATTACACCTTATCAAATAGTTATGATTATTGAAGTGTATTACACAGATTTATATTGAGACTAACTTTCTTTAGTAGGCAACTCATTTAATTTTTTCTATTTCTATTAATAATCGATTTCTCATTCCTACCAAAAAACCAATTCTTATCTAATTTATTATCTGGAAAGTAATATATTCAACTACTACCCCCAAAGGAAAAAAAAAAAAAGAGCACAGACTCAAGTAAATAATTCTATTCTTAATAAAATATTATCTTTTTGTTTAACACGGTAGTCTCACTTTCTCTATCTAGGAGTAGAATGACTCAGAAGGAAAGGAGCAAGACCATAGGGAAAGGAAGATTAAGAGTAAGTTATATAGTATGATGAAGAGGCATTAGCAAGAGGGCTGGCAGGGAGCTAGGACTAAAAAGCTCATACTATCCTATAAGAATACGAGAAACTAATATGCAAGTTACTTCTTATTTTGATTGCACGAGCAGGTAGTTCGTCAACCTCCTCTAATATAAGACTTAATAGATTTTCTTAGATGAACTCATAACCCCTGGATTTGCTTTGTCCCCTCAAGTTTTCTTTTTAGTCCTCACTGGTACAGAGATTTAAAAGTTCCTTCTACCAACCGAAGCCACCGCGACTAGGATTAAGCATTTCCCATGTTATCAACATCGGAGTGGCCAAACCAACCCAAATGTCTTACTAAATCTAAATTAAAATAGATCTAAAAGGCTTACTAATGATAATATTAATCGTTAGAAGAGGTATGTCTAGCGTTAACTCGTAGGCACCTCTTCTCAATTCAAAGAAGTGTTCAATCCTCATTTTCTCTAGCTAGGAGTAGAATGCTTCATTCTTCTTTGGGTTTCACGATTGATTTTGATCTCTATCCACCTTTTCTTAGAAACTCATGCTTATTAGCCTAACTATTTAGGCTCTTTATCATCATTTGAGCTTCTAATTCACATTATTACTCTCTTTGTTCCAAACCCTAGTTCTTATTTTGACTTGAGCCTTTTCTACAACTTTATTCTTCAATCAAGTCCTTAATATTTGACACAATAACTTAATTTCTCCAAGCTTTTCCCCCATTATTTTTCTCAAACCCTCACGTGTTTTCTACTCTCACCCCTGTTTTTCAATCGTGAGCCCTCTCACTTGTGATCTTCCATTACTCTCATTGGAAGTTTCCTTAGAGCTTGATGTCGACCAACTCAAATCAAAACCACAACTTCCTTAGACATCCCTAACTTCTCTCTTCCACTCATTTTCTTTCCCTATCCGTGAACTCTCCATTTAACCTTAGCTTATTCCTCCAAACACTTGCATTAGTGGCGTTGTATTTGGCTCTTGAAAGTCTTCCCAATATTCTCTCAGTTGCCCTTATATAAGCAAACCTCAACCACATGATAATAAAGGCAAATATTCAAAACCCCTAGGGCTCTCACAAATTGGTGTCACTTCACCCCTACAAGAAGATATTTCTTCTTCACTCATTTGATATTACCAAGATGGCAATGGTGTCTCGAAGCATTTTGAGGACATCATGGATAATTCCTTGTGGTGTTTTGTCCATATGATCCCATGAAAAGTACACCTCAAATAGACCGCTCCAAATTTGAAAAAATCGATCCCTTTACCAATGGAGTCAATGGTATAGATATTGATATTATACATGGGCATATGGACCTAATTGGCAAAATCCTTCTCATCAACCTTATACCAACCTTATGGTCTCAAGTTATCGTTGTTATAACCTACTATTTTAGCTTGAAATCTCTAATAATCTCAAGCTTTCTTAGACATAGATGCAAAGAAGATAGTAGAGGTCTATTACCAAGACTGCAATGACATTTGCATCCCATATTCGTATCTATCATAGCTTTCCTTTATGGATTATATTCTCTTCCTCAGATTGGCATTTCATTTTTCTTTGTTTCGAAAATTCATTCAGCTAAAGGAAGCCACAAGAACAAAGGATGGAAAAGCAAAGCCTCATTAAGGCTGACTCTGCTCTAACTTGTCGTAAGATTCTTAGGAAACCAGAGAGCTTACAGAAACAGAACATCTACAACTACTTTAATTACCAGATTACACTTCTGCAACACAAGATAGAACCAGAGATGGATCTTGGGGAGGGCTGGCCCCAAATCCATCATTCATTATAACCCCCCTCTCTTCCCAAATGGTCCAAATTTCAGGGCAAATTTGTTGGGAGGGTTGAGGCTGGCACGAGCTGCAGCCCGTGCCTGCCCCCCTTTAGATCCGCTCTTGGATAGAACAAAGAAGGGTAAAGATGCACATTCTTTTGCTAATGGATTTGTCACATGGAGTGGAAGGACGTATCTTGTTGGGTCATACACTACTTTGACTAGAAAAGAAAAGCCTCGCTAAGGTCAACTCTACTCTACCTTGCCATAGGACCTTGGGGGAAACATAGAACCTACAAATAGAACTGCTTTTACTACTTCGACCATAATATACTTCTGCAACACAAGACATATAATTGAAAGAGGGTGAAGATGTGCATTCCTTTGCTGATGGGTTTTTCACTTGGAGCCCAATGACTTATCTAGTTGGGTCATTATCACCCCATCTCTAGCTCCATCTTCCTATAAAAAATGTATATGTTTCATGTAGCTCTTTTGATCCCTGAATTAGATGGGTGGCATTCTATAGTGTTGGATTTGATTCTTAAGAGGCGGTTCAATATTTGCAATTAATTAAGAAAACATACATAAAAAGGCTTGAAATCATACAATATCTTGCACATATCAATGTTACTAAATTGAACTTAACATATAGAACTAGCTAGGATTAGGATTAATCCATCTTACGAGGACTAGGATTTTAATTAAAGCAACGAAAATAGCTACAAAATTAATAATTCTCGACAAGAGAAACTATTCAGAATAGAATAAAATGTGTTGGGAGGCTGAGATTCCCCCAAAACTGGGGGAATCCAAGATTTCCGGCTAATAGATACACTAAATCTTAGAAAAAAAAAAATCTGTATCTTTTCTCTACATTCTAAACAGGAATATTAATTAAGAAAACTCTCCTATTGGATGGATGGTGGATTGTCGTGATTCAAATTTAACAGAGATGTTTCCTTTTTTTTTTTTTTTCCAATGCTCAATTAGTGGATATTAACAACATATTACCATGAGAATTAAATAACATTAAAGCTATCGATAATTAGGCACAAAAGTAGAAAACAACTAAATCAGTACCTGAAAAGGAGAACCTATAATATCTATATATGAGCAAGCTACTCAAGAAAGAGAAAGATCTAACAACGGAGGAAATATTTAGCACAAACTTAAAACGGGTCCCTAGTGAGCAGACCTTTCGGCAAATTTTGACCCTTTACTCTCAGAAGCCCAGAAATGGTCTCCCTCCCTCCCTCTCTCTCTCTCTCTCTCTCTCTCTCTCTCTCTCTATATATATATATAGATAAACTTACCTTTGCCCGTTGATCCTCTCTTATGCTACCCTTTTCACCCCTCTTTCTCCTGCAACACTTTTTTGTGCCAAATGGGGTGTGTGTGTGTGTGTGTGTGTGAGAGAGAGAGAGAGAGAGAGAGAGAGAGAGGGAGAGAGATTAAGGCTGAAGGGTGATCTGATTGCTGTCGTTGAATGCTGCCTTTACATGGAAGCAATGGAGGTTGCCTCGAGAAGGAGCTAGCTAGCCTTGTTCAGAGCAGGCGCACGTGTAACCCAATGCCCAATGTCCACCTCGCTCTCTGCTAAATGATAAACCCTAAAACAGTCACCAAAAAATAAAGTGAAATAAAAAACCAGTATGCACTTTGCCCATACCCCCTCCATCCATCACCCATTTGCTTCCTGTAAAGATGTCGCCACCATTCTTGAAACCCTCCCATTTTGCACCTATTCCCAGTACTAGCTAGTATATACTAGAACCAACTGTATATCCTGCCTGGTGGTGTGAAAGAGATAATATATTTGGAGAATGATATATATATATATGTATGTATATTGAGAACCAAAATTCCGTAAATATACATATTTATATAAGTATTATTCTGATATTGGTGATGAGTACTATACACAGGAAGAAAAAAAGATAAGGAGATGGTGGGTTATTATCATATCCTTCTATAAGTGCCTGCTAGGAAATATATATATATATAATAGAATGGTAGGTTTCCTAAAAGTTGTCTTTTTAAGGTTGTTTCTCGAGTTATTATTTTGTGATGTACTAGAATAGGAAACTTACACAATGAACAACCAAAGAACAGTAGCAAAGCTGAAGGAGCCCAGAAAGATACCAAGCAAGTTACCTGCAGCAACAGAATTGCAATAGCAAATGGATTGACATATTGAACTGCAAAAGCAACCTAGTACTTGAGATAAAGGCAGTATGATCATCATCAAGCCCACCAAGAATTCATGATTTTGTACATCCCTCTTCAACCATAAACCAAACTGGTAACCAGCAGAGATATAATTAACAACTTTAACACAACTACTTGTAAGATAGAAGAAGAAGAAGAAGAAGAAGAAGAAGAAGAGAGCATGGTGAGAATGAGAAGAAGAAGAAAGCATGGTGAGAATGAGAAGAAGAAAGGCAACAAAGCCATCTCTGTAATTCAGTAAGGTGGGCGGCCAGTGCCCCAATAGGCTTCAGATGGCAACTGGTTCATGAGATTTGGAGGCAACCCATGAAAAAGGCCTGAATTTGGATCACCCATGAGTTGCTGCTGCTGCTGATTGGCTATACCACCCGGTGGCGGTGGCGATCCAAGTCCTCCACCGCTGCCCGGAGCCGAAACAGGCGGCTCTTCCTCCTCGAGGGGGAGGCGCTCATATGCTGCATTACCGAAGGAAGCCGCCATGATCACCACTGGACCGGCAGCCATGAGTGGACCGACCACGCTCCCGCCAACCACCTGGCCTTGGCCGCCAGCCAAGTATATGGTCAACCCGGAGGCCGCCGGCGGAGCAGGAGGCGGCAGAAACGAGCCGGAGAGAGAGAGGATTTCGAACCTTCCGTGCAAGGTCACCACCGCGCCCGGGGCCGAGGGCTGCCGGAGAGTGACATTAGCCACCGTGCCGGTGCCGCTCAGAATGCAAACCCCTCGTTGCCTTCTCGTCGCGAAATTGGACACACACTCCGAAATATCACATCCATTCGCCACTTCCATAACGTGCGATCTGAGAGCATTGGCGCTATCTCGGGTGATGATGATCGGCGGCTTCGGCTTGTTCTTGGATCCGGCGGGCCGGCCCCGGGGCCGCCGCCTCACCTCCCCTTCTCCTGCGACGGGAACCGATTCCTTGCTTTCTCCGACGGCGGCGTTAGTATTCCCAGTTGTGGTTGCGGCGGCGGAGGAGCTGTCGTCTCGTTCTTGCCTTTGCCCAAGGTTGAGGCCGCTTCCGCCCCGTACTTCATCTTCCACCGGAGGCTGCTGGTGGTGCTGGAAAAGAGCCGGGTGGTGAAGCTGGAGATCTCTGGTGTGAAACGGCGGTGGAAGAGGCCGACCCTGCGCCGCAACTGGATCCATCGCAAAATTCCTTCAAATCTTTTTGTGGATATTGCTTGTCTTAGATCTTCTCGCTGCTTTCCCTTCCGCGTTTGGGTGAATCAAGAGAGATGTATACTAACCTTGATCCGGAAAGAGTAGGGCGGTGTATTTGGCATCAGCCACGATTTTCAGCTGAAACAGCTGAACCAGCCATATCTCTTCGGTCCAATCTCATATGTGATTCCACTGTATATGAGCTTGACCTTGAGTTTTTCTAATTTGATGAAAAGGGTTCCATAGAAACGAAGAATATCAGAGCGAGAAAGAGAGAGGGGGGGGAGGGAGAGAGAGAGAGAGTTTGGGGAACCTTTTGAGTTGGAATTTGGGTTAGGGTTAGGTCAAGACTCGAAAAGAAAGAAAGTATAGGGGGGGGGGTTGGATGGATGATGAGTTTAGTCTTTGGTAAGACAGCGTGCGCGTGGGCGGTGGAAGGGGGGCCCCCTTCTTTCTCTCTTTTGTCTCTTACATCAAATTATATACAATTTTTTTATTTATTTTTTATGTGCCAATATTTTATTTTGTATAATATCGATTCATTATTCATTTTTTATTTCTTTTGTTTAGTAACTAATTAATGAATTATTCATTATTTTCTACTCCCAATAAGTAAAATTAATTAGTAAGTAATTAGTTTCAACATTAATTTATTGATGTAGAAAATACGTTTTTTTTTTTTCACACACATATATAGTTTCCATATAATAAATAAGTCAAAAAATAATTGATCATTTGATATTTTGACTGCACACAAATACCATTATATTCACATATATTATTAAAACCTCATGCATATTTCATATTAATATGTGTTGTTAATTCACAATTAATAAATCACCAACATCAACAGTACTTCATCTTCTCTCCCTACGATACACATGAATATATATATATATATAGACGATGATACAGTCCTTGATTTCATTTTGGTTGCTCTTCACAAACCCTTCTCTCCCTCTCCTCCCTATAAATTCTCCTTTGCCATGGTTTTGAGTTCCTCTTCCTTTCTGCTTGCTAACGGTATATACACATATTAACCCCATATATATATATATATATATATAGGTTAGGTAATCTGATGAAGGTGAAAGCAAAGCATCTGTTTGTTTGGTGAGGAATTAAAACTGATGAAAACCCAGTGATCTTCCAAGGCTTCTCTTAAATGGGTTCCATTGATTCTCATTCGATAATTTCCAAGCAGAAATTAAAAGAATGGTTGGGTGAGTGGCAGTTCGTCTTAGATCTCATTTATGTACGTCAGTAGCATGGAAACAGGGAATAGAAGGTCAAAAATAACGCTAAAACGCGGGGAGGTGGTTCTGAGAAGCTGAAAATGGGGGCTTAGAACTTCGTAATAGATTTGTTGTTGAGCGAGTAAAAGAAGAGCGTTACATGCAAGCCATCCAGTTTCTTCCGCTTTCTCTCATCATATATATATACATATACATGTAACAGACGCGGAGATTTCTTCTCCCTGGCCTATATATGCAAATTTACTGCTATGCAAGTTATTTTATATATATATATATGTGCAGAGAGAGAGAGAGAGAGAGAGAAGGGGGGGGGGAGCGCATGTGGGTCATTGGGAAATGGAGAGTCCTCCCAACAACGGGGTCAGAGGGTCAGGCCGTGTCTTCTGGGCGAAACGCCCCCCACGCCCTTCCTCTCTCCCCATGGATGCTCTATCAAGGTTCTGAGAAGTGTCTTCTTCCGTCAATTGCCATCGTGGCTTATATGTTTCTGATCTCTCTTGAATTTATTAATGAATTTTTAAAAGTTTCATAGAAAATTTTTACATAAGATATAATAGGAATCATTACATAGTCAAATATTTATAAAATACTTTCTAAAGTGACTCAAGTTATAAAAATTTGTGATCATATTATTTTAATGTTTTTAACTCAACTATAAAAATACATCGTTTTTTTCAATTATATATCCCTTCATCAAAGCTAGTGATTAATTAGAGAAAACTAACTTGTTTTAGTGTAGTTTTCCCAACCCTCTCCACAGAAGACACAGTTAATTATTAGTTGTCTCTTCCCATAATTAATTAGCAATTTGCACAAACATTAAATAATTATGCAACATGATATTAATAAACTATCAATTCTTTTTAGTAAATATATTAAGTATTTAAGATCTATATCCGATCCCATGCAAATTAAGTTTATTTTCAATTGATGCGACAGTAGTATTTTACAATATTTGTAAACTATTTTATTCATTATTATTTATGATCATATATATATAATCATTAACTGACAAGACACATAATTATATATATGTGTGTTTGTGTGTGTGTAAATTTTCTAAAATATTTATAATGTGCCAGAGCTTGCTAGATCGTTGATATGTAAAAGGGCAATGAATTGAGGAGACAAATGCATATTGGAGTTCAAAGTACAGATCTATAGCTACAAAAGTACGCTTTGACCCAAAGGAAAGCAACTTTCAAAAACATAATTAGTGCAAGATTGTTGATTTAAGGAAAAGATGTTTGTAAAATTCAACCTGGTCAACATATACAGTAACATGCACCTTTAGTATATTTCAAGCTGATCAGATCCATCCACATGTTGATGTCGTATTGACAAAGATTTAAGATGAGATGAATATAACTCTACTTTTGTCAATTAGTGTTTTTTATTATGCCAAGTAATCATTGAGAAAGTAATTTAGTCATAAGCATTACCAAGGATTGAAGATATTAACTACAGTTAACCCGAGGATTGGAGAAAGGTGGAGAAAGTAATTAAAAACATGAACAACCTCAACCCACAACTAGTACAGTGAATGAGAACTCAAAAGCGAAAAGATCTTAACATAGAAATCAATCTAGGATCAGCAGAATTGATAAGTTTGCAGATCAGCTCATTTGCATTTCCTTCATCATCGAATAGATTAATTAATTAATTAGCACTCAAAGAACAACCAATAGGAAAAAAACCAGCAGTTGCTATCACACCAGTCCAATTAACAGTCCAGTGAATCCGGGACCAATGTCCATATATAATTAAGGGGGAGCTACAGTAGGGTTCTTGCTAGAGTCATCCATAGAAAGAGATGATAATGACTTAAAAATTAAGGTCAATGCACTCTCTAGGAACTACTTACATGAGAAAAGGTTTGTAGCAAAGGAACGTACTTGTTAGCTTAATGAGTATATACTAGTTGCTAATGTGGTGCTCTGAGATCCTAGTTAAGCAAACCAAATTCATTTGCAACTAATGTCTGCATATTAGTAAGAATTTTTTTTTTCTGTTTTTTAATAAAAGCGAGATATTATTGATAAAGCTAACTACCCAAAGAAAGAACAACAAAACACCAAAGAAGGATGGATATCTTAGCCAAAGAAGAGCAATGTTTGCATATTAATGAGACTTTACTCTCTTAGGCTGCTTAATTAACACAAAACTCAGTGGAATCATCATAATTCAGTGCTCTTATATTATATGATTCAGTCAAAACTCAAGGGTGCATGTAATCGACTCTATTGACAAGAGGTTGACGAAAGAACGCTCCGAATATATACAATAGACTATATATTTAGTTTGTGTGCTATGAGCTTATATATAAATATATATATATATATAAATCTGCTTGAAGTGAAATTAAGGCCAACAAGAGCAAACAGAGAAGGGGTTAGACCCATATAGAAAGCGGTCAACAGAACAACAAAAGAGAAATTAAAGGGATCAAGCAACAAACATAAGAGTTAGATGCAACATTAATTGCTAAGGATTGAAAGGCTAGTCTAAAAGAAGTATTCATAGGATTCTTGGAGCTACTAGTAAAATGTAGCTTGATAAGCCCAGTTTGGGGCACTACAAAATGACGTGGGAGGGTCACAACCAACTAAAGGCAAAGAGATGATCTCAGGGGGCTAATGTCCATAGGACAAAAGAATCCACCAAATTATGCTTTCCCCATGACCACTTTGAGATAAGCTATGAGGTTGCATAAACAAATCAAAGTAACTTAACATTATAACATACATATGATGATCCCAAATAGAAAAATACACAAAAATACATAAAACCCTAATATTGCAAGACTATGCTCAATTATCTACCACGGAAGCTTTAGAAAAAATAAGGACACTAACCTTTCTCCAGTAACATCGACATCTGAATAGGAACCAAAAATGAAGAATAATGGATCAAGGTCAATCCTTAGCCTTCGATGCCTTAAGAGTGGTTAGGGCTTCATCATTGCTTTCCAAGGTCCCATGGTGGTGATGTAAATGGGGACTCCATGCGATCAAGAATAAATTCCATCTCTGGTAATTATCAGGTAGAGATTTTTAGATTTGAAATAGGAGATTTCTAAATTTGACACAAACAACAAATGCGATTAAGGGGTAAGATGGTTGATTTAGGGTTAGATGGGAACATTTTTTGGGGTAACCAAAAAAGAGGATCGAATGTGTGGCAAGGCCCATGGAAACAAATAAAGGGTTGAAAAACTATAGGATTTGGAGGAGAAAGGTAAGGATGACAAAGAAAAGTGAGCAAAGAACAAGGAAGGTGATTAAGGCCTAAAATGTTTGCATAACCAAACCAAAGTAGCTTAACATTATAACATACATGTGATGATCCCAAACAAAAAATATACAAAAATACATAAAAACCCTAATATTGCAAGATTATGCTCAATTATCTACCATGGAAGCTTTAGAAAAAATAAGGACACTAACCCTTCTCCAGTAATTACATTGACTCTGAATAGCTAGGAACCAAAAATGAATAACATGGATCAATTCAATCCTTGGCCTTCGATGTGATGAGAGGGATTAAGGATTTATCATTGCCTTTTAGGGTCCTGTGGTAATGATGTAAATGAGAACTCCTTGCGATCAAGAATAAATTTCATCTCTTATCGATAATTATCAAATAGAGATTTTTAGATTTGAAACAGGAGACTTCCAAAATTGACACAAATAAATGTGATTAAGGGGTAAGATGGCTGATTTAGGGTTAGATGGGAACATTTTTTGGGTAATCAAAAAAGAAGATCAAATGTGTGGCAAGGCCTGTGGAAACCAATAAATTGGGCTGAAGAAAGATAAGATTTGCAAGAGAAAGGTAAGGATAACAAGGATAAGTGAGCAAAGAATAGGGGATCGAGGTGATTAAGGCCTAAAATGCTCTCCCAATGACCACTTGGAGAGAAGCTTGATGACCGAGGTCATATAACCAAACCAAAGTAGCTTAATATTATAACATACATGTTATGATCCCAAATAAAAAATATAAAAAAATACATAAAAACCCTAATATTGCAAGACTATACTCAATTATCTACCATGGAAGATTTAAAAAAAATATATGAACACTAACCTTTCTCCAATAACATCGATGTCTGAATCGGATCCAAAAATGAAGAACATAGATCAAGGTCAATCCTTGGCTTTCGATGCATCAAGATGTTTAGGGCTTTATCATTGCTTTCTAGGGTCCCATGGTAGTGATGTAAATGGGACTCCATGCGATCAAGAATAAATTTCATCTCTAGTAATTATTAGGTAGAGATTTTTAGATTTGGACTTCCAAATCTGACACAAATAAACGCGATTAAGGGGTAAGATGGTTGATTTAGGGTTAAATGGGAACATTTTTGGGGGTAACTAGAAAAGAGGATTGAATGTGTGGTAAGGCCCATAAAAACCAATAAAAGGTTGAAGAAAGATAGAATTTGGAGGAGAAATGTAGGAATGACAAGGATGAGTCAATAAAAAAGGGGGAGGCGAGAAATAACAAAGGCAGAGAAAACAGGGGATGATCAATGATACGATGATCAACTAGAGCTAGAAACACAAGTGCTCGATGAATATCATGGAAACTATATTAATTAGTTTGTGTTATGACTATGATCGCGCACATATAAATAAAAAAATATAAAATTTCAAAATAAAATTCACCTTTTAAGGATGGCGCTTAGCATTTCTAATTTAACTTTTGAGTCTTTTAGGCAAGTTTTGGATAAAATTGAGTACTCTTGGCACAATAGTAAAATTGCACCTGTTCTATTATGTTTTGTAAGTTATTGATTCAAGTTACAAATAAACTTCATTTCTTTTAGTAAAATAAATAAATAAAAGTATTTTAAAAAAAACAAAAAAATAATATCAAAATTCCCATTTGCTTATATATATATAAGAATAGATATAAGTATTCAACTAATTAATTTAATCATGAGATGAAAGTAAGCAAGTATACCAAAACTTTGACCAAGAGAAATGTGTTAAAAAGACTTTTGCGTTCATTTACCCAATTAAAAATATGACTCGTACATCATGGTCAGACTTTGATTGAGATGTAATATATGTATTTTATTTTTATATAATGTGTATTAATTAAATATTATTTTTAATATTTAAATAATTTAATTTATTAATAATAAATATATTATATTTTAAAATATTTAACTAAACAACTAAATTATTTAGACGTTAAAAACAAGGCGGCAAAATAAATATATGTTGTTTAACAACAAAATGTACTCATGCACTTTAACTATTACCTTAATGATTAGTATTACCCTAATATTAAATATATTATTATGGGTACGTAGTGCTAATCATGTCCTTAACGAAATGGTTAACCTGTAGTAAATATATATTTTTTAGATATTATATATTTATTACATATTATTTTTTATTTCAAAACAATTGTATTAATTGGTAAAATTTTAAAAAACACTATATCTTTATGATCAACTGATAAAAATATTTTTGAGCTAAAAAAATATATTTATTATACTTTAATCAATACCCTTAAAATAATAATTAACATCTTATCATAAACATGTGTAAAAGTATTAAAAGTCTCTCCTTGTTTTCATCGAATATATATATATATATATATAGTAGCCAAATCTATAGTGAACCTACTTAGAAGGTGAAAGTGTTCTTTATATACATTATACATAATGTTAATTATTATTTTTAGGTTGAATTTTAATAAATATATCTTATTATTAAATAATGAGTATTATTTTTAATTCTAAAATCATTTTATTAGGTCATAGAACACATTACATTTATCATCAATTACTAAAATGACTTAAAATAATATATATTTTTAAAAATAAAATATATTTATTAAAACTTAACTATTATTTGCATCACCCTTACTTCATATATATTTTAGAAAAAAAACTCAATAAAAAAATGAAAACGATAGAACCCAATTGACAAATGACAAGGCCTTCAAAGGAACATAGGGAAATGTGAAATTTTATTTATTAATATAAGATAGAAAATTTAAATAATATACTATTCAATATTATTATATACATAATATATTAAATATAATTTTGAAATATTGGTAGCATTAAAAAAGGATAATAATGGTCAAGGGCAAATGTGATACGTCCAAGGGTGTGTGCACGTGCAGTACTGGGCACCTGCATTATGATGAAAATGGGCAGAGTGTGATCTGATGATGCTTGAATCGTCAGCTGCTCTCTCTCTCTGTCTCTCTCTCATCAGTCTGATTGCTTTCCGTTGAAGTAGTGATTTGATGTTTTCTACAGCCCTAAGCCTATTAAGGCGATGAAGAAGAAGAAGCACAAATACAAGTACGCTTCAAATACAAGTGATGTCTAATCTACTTCACATCCCACTTTGACGACTCCTCTCCTCTCCTCTCCTCTCCTCTCAACAACCATCAACTCACTTGTCACTTCCCACTCTTCTCTTCAAAATTTAGGATAAATGATTTAAGAGACTGTATCTGTATGATAACGTCAATAATATATTAATTTAAAAACAAAATCAAGAACCAATATATTAAAATATAAAGTTTATAGATATTTGAATCAGAAAGTCAAAGTTTTGGACCATCAATTTATTTTTATATCAATTTTATGTTGTTATTAAAGAGGTTATTAATTATTTATTTTTTATTTTTAATTAAATAACACAACTTAAAAAATAATAAATTGGTTGGGTTAGGTTAGTAATGCTTCATTTTCTTCAAAAATTTCTATACAACAAACATGACGAGTCAAATTAATTATTAAGTAATACAAATTAGTAGTAATGGTAAGAGGTGTTTATTGTTAGAGAGTGTCATATTTAAAATATAATTATAATTATTATTATATAAAAAAAACATGCCATTCTAATTAATCCTTTAATGTGTATAATAATAATAATAATAATAGGTCCCAAATTGGCATCTGTCTTAATAAAGAACAAAAGACATCTTCCTGTGAACAAGCATTTTAGCAAATAAAAAAGAATGAATTGAAGGGGTGGTAGAGGAGAGAATTGTAAGTCATGTTGGAGACGATCAGTATGGGTTCGATTCTTGAGGGAGGATATTTACTTTTTTTTAGAGAAGGACCTTGGTAGTGATATCGGTAGGTCCAACTTCAAACACTGATCAATCAGGCACATCCTGCAGTTTACCTAGTAGTAGCACTGAAGGGTCGGGGTTGTTATCCTCAGATTAGTCAAGTGCAAGCCTGGAACTAGATCATCAAAAAAAAAAAAAAAAAAGAATGAATTGATATGAATACTATAATATATCAACCTCAAGGTAATTGTTACTAATAAAACATAAGAAAAAGCTTTGGAATATCTTAATTTGTTATCCATGCAAGACTTAAATAGTGAATTAGGGAGACAAAAGGAAAGCGTTCGAAGTAGAGGGACCTAATAATGTTGTTTCTATTATAATTTAATTTTTAAGAAATTATATTAATATTTAATGTTGTTTCCAGGACTAATGTTCAAACTTTTATTGAGATGAGTTCATACACATATTTTAGTGTACCTTTTTTTTTCATAAATTTAACAAATCATTCGTAATATTTATTTAAAGTTACACTAATTAGCCATGTGTCTTTAAATGTGACACATATCTCCCTTTTACCCTTGGATATAAACAATTTTTCCCTCTTTGGTGGCTTGCAACTGGCGAAATCCCTTGGGAATGAAATCCTATCTTGCCCCGTCCAACCTTTCATAGAAAAGAAAGAGTTGAATTGATATATTTATCAAAATCCGTCGAGATTGATGGGGCTCGAACCCAATGCTTCTGCCTTGATAGGACGATGCTCTAATCAATTGAACTACAATCCCAGAGAGATAAGGGATATAGCAGAAAATGTGATCTTTTTTATTCCTTTGTATTAGGCATTCCGAAAGGACAAGAGATTTTACTATCTCATGGTATAGGTGTCAAAAGGGCCGGCCCGGCCCGGCCCGGTCCGGCCAGAGTCGGCCCACGGGCTTTTTAAACGGGCCGGGCCGGCCCTTTTACTAAAAGGGCCGGGTCGGGCCCGAGCCCTTTTATCATTGATAGGGCCCGGCCCGGCCCACGGCCCCCCTACAAAGGGGCTGGGCCGGGCCGGGCCGGGCCAGCCCATGGGCTAGAGGGCCGGGCCGGGCCCTTAGCCCACGGGCCTAACGGGCCGGGCCCGGTGGGCCCGGCCCTTTTTTTTCTTTTTTTTTAAATAATTTTTTTAAAAATAATACACATAATATATACATATATAAAAATTAATTTGTTTCTTTTTAAAATATTTTCTATCTTAATTCTTAAGTTTTAAATATTATTTCATTAATTTATATTCCTTATAATTTTTTTTGTGAATTGATATGAAAAATAATGTACATATCAAAAGGAGAATGTTTATTTATAATTTAAATATATAAAAAATTTAACTTCAAAATTTTAAATAAATTAATTGATGGTTATTATTTATATATATTGCGAAATTAAATTTTTTAATATCCAATATCAATAATTACTAAATAATAACAAAATTAAAAAAAAAATGAGTAAGGGCCTTACTGGCCCATAAGGGCCTCATGGGCCCGGCCCATAAGGGCCCAATGGGCCACGGGCCGGGCCCTTAAACGGGCCGGGCCGGGCCGGGCCGTGGGCCCAATTTCTTTGGCCCAGCCCGGCCCCCCAATGGGGGCCGGGCCAGGCCCGGCCCGTATGAACAGTAACGGGCCGGGCCAAAGCCCGGCCCGTCACGGGCTGGGCCGGGCGGCCCGCGGGCCGCCCGACCCTTTTGACACCTCTATCTCATGGTAGATTGGCAAATTATTGGGCTAAGTTAGATTTGAACTAGCGTCAACATGTTGTCAAGGAATTTATAGTCTGTCCCCATTAACCACTTGAGCATCAACCCTTGGAAGAATCCAATTTCAACTTATTAATAATCCATGATCAATTTCCTTGCATAGTACCCTACTCCTAGGGGAAGTTGAATCTCCATTGTCTCCTTGAAAGAGAGATATCATGAACCACTAGACGATGGGGGCACACTTGCCTGACTACCATCATCAACCACGAACTCCCAAGTTCTATCTCTCTCAACCAAAAAACTCATCATGTGGTGGGGTTTTTTGTTGGGTTCAATTTGGTAAGTAGTGTTTCTTTTTATCAAAAACCATTGGTGGTGATGGGTTTTCAACGAAATCTCACCAAAAACCCAACTCTCTATCTCTCTTTCCACCAAAGAATTCAAATCTATAAAACTCAATTCTTTCTTTCTTTCTTTCTCTATTTTTTTTTTTAAAGATTGGAAATTGAATTTTCAATCAAAAAATATCTAGAACCCAAATGATGAGAGTTTATAACCAAATTGAATGATCTAGGTGCAATTTCAAGCAAACTCATTCCATTTTCAACAAATACAAAAGACCATGAGGATGAACACCATTTGGGTTTCGACAATGAGACCAAATATATCCTATCTTTCTTGTGTGATTATTCTAGTAAGTATTTCAGGATTGGTTGCACAATAGTGAACTTTGAATGACCAAAACTAGCATAATTTGTAGGACTTCTATTAATCTGTCGATTGATATATTGCAGATGGTGCTTGTTTTCAAGCTAAGGAGTCTTTGTTGTCTTGTTGATTATCTTTTGGCCTCTACTCATGACAAGATTTCTTTAGTTGTTTGGTAATTTTGCCTCTTTGGTTTGTTGTGAAACCTGGGATATGCCCCTGTTAAAGCTATAAACGCTTTGTGATACTTTTGCTTGATACAATTTTTGTTTACACAAAAAAATTAATTAACATATTATAAATATATTCTCAAGTGTTGTGTCAAATGGGTCTAGGTAAAACTCATTCTTAAACAACATAACAACCCAATAACTTGACGATGTGAGACAAATACAACTTCAACACCCTCCCTACGCGTAGTATGCAAATACATATGAACAAGGTCCAAACCCAACACTACAAACAAAAACCTGCTTTAATACCATGTCAAATGGATCTGTGTAAAACTCACTTCAAAAAGTTAACTTAGAGGAAGAGAATGCTCAAACTACATATAAACAACATAACAATCTAGTAATTTAGCAACGTGAAACAAATACAACTTCAACCTATTATCGATTCTATATATTGGGATCATGGCAACTAGATTTCTCCCCACACCAAATAGATAAATATGCGTTACATGGGTGAACAAAATTTGGAGAACCCCTAATTTGTAAATCATTAACATTTTAAATAAATTTTAAATTCAAAATACCACCTCATTAAAAGGGAAATTTAATTCAATGGGCTTCCGGGCAATATACTACAAAGTGAGGCCATGACCGATTGTGGGAGAATATAATTTTGGTGAAGGCAAGTACATTATTAAGTAATAATGAGAAGCTCATAAAACAAATTGTAAAATATTGAAGAACCTTAGCAAAATGATGTGCTATTATTCTTACGAGTCAAAGAAAAGATTGGAAACAAGGTTTAAGTTCCCAAGAAGGTGTGCAATGAATGGCATCAATGTGTTTCTTAAAAGAAACACCCCAAGAAAGAGAGAGAGAGAGAGAGAGAGAGGAGGTGGTGGTGGAAAGGTTAAAATTTTCTTTCTTTCGATGATAATTATGTTGAGGATGGAAGTTTTATTTTCTTTTCTTTTGATAATCTTGGGGTTGGAGAGAGAGAGAGAGAGAGAGAGAGCATGAAGGGAGGAGGGGTGGGGTTGCCTAGTGCTTTGAGAAGCCACGAGAGGGTTTGACCAAATTGTGGGGAGTGTGCTGTTGAATACGAAACCAGGCCGTGTGGGCGTGAATGAAGAAGGTTTGGGTGGTGGGCCGCCGCCGCCTGCGGCTGAGCACGGTGCCCTTTCTCTGGCATTCACATCCCCGTCTAATCGGATGTCCCTGGATGATTTTTAGGTTGCATTCTGTACGAGAACGGAAGATGTGTTAAATTAGTCATTAAATTATAAAATAATTAAATATGTCTTTGAATTTTATAAATAAAATTACGTTAGTTAATTATTAAATAATTTTTTATTTTAACGTCGTTAAATGACAGTTTAAGTCTCTTCAAATTTAGTAATTTATTTGATTTATTTTAAAATTCATTAGTTAATTTCGCACTTCACCCTAAAAAAGTAAAAGAAAAATTATGACCAAAACTACAATAAAATATAGCCATCAATGCAATAGTAGTCAAAACGTATCAAAATGGAGATAGATCCATAAAATCCCAACAAATAAACTTTGTCTATTCTAATCAATGACCCATTGATAGTCCTAAAAACACGGATAGTAGTCTATAAAAGACTATATAAAATAAATAAAGGGTCCCTAAAACATATGATAGTGATTGGTTAAGATATTGAGAAAATGCTTTTGGGATAGGTGGAAAAATGGCATTCGAAATGATTTTAGGAATGAAATTTCCCTTTTGAATTGATCTAAGAAAGATAAAAGTAAACCCCATTAACAATTAAAATTATTTCTAGGCTGTTTTCGGCAATTTTTATATCTTGAACGAAAAAAATTATAACGACTTGTATTAGTTGTAGCATTTATAAATGTCAAATATTCAAATCATATTAAAGAAAAAAAATAATTTGGCCCCTGAATTTTTCAATTTTGGTCAATTCAGACCTTGATTTTTTTTGGGGGGGGGGGGTTTAAATTCACTTTGGAATTTTTTAGAACTATTTACTTTGTCCCTAAAATTGCTAGTTTTTTTTTTTCTCAAATTCACCCTAAATTAAACTATTTTAAAAAGTTCATAGATGAATTTAAACTAAAAAATAAAAATCTAAATGAACTAAATTCAAAAGTTTATGTACTAAATGTTAACCAAACATTAATAAACACATTAACACACTCAATTCTCAAAATATTACCTTTTGGCATTGCTTTTACAACACAACACAACACCAAAAAAACGTAGAGTAATATTATTCATCTCTAGTAGTGATGTAACCACTCATGTAAACTGTATAATTAGCATAAAAAAATTATTTAAAATATAAAAATAAAATCTTTTGAACACCCTTTCATCTTTCTCAGACAAATTATACAGTCTACATATAATGTCACATCACCAATATTCATCTCTACTAAAAATAAATAACATTACTCAAAAATAGCAATCAAAAGACAATGCACCACATCAATACCAAATAGTCCTTATATCTAAGTTACTTAAAAGGCCATCTCATTGCACTTGTTTTTTTTTTTTTTAAATAAAAACTAAAAATTGGCAACTCTGTTAAATATTGGACCCTAGATGGTCAATGTCATGCATTCCATAAGGTTAAAGGGAAAATGAATCAAGTAAACCATCTCAAGGGACTTCTAGTACGTAAAGTTTTCTTAAATATATTATTATGAAGGGCAATAATTCGTTATTTGATGAGGATTCTAATTCAATTAGATTTGTAGATAAAATGTTCATTTTATCCTCATCATCACTAAAAATACTGTTCACAAAAACAAACATGAAGTGAGTATTACTCACTCATCTAATTGAATTAATTAATGCACTACATCAAACAATAAATCATTACTTTATTTTAAATGGGAACATGCATGATATATGTTGGTATATTCACTAATATAATATAAAATAAATCAAAAAAATAAAATGAATTGGGGGTGGGGTGTATCCTCATCCAACTGACTGGCTCTTATCTTACATCCTTGAATGTAATGCAATGCAAAGCAAATACATGGAATCGGAATTTAATTAGGCATCCATGGAACCATCTCAAGCTTTCTTTCTCATTATTGGTTAGATGGTACCGACAAACTGGCGGATGCACTGAAATTCATGAACTCATAATGCTTCAATACCATCGACTACTACACCACCACTGCATATCATCATTTTGGGTACTTTAATGCCCCGCAGCTAAAGAAATTAATAAATAATTTTGATTTCAACCAGTCGTCTAAATGATTTCTTTACTTTCAAATGTAAAAATATCGCAACGTTTGGTGGATATATTAAAACATCAATTCATGAGTTAGTTTTAAAATTGTGTCCCTTTTTAGTCATAAGTAAGAGTGAGTGAAATGTGGATTTTCCAGATTTGGCTCATTAATTTGATTTGATTGATGAATGTTTGGTACTGTTGGTGGCCATGCACTTAATAATCGATATTCCAATTGTTATTTCAAATGTTTCTTGAGCCAATTGGAATACATCTAAATGGCATTTGATACATAAAAGGTTTCTAATTCCATATTTTTGGTATCATTATTACTTAAATATGAGTTTACTTCTCGATATATAGATAAATAAATAAATACGTAAAAGTATTTTAAAGTTTAAAGAAGATCAAACAATGAACAAAGCAATTAACTTTGATCGAGAAATGACCATTAATTCTTTTATTTGACCTTAATTTACCCACAAAACTATTTTAGAAACCCAATAAGATGTCATTCCGTAGGCCACTGCCCTAATTGTCATTCAACTATTATATCTAATCTTTCTTTCATATGTTTTTCAAGAAAAAAAGATTATTGGGTTTCCAAAATTAAGGCAAGATATATGCACTCACAAATTCCATAAGTAAATATATATATATACACATAAATAAACAAAATAAATCCTTAATTTTGAAGAAAATTACTCATATATAAGTTAAATGTTATGAACGATACTATAATATAAGGTTTTCGAGAAAGACGAAGTCAGAAAGAAAAAAAAATGATTAAAATCATAAAAAACTCGCCATGCTTATCTTAATCAACTCCCCGATTCATTAAACAAATCAAACCCATTACCTTCTCCCAATAAAGAATTATATCATGAAGCCAATCTAGGAAAAGCATGGTCCACTACCAAGAAACACCACCATTACCTTCATGTGATGAGCACCTAATAAGACTTGGAATCCAACACAAAGTTGCATGTTGCATCCCATTTCTTCTTCTGTCCAATAGGTAGCTTTCTTATAAATTATTTTGTGTCTTCCAGATATTACATTAATTGAAAATTTTACTATTTTAAAACTAAAGAAATGTTTCATTTATTCTTTTAGATATATATATATTTATGAACCACTAATGAAATATTATCATGATAAAGTTAAATTTAAATATAATCACCTGAACTCCTAAAAATATTTACAAATTTAATTATCCTTATTTCTAACAAGTGACAACATTTCATGAATTTAAGACACCTAAATTCTTTAGTAATGTTGATGTCTTAAAAATATAAAATAAGTTTTTAGTCACTTTCTGGTGGAGTTAATTAATGCAAATTGCATTGGAATTTGGGACTTCTTTAGGGCCTAAACAGCCGACCAAATTGAGGTCACCACGTGATCACTGATGGGGATTGGTTTGGAATCAATCTGGTCATCTCTCCACCCAGTTGCTGCTCCTCCCACCCTCTTTAATTAATTTCAAATCAAATGCTAATGCAATTGGCTGCCATTATGTCAACTGTTTGCTTTCACATAGATTTTGGATTGATCCGAGATTAAGTTGTCTCCTCCATTGATTAATTAGTACTAATTTTTTAGTTGTTGCAAGCATCAAGTCACTTTCATCTTTCTAAGCGAAGGGGTTGTGTTTGTTCACAGTGAAAGTAATAACACAAAAAAATATATGAAGTTAACTAAGTCATTCTCTACAACTTTATATAATTCTTTGAATGGGAGGATGGTTAACAATTTAATATAAATTTATAAAAATAATATTAATGTGTAAAAGTCCCTAACAATTAATTGATACTGACCTAAAATAACAGTTGGGCCATGGATGATTGAAAGTCAGTCATTTGACTTAAAATCATAGAGAGAGAATGCTCTATGAGAGAAAGACTATCTAAGATGAAGCAATTTGAGAACAAGAGCATGCAAGGGAACAAAGAATCTGCTATTGGACCTTAGGCCTGTACTAGTTTTGTAGTTAAGGAGGGGTTTGATGCTTGTAGGAGTGGAAAGCGTTGTTGGAATGGTTAGGTCAAGACATTAGGTCTGAAAAAACCCACATCTATTGAGCACAGTTTTGGTGCCACTTTATCCAATTTTACTGATCATTTTCCTTATTTGACATTATTAACATCTTAAAATGATTATCTTAATTTCAAAATATTCAAAAAGTTAATCTACTAATCATTTTTCATATTCCTAACAACGTTAGATGGGGCAGTAGATGGAGCAGCAATGCAATGATGTATATATCCATAAAATCCTTTCATGTATAAATACATCCCTTTGATGGTTTTTCTCAAAAGTCACAACACAGTCGATTGATCGATATTTGTTGAAATTCTACAAAGTCTCTAGTCCTGGATCAATCAAAATGATATGGCAATTTAATCCAAAAGATTTCTAATTTCATATATATGCTATCTGATATCTGGCCCTAGTCAACTAATTAAACAGAGAGTGCTTATACTATTACTTAAAATTAGAATAGCAACCCTCTGGAGTCACCTCCTTGATTGGTTGGGTTCTTCTTCTTACCTTCTAACCTTTGATGATGTGTCTGTTTCTTTTGTTTCCAGGTCGATCTCAGAATTTCTCTTTTTTACTTTATTGGCTCCAGGCATCAGGCATCCCATTCCATGTACTTTATGTTGGCCTCTAACCTTAAATTCTAATTCAACAGAAATAATAGAATAGCAGTTGGAAACATCTATATATGTCTATGTTAAGTAAGAACTCAAAAAACAATGGTTTGCCTGCCCTTTTGGAATTTTCAATTGTTATTTTAAACAGCAGGCATAAAGATTTGGGTAGTTACAATTGATTGCATCAGACTATACTAGGAATTCGTTATAATTAAGGAAAAGTTATCAGTATATATTTTAATTACCCATCAAGTTAAACAATTTATATAAGCTTTATCTTCCTTGCCAAAAACAAAACAGAAAAAATAAACTTTATCTGTCCGGCATTGGTTTGATGTACATGAAGAATATATGTATATATAATCTGTCTCTAATCATTATAAGTTGAGGAATTGTTTAATTATATGCTCCTTTAAACACTACTCTAAAAGATGTTTCATTTCATGTCTTGTAACATTAATATACAAATAACCATATGATATGAGGAGACCAGAAAGGAAAACACAATTAAACCTAATATTTAAAGCAGTTCAAAGAAAACAAAATGATTGCAGACAACAACATTACATGTTCTTTGCTATAATTAATATATAATCTTGATTATTGAATGCAGCAAATTGAGGTTTTTGTGCTTACTTTAGAATAATACTCATTGTTGGACAATGGAATGGATCAACCCACTTGGAATTAATAATATAGAAAATATAATTATATATGTATATAGCTATTGGGATTGTTTTCTTGACATGCCCAAGAAAACAACAATATATTTTTTTTCTAAATAAGCATAGGTTTCATATTGAAAAGCTGCAATTTTTTTTATTAATAATAGTTCTGTCTTCTGTTCAGATAAAATGGGAGCCCAGATACTTGATTGGAAGGTATGCTTTGATGTCCGGCCAAGTTGCTCTTTTCCTTACTGTAATTATTAAGTTTTAATTGGTTTCACTTTAATTCTCTCAAATTAATTTTGGACTGTCATTCGACCAAATAATTTGCAATTACAGAGCAAAGTAATTAGCTGCCCAAAAACATCTTCAGATTCGTCTTTTGATGCCTAAGTCGGTTATGATATTAATAAAATGACGTATGTGTGAAGTCAAGAATGAAGAATATTTATTAAATTATAAGAATGCTGGATCCTTTAATGATTTTCAAGTTTTATACCCACTCTCTAGGTTGATGGTACCAGCCTTCTAACTGCTTTCCTTTTGATTTACAGAAATACTATTATATTTTAGCATAAGCCATTCTTAACTAATATTGTTGATATTATTGATGATCCAACCTCATGGGTGAGATTACAGCTAAATCTAATTTCAACTATACCCCATGATCCTTTGGTAGTATTGACTTATTTAAAAAACAATGACTAATTTGAGGAATAAATAGAAAGAAAGAAAATCAGAAAAACACAAGAGCTTGTTTCCTTAGTAATTAAATTAATAACTTACAAATACATAATAGCTGTAACATATGCCATCAAATGAAAAATTTACACATATATTTAGTTTAGATCATGTCATGTGCACATTTAATATTGGCGTGATAAGTTTTTATAGAAAAATTATAATTGAATAAAAAATTAGCAACAATTGATTTTAGTGTATATATATATATATATATATATATATTTTGGAATTGAAGATTTCAAAAAGGCTACCAAATTCATCTTTAATGGCTTTTAGTTAAATGTTACAGATAAATGGCGACTTAATGCTTTAAAAATTACAGCTGGCCACTGGAAAGTAAAAAGTAAAAAGTAAAAAAAAAATTAAATTCATAATAAAAGATTGTAAAGGTATTAGTATCAAAATTTGAGATAGAATTAGAATGTTTAGAATAATAAAAGTTTTGTAAAAATAGCGTTTGCCATTGCCGTAGATAATTCAGGAGGATTTATTTATGGGCTTTTTGTCGATGACTGTCAAAACCAAGCCCAAGCCCAAGCCCAAACCTTCCTCCAGTGGCCCAGAAACCAAGTCATTTACACACTGAATGAATATAGAGGAAATCACAGAAAATTTGCACGACCGTGAGTGAGTGTTTTTGTTGTGAAACTACATATATCTAGAATATATCTTATTTTGCTGATTAATTTTCTTCTTCTTGTGCCCTTGAGATTTGGGGTCTCAATTTAAATCTGATATTTAGTCATATTATTAGAAGATGACTCTCTTATTTGAAATAGAATTCATATGAGTGTAAATGAATGAATTTTCCCCTTCATTTGATATGTCATCTCTCACACAAGTACACTTACTTGGTTCTTATTACCTCTCTGCTCCAGACAAGAAGTTCACATGGGTACATGAAAACTCAAGACAATGTGGGCTGCTGCTTTAAGCTTACATAAAAATCTTTCAACTTTATCCAAATAATAGAAGAAATGAAAGGGAAGTTGGGGGAAAGCTCATTAGATATTTTTGCAGTGTTGCAGCAAAAGAAAAGGACAGTTCCATCTGCCTAATAATTATTTACGGACGCCGGACGCCGGACGCCGCTTCCTCCTCCTCCTCCTACTACTACACAAACCAAAGGAACAGTCAACAGTTTACGTACACCCAATACAACACAAACACTACACTGATAACTAAATTAAATTCCAATCCTCACAAAGGCTCAAGCTGCCATCATCATCATCATCGACCTGAACTCCTCGAAATCCACGAACCCATCGCCATCCTTATCCACCCCTTTGATCATTTCTCGGCACTCTGTCAGGCTGCACCTCCGGCAGATTCCCAGGCCCACCAGAACCCTCTGCAACTCTCCCGCCGATATGAAGCCGTTCCTGTCGGCGTCGAAGACCAGGAAAGCGTCCACCAGGCCGCTTTCCAGTTCGTTGCCCTCCTTGTCGTCGAAGCTCACGACCTTGGTGAAGTCGTCGAAGTTGACGAAGCCGTCGCCGTCGCCGTCCATTTCAGAAACCATGACTTGGGCTTCGGCGGCCGCGGCGGAGTGGTCGTGGCCCAGGCGGAGCAGGACTTGGCGCAGCTCCAGAGGGGAGATCTTGCCGTCGCCATTGGCGTCAAAGAAGTCGAAAACTTGTCGGAGCTGGTTGGAATCGGAGAGGAGGCTACCCTCGGGCTTCGTTTTCTTGCGTTGCCTGAGCCTGCGGCGCAAGGCCTTGAGCTGTTGAACTGTTTTGGTCAAGCAAGTACAGAAAGGATCGGCCATGGAGAAGAGAGGGAGAGAGAGATTGGTGTTGGAACTGTAATAGTGAAGGGAGGAATTGGATGATAAAAACTGAACAAAAAATGGATGAAAAGTAGAGAAGAAGAAATAGAAGAAGAAAGAGAAATGAATGACTGAATGAATGATTGGGTAGCTGTAGGTGCCACTGCCAGTCATAACAAGTTCCCACAATCTGTTCCATACATTGGTGGTGGGGAATACTATGATATGAAATTAGTACTAGTAAATTATAAGTTTAATATTCGATCTAAATAATGGTTAAATATTTGTCTATGATTTACTTTATTTGTTGAAATTAAGGGTTCGAGAGGCAAGAGACCGCTCAAGGACGATAATTCCAAGTTCGCACAACCTTGACGAGACAATTAGCATAATAATCTTCAAAATTATTTACTCATGAAGTTTAAGTTAATTTTAGTATAGAGTGATTTTATAACTTTGTGTTATAATGCATGCAATGCACCTCCAATTTTTGTTAACAAAATTTGATAAAACAAATTAAAAGAAGATTGAATTTTAATAAAAATTATAATACCCAATTTATTTTGAAATGTAAAATTTAAAAACTAGCAATATAATTACCTATGTGGAGAAAATTAGGATATCTACATTCTACACAATTTCTATATGTGTATGCTCTGATGCACGAAAACGATAAAAAATGACCCAAAATATTTTTTCGACTATTTTTGTAATTTGTGAAATGTTTCGGATGCATTTCACAAATTACAAAAAATTATTAGAAATGTGTTTTCGACAATCAATTATGTTACTAGCCACTATATAACCAAGATCCAATAACACTTCTCTTCTTCAATCTTCTTCTTCTTCTTTGCGTTTACAAATTCCCAAGATCATCATCATCGTTCCTTCGCCATTGCTTCTTGTTGCTCCTTCGTCGTCAAATCTCAAAGATCGAGCCTCGTTGAAGGTCCTCGTTCTCTTTTTTGGTCAGTCGTTCCATCTTTTCACACTTGCCTCGTCGTCGATTGCTTGATTTGCAACACCAATTGTTTGATTTGCTTCAATGCTTCTTAGTTCTTGCTTCAACGAACTCTATGAATTTATTTTCAAGCAAATATATTATATTTGAAATATTTTTTTAATTTACACTTTACCACAATTTTATTTCTTACTTTTAAAAAAAATACTATTTTCTAATTTTAATTTAGTATCAAAAATATTTCTCATTTATTTTCGTACAACCTAACGTGCACGCGAGCAGTTCAGTTCCTTAAACTTAAAAGACCAGAGAGAGAGAGAGAGAGAGAGAGAGAGAGAGTGTGTGTGTGTGTGAAGAGTTGGAATGGCCTGTTTGGGTTCAGTTCAGGGTTTGAGAGATTTTCTCATCTTGTTAATTACAATGAAATACATTTTTCTTTCTTTGCCAAACTACATTAAAATTTTCCATCTCTAGCTTTGATTTTGGTATCAGGTGATGCTAATTCCCAACTATATTACATTTACGTTGAAAAGTATTTATTAAATCAACACATAAATCATTCCAAAAACTTCTATTTTTTATCAGCTCCCATTAACTGGCTGCAATGCAATGGTAGCGACGCCTTCTTTGGTGGGTGCCAGCGTAGGACATACTCAGACAGCGACAGCTTCGTACCACGTTGTTGCCAACATCTTCTGTTTCTAAAAGGCAAACCCCATACATAACATAACCAAACAACCAACCCCCCCCCCCCCCCCCCACCAATTTATCGAAATATGAGAAAACTAGACGTCCTGTGCTGAGTAACTCTTCATCTTCTTCTTCTTCTTTTTTAATATGAAAATATTGTTCTTCAAGTAGCAGCAGCAAGGGAGGAATAGACAAACAAATACATGCAACATCAAAATTCCTGATCAAGGGAGGCTAAGGCAAAGGCTAAGGCGGCTGCTGCTGCTCCACCATCTAAAAGATGATAAAAACTCTTTAAATCAAAACTCATTTCTAACTCCTCCTCTAACAATACACAGTGAAAACTATATATATTCATATATTAAAATGATCACAAATAGGCTTTTAACAACAAAGAGGAAAGGAAAAGAAGAAAAATCATACATCTCAGCCCACGAGGATCAGCACGATCGAAGCAAAATGGGACCAACCGATGCACTCAGCATTTCGCTCAGGGCTACCTGAATCTCGTTCGATCCGTGCTCACACCTTATCAAGCTCGAGAACAGGGGAAAGAAGCGAGCTAAGTTCTTCTCGAACGAAGAATCTCCTAAACTGCATACTGCTTGCAAAGTCGCAACAATAAGAGGTGCGCGCGTAGCCAATTCTCTCCGTTTTCCTGAACCCAGAGGAATTAACCAGTGTAGCCTGCTACCAAGAGAGGACTCGGAGGCCATCTGTCCAGAGCGTGCAATTTCGATATAGAACCCTAGGACCTCTTGGCAAAGGTCAACGAGGTAAGCCTCCACTTCTGCCTCATCAAAATTTGCTGGCCTATCCAGTATGAGATTTTGTAAAAACGTGAGGCAAATCTGATAAGACTCATTCTCAAGCCTTAACAATGGAGGGTCTTGCATTTGAGTCACAGATCCATACTCCTGTAGCTTTGACCGTAAGGCCACATCGCTGTTTATCTTGTGAGCATGAAGGGCGACAGCACGTACAGCATCAAAGAGGACTATAGTGTGTTTGGCTGAAAGCTGAGTTCTATACATGTTGTATATCTCCATCACCGCCTGCCAAAATTCCCTCAAGTTCAGTTCAGTTTTCTAAAAAGCTGAAATGTCTATAGTATTAGAAAGAAAGGGAAGCTAAAGAAAGTCAATGGAAATTGGCAATTACGTTAAGTTCCTCTCAAAGAAAACAAAAGAGAACCCAAATGTAAGGAAAAGCAAACAATGCTCAAGAATTGTAGTTATACTAGTCTGGTGGCATCAATGACCACAGACTTGCTCTCTAGACAATGATTTTAACATTAATACCAGTTCAACCAAAAAAGATAGGGAAAAATAAGCTCACCAAGCAGTACCTGAGGTTCTGAAAATAACAATGACCTCCATTAACTACACAAACCTTGCTGCAATTTTCCCACGCCATTAATTTATGGGCATTAAGACTTCTAAATCCCAAAAATGCCTCTCTCTCTCTCCTGTGTATATATATTTATATCCTCTATCTCTCTCTCTATATATATACATATCCCCTCTCTCTCTCTCTCTCTCTCTCTCTCTCTCTCTCTCTCTATATATATATATATATATATATATACATCTCAATCTCTCTCTATATCTCACTCTCTGTTCTCCCTACCTCTGGTTCAACAAAAGGATTAGCCACCCTGGTCAAACCCTCACCCTTCATCTCTCTTTTCTCCCTCCTTCCCTCCCTTTCTCAAATGTTCAATCGACCTCCAGCAAACCTCACCTCAGAGATAGGGTTGCTGTTGCAACAACCCCATCACTGCAATGGGGTTTTGCAATCTCAAGGGGCAGATTTTGACAATTTTTTTAATTTTCATATAATTTAAACATAATTATTATTTAAAAATATATTCTATACACTTTTTTAGATTAGAAAGAGTATTTTCTGATTTAAAAAGGGGAGAGGGGGAGAGCAGGGGTACAGTGGTCATTTCATATCCCCAATTTTTCATGTCAGGGGAGACCATTGCCATTTTCAAAAAATGGATGGTAATCTCTGTAATTAAGGCAAACCTCAAGGGTGATTATTACAATTTACTCAAAGAATTACAGTCATGTAAATGTTTGGGTTCATGCATGTGTACACAACAGCTAACCAAATAACTCCCAACTCGACTGGAGAACAAGCAATCTTTTAGCTTATATCTATAACTAAATACAACTAAAATGAACATAATTTAACCATGAGAAATCATAACCAACAATGTAAGATGACTTTTATCTTTGACCAGATATTAATTTTGAGACCATATCTTTGTCCAAAAGGTATCAACTAAATTTCCATAAAGATCAATTTAGCAGATAACTTTTATTAGAATAAACATTTGCTTTGGGAGGGGGACAACTCCCAAAATTCAGTAGCTACAATTAAGTCATACGTTGTGCAGCATCCACAACTTATATCAGACATCTTAGATGAAATGGCCAAGTGCTATATTCTGTAATAAGTTGAAATGAATGTAGTGATTCTCCATGTCCAACAATTTTTATCAAGTTGGGATGGCTGTTTCCCATACAAACAGGCTGTGGATTTACCACCTCAACTTCTTTAATGGTGAAACTTTCATTTAATTTCAAACCCTCTCTAGACACTGGGAAGCTCAATATCATTAATCTCCGCAAAAACAATCAGAGAAAAAGTGAAATAGGCGGTCCTTTGTTGCACACAAAAACAAAAACTAGCAGATTTCAGAAATTCCAAGATTCACAAAACTAAATCCAGATCACTATCCACAGAACATGGTTTAGGACCACAACCAGAATTTTTATGTACTCAGCGGCTGTCATCATACAGCAATAGTTAATGGTCTACACCTCACATTTCAAGCATTAAAATTGTTGTATGCTTCTACTGATTTATGGAAGCAATGTGCTCAGCTTAGACATTACACAGCTCCAGCATTAAAGTTTACTAAAATGGATAATTAATATGAAGTTTTCATCTCATGCTTCCACAACCAGTTCATATTCTGTTTGAGTTCTATTGATTTACTTTTGACAGTTAATCACAGGACGTGGAACACAAATGCTACCCACAACTCCTAAAGCCAACGTATTGGTAGGTCACACTAGCTCTACTTCTAAGGCCTTCATTCCCAACATAAATTACTTTAATTGTTCTATAAAATATAAAAAAGGCAAAAATCTCCTTTTATGGTTATAGGAAGTATGGGGCGCAGTTGTAGGATTTCAAATAGATAAGTATGGTGCACAGAGTGCATAACGATCCTGAAAGAATTGTTGTCTTCAAGCCTTAAGGAAGCCAATGAGTGGTAGTTTTGGTGTCCCAGAAGTTAGAACACCTTTCTAGAGGTAGGAAAAATTATAAATGCACAATCAAAGCATAACATTATGGCAACTTCAGGTTGAAGAATCACCATGCACATCTTCTCTTCAGGCAGATAGAAGGCATATGATTATATCAAAATGAAGGATTCATTTACACATGTCAGACAAGATGGATATTGGGGCTAAATGGACAGAGTGGATGAAGCATTGCATCTTTATTGGTTTTTTTGTGTTGGTTAATTGAGTGGTGGAAGTTTTTTTTTGTTAAATAACTGTTTTGAGTGGTGAAAGGTTTTTACTGTGTGCTCCAGAGGTCTAAGAAAAGGCAATCCCCTCTTCCTGTTCATCTTTATTCTAGTCAGAGGAACTATTAGCCTTCAACCGTTGAGTTTCCAGGCATGATTAGGTCATGGTTTGTAGTGGAGAAAGGGGAGTTGTGGGATGGGGTTGTGGAATGATGTGAGAGAATGGCCAGCTGCTTGGAAAAGGGGTAGGCTTATGCTTATTGTCATGGGACAAAGGTTGTAATGGCGGGAATTACAGTTAGGCAGTTGTGGCCTATTTCAATTTCAAATAATATGTAATATTTGAATTTTAGGCAGCCAACTGGTGCCCTTCCCGAGCCAGGATCAGTATAAACATCAACTGATCCCACACTATTGGAACATCTTGGAATAGAATTGATCTCATTCTCCCACCGAATTCATTCTCTCTCTCTCTCTCTCTCTCTCTCTCTCTCTCTCTCTCTCTCATTACTCTCTGTCCTCTCCCTCCTTTCCTTCAATTCCCACCAATTCTCCCCAATATAGAGGAGAATACCCCCTTGTCAAATTCAATTCTGACAATTAGGTATCAGAGCACAGTCTCGGGGGATGATTTCCATTCTCTCTTACGATAGCCGATGGCACTCACATGAAACAGATGGAGGCACAATTGCAACAAGTCACAGCAATGGTGGCAGACATGCAGGTCAAGATGGAAAATATGGAGTCAACAATGGAAACGGTGGTGGAGAGAAGAATTGATGGGACTATGGAAAGATGGCGCAAAGAGAGCCACGAACAAAACAATCAATTGAGAGATCAAATGCAACAATTCATGCGGATGTTCACAAGCCACAACCAAGTCAGACTCTCCCCTGAATTTCCCCCCGAGAGAAATCGGATCTGATCTTGCCAAGGCATGGACCTGCCCACCGAATTGAGGAATCTTCGGAATTCAAGGCCAATCTGCCAGTTGTAGGTGAGAACACGGTGGAGAGGAGGCAGGGAGTTCAAGCTGTTCATAATCAGCCTGGCTTTCCAATGCCAAAGTTAGAAATTCCAATGTTCAATGGATTGAACCCAAGGTGGTGGGTGCGCTGGTGTGAGAGAATGTTCAGTGTAAACAATATACCTGAACAGCCACGAGTGACTCTCGCTGCTGCCTATCTCAATGATGCCGGAGATGCATAATTCCAAGGATGGACGGGAGCAAAGGAAGGTTGCTATTGGGCTAAATTTGTGGAGGATTTGTGTGAACAATTTGGAGATCAATATATAATGGATGTTGTGGAGGAGTTCAATAAGCTAAGGCAGAAAGGATCGGTCCAATCATATCAACTGAGGTTTGAGGAGCTCAAGTCTCTCGTGTTGATTCTGAACCCTCACTTGATGGAAGGGTACTTTGTTTCTAGTTTTGTAAGTGGCTTGAGTGAGGAATTGAGGCCCACTGTGAAGATGTTATAGCCCAAAACTATAAAACATGCCCCAGAGTGGGCGAGATTGCAAGAATTGACAATGGAGGCTCTGATGAGGAAACAGAGATGGCAGATGAAGGGAATGAATTCTTGTGTCACTCAGTATGGGAACAAAGGATTTAACAAAGGGGGAAAGAATAACCAAGGGGTGAAAGGAGTAAGCAACTCTACTGCTATCATCCCTGCTCCAATAACCTATGGGAAAATTGCAGAACAAAGGAGGCAAGCAGGCTTATGTTTTGTTGTGAGGACAGGCATACTCCAGGGCATCAATGTCAAAGACAGCTCCTACTATTAGAAGGAGAAGAAGAGACAGAGGCAATGGATGAGGGGGCTATAATTCCTAGGGAATTAGAAGGGGATGAAAATGTGGCGATCTCACTCCATACCCTAAGGGGATTAACCAATAGCAAGATCATCAAGGTACAGGGGAAAGCTCGGGACTGCAGACTTATGGTTTTAATCTACAGTGGGAGCACTGATAGCTTCTTAGACGAAAGTACAGCTAAGAAATTGAACTACGAGCTAATGGGAACCCAACCACTATTGGTGACAGTAGCAAATGGCCACAAGGTGATGTGTAAATCAACTTGTGTAGGATTCTGTGGGAAATGCATGGAGAGACATTCGAAGTTGACCTGAGATTACTCAAACTTGGGGGGTGTGATATTGTCCTAGGGGTGGACTGGATGAAGGGGGTGAGCCCCATTAATTTTAACTTTAATAAGATGGAAGTAACATTTGAAAAAGAAGGTAGAAGAATGACACTTAATGGCAGCACTGAAACAGGGGTATGCAAGATGATTTCAGGAAAGAAGTTGCAGAAAATATTCAGAACAAGTGGGGACAGGTGGCTCAACTCTTTTTGATCCATGCAGTGGAGCAAATGGGAGATGATAAAGAACAGGAAGGAGATTTGAGGCTGTCTATCAACAGCCAACCTCCACTGCAATGGAAGCTACGCGAACTCAATTCACTTGATAAACTTCTAGTTGAATTTGATAACCTATTGGTGGAACTTAACTTTCTTCCTCCCAGAAGACCCCTTGACCACTCTTATCACCCCTAAACCCAACACTGAACCAGCTAACATAAGGGCCTATCGACACCCTCCCAAACAAAAAGTAGAGATTGAGAAGATGATAAAGGCCATGCTTTAAAAGTCCATTATCAAGCCAGTCAAAGCTCTTGTGCCTCACCGATACTCCTTGTCAAGAAAAAAGATGGTAGTTGGCGTTTCTGTGTCGACTACCAACAACTAAACACCCAAACTGTCAAAAACAAATTCCCTATCCCTATCATAGAAGACTTATTAGATAAATTGAAACATGCCACTATCTTCACTAAATTAGGCATATGATCGGGTTACCACCAAATCCACATGAATCCTAATGACATACCTAAAACAATCGTCACCACTCACCACTGGCATTATGAATTTTTGGTGATGCTTTTTGGGTTTACCAATGCCCCTGCGACATTCCAAGCCTTAATGAACCAAATTTTCAAGCCATATCTCAAAAAATTCATTCTAGTCTTTTTCGATGATATCCTCGTGTATAGCCCTTCATTCCAACAGCACCTAGACCACCTGAGAACCACACTAAAGGTCCTTATATTCAACCAGCTATTTATTAAGAAATCAAAGTGTTTCTGCACAATAGCTAGTGGAGTACCAAGGGCATGTGATATCTAGTGCTGGGGTGAGCACTGTGTTAGCTCTGATAGCTGACAAGGGAGATTCTTTTGGAAATTGAGGAATTCTAGGGGAAGATAGGAAGAAAATTCAGGGAAGAATGAGAGAGGGAGAGAGAATAACAGAAGAGAGAGAAATCAGATTTTGTGTATTTAATCATATGCAATCATTCCCAGCTGTGGCCACATATATAACCACCTTTGCCATAACTAACTAAGAACGTACACCTGATACAACAAGGCTCTAACCAACTAGGTACAATCAGCTCACACACCATGGCTATAATTACTATCCAACCCTTTGGAATGAGACAAAATTTCCCCCTATTGTTGCCCAAATACAATAATAGAAATTTGTGAAGTGGGAAGGATCCGGGGTGATAGGGTATTGTCTGGAAGTAGTATCAGTGTCCTGAAACAATGTCAACGCCTTGAAGGTATGTCTTGAAAGTGTGCCCTGAAGGTACACCTTGAGAGTATGCCCCGAAGGTATATCCTGAAAGTATGCGTTGAAGGTGTGCCCTAAAGGTATGTCCTGAAGTTATGTCTTGAAGGTATATCCTGAAGGTGTGCCCTGAAGGTGTGCCTTGAAACAAATCCACCAAAGGAAATACTGCCAAAAACCACGAAACAGGTTAGAAGGTCTGTGAGGGTGTCCTCCCGCGAAGACCCTCCGACGATCAAGTTAGTACTCGAAAGATGATACTATTGCAACAGAAATCAAAGTAGTGTTTAGAGGTTACCAGAAGTGAAAAGTCCCTTTGGTTGGTCCTGTAACTGGGTATTTATAGGGCACAATTCCTGAGGATCCTTTAGGGGACACGTGTCAATAATCTAGAAGGGATTGTTTGCTCGGAAAGTACTATTCTTGCCCAAAAGGGGTTAGTTGCTTGAAGAGGTACATGATGCCCAAAAACCCTTCTTATGGCCGGAAAAGGTATATTATGCTCGAAAAGTCCCATTGTGGCCGGAAACCCCCAATGCCTTGAAAGGTAAAGGATGCCAAAAAGCCTTCTTGTGGCCGAAAATCCCCTCAATGCCCAGAAGGTCAGCATGCCAGGAAACCCTCCTTTTGGTCGGAAACTCCTTGATGCTCGAAAAGGTCGGCATGCTCGAAAACCCTCGCTTTGGCCAAAAAGGTCCTGATGCTCGAAAAGGTCAACATGCCTGAAAACCCTCGCTTTAGCCGTAAGGGTCCTCCTTGCCTAGAAGGTGCCCTCATGCCTGGAAAGTCCACTTTTGCCTGGAAGGTCGCCCATCTGCCTAGAAGGTCCCTTATGCCTGGAAAGAACCCTTTTGCTTGGAAAGTCTTGTTGTGCCCAGAAACTCCTTTTTTGGTGGGGCCCCCATTTTTCTTAGCACAACACCCCCCTTTAAAACTTTCTTATCCTCAAGAATTTACAAAAGCTGGGCAACCCTTGGAAACTACTTGAGGAGGTCGGGTAAGTACTCCCACATGGTATGATCTGGGTGCAAGTGAATCCACTGCACCAGCACTTGTGTCAAGGGAATAGAATTCCAGTAGGTCACCCTCTTATCTAGCATTGCTAAAGGTCCTGCTACCACGGCTATGTCCTCTTCGGTAGGGGGAATCTCCAAGCTAACGAAATCTATAGCCCAACTAACTTCTTCAAGAGAGAGATGTGGAAGATCGAATGAATCTTCACTCCTTCTGGAAGCTGAAACCTATAAGCCCTCTCCCCTACCTTGGCCACCACTACGAACGGTCCATAGTACTTGGGGCTTAATTTAGAGGTGGGGATAGCAGAGAACAATTGTTGCTGAAATCTTTTAACTTACAAATATACCCAGTCCCTTACTTCAAACGACCTTTCACTCCTATTCCGATCAGCTATCTATTTCATTCAGTTTTGGACTAGGCTTAGTTCTCTTATGATAATTTGCATAACTTCTTGCCTTTGTCTTAAGTATTGATCCACTGCCATTTTAGTACTTAAGTATTTCCTGATAGCAGGTATTAGGGGTAGTTTATACCCAAATAAGGCTTCAAAAGGAGTTCTCTTTAGGGAGTTGTGGTAATTGGAGTTATACCACTATTGAGCCAATGGTAGCCACTTGTTCCAACTCCTTGGCTTAGAAAAGAAAACACACCTTAGGCAAGTTTCCAAACATTGGTTCACCCGCTCCATCTGTCTCAAGATGGAAGGTCGTAGACATGTGCAACCCAACTTCTAAACTCTTAAAAAGTTCCTTCCAGAAAGTACTAGTAAATATCTTGTCTCAGTCTGACACAATGGACAAACGTAATCCATGTAGCTTCACCTAGGGATGGCAATTGCAACCGAAACCGAAACCGAAACCGTGAGGAACCGAACCGAAACCGAACCGGTCAACGCGGTTAAAAACCGTTTGACTGGGTAATGGTTTAGTTCGGGGAAAAACCGAACACTGTTTCAATGGGTATGGTTTGGTTATGGTTTTCACTAAAACCAAACCAAAACCCGAACCGAAACCGAACCGAATGGTGGGTAACCGAACCAAACCGAACCGAATATATATATAATATAATATGTATAATATGTATATATAATATATATTATATACAACCCCGCCCACCCGAGCCTAGCCCACCCCAGCCCAATTGCCTTACTTGCAAACCCTTTTCCTCTTCTCTTCTCCTTCATCTCTCAACCTCGCTCTCGCTCTCACTCTCTCTCACCCTCGCCGCCTTTCGCTCGTTCGCCCGCCCTCGCCCTTGCTCTCTACATCTCTCTTGCTCTCGCTCGCCCTCGATGGATCTCTCTTGGTCTCGCTAGGGCTCGGCCCATGCTCTCACTTGCCCTCGATCTCTCTCACCCTTTCTACCTCCTTTCTCTTGCTCCTCCGCGCAAGCTCGCCAGTAGCCATCGCTCTCTGCATCTCTCTTTCTCTCACTCGCCCTCGCTAGATCTCTCTTGCTCTCGCTAGGGCTCGGCCCCTCTTGCTCTCGCTCGCCCTTAATCTCTCTCACCCTCGCTGCCTCTCGCTCTCTGCCTCATCTCTCTTCATATTAATTTATTTTTTATATTTATAATTTTGTTAGATGGAGTTAGCTCATTCATTTCAGATGGATATGCATCAATTTACGAAGAATATATTAATGTTGTTGATGAAGGTATTAACTTTCGTAGCTAATTTTTTTTAGCTTAAATTACAATTTAATTATGCACATATTAATTTATTGATCTTAACAATTGTCGGTTTGGAAATGTGATTTTATATCCAATAAGTTTTGTAACTTTATGCAAGAATAAGGTAACTTTATTAGAATTTATCTTTGTTTGTTGTGAAATTATCAAAAAACTTTATGAATGCTATTTGTCTTTATTTGTTGATATAGATTAAACTAAAAAAACCATGGTTAAACCGAAACCGAATGGTTTGGTTATGGTTTTAAATTTTTAAAACCAAATGGGTAATGGTTCGGTTTTGGTTTTAGTAATTTAAGTTTGGTTTGGTTATGGTTTTGACAAAAACCGAAACCAAACCGAACCATTGCCAACTCTAGCTTCACCACCGAGTCAAGTAAGAGTCTTACAACTTCTGAGGCTGTGAAGGGGTGAGATAGGCTTAGGAAAGGACTGAATTTCATTAACCTGTCCACTACTACCAATATGACACTCCTTCCTTCTGACTTAGGCAATCCCTCCACAAAGTCCATCGAAATTTGTTCCCATGCCTATCCAAGGATGTTAAGTGGTTGCAACAAACCCTAGCTAAGGTATCTACCCGTGCTTACAACGTTGGCAGGTCACACACCCCATCACATATGCGTTTACACCCCACTTAAGTCCAAGCCAATAGAATAATTGTCTCACCTTATGGTATGTGGCATTCAATCCCAAGTGTCCCCCTACCGGTGAGCTATGAAGTGAATGTAATATCCTCTCTTTAAGCTGGTCATCATCTCTGATCACCAACCTTCCCTTGTATCTAAGCAACCTGCCTGATAATGTATACCCCTTTAAATCTATGGTTTGGATTGCTAGCTGCGCCATGAGGTCCTTGGCCCAAGGAGTACGTTCATAGCTAGCAATTATCTCTTTTACCCAGTCAGGCACCATTGCAAATAGGGCATGACAGTTTCCCTTCTCTTCTTTCTAGGATAGGGCATCTGCCACTATGTTTTCCTTCCCTTTGCGGTATTGTATAGCATAGTCAATCCCCAACAATTTAGTTACTCCTTTTCTTTGTAATTGTGTGTGCAACCTCTATTGCATCAGGAATTTGAGACTCTCATGATTGGTTCTAATCACAAACTGGTTCCCTTCCAAATAATATCTCCACCTTTCCACAGCCATCAATATGATGATGAACTCCTTCTCATAGATGTTGAGCCCCAGATGCTTTGGGGTTAAAGGCTTGGCTAAGAAAAGCCAAAGGCCTATCACCCTGCATAAGCATAGCCCCTACCCCCATTTCACAAGCGTCTATCTCCAAAAGAAAGGGTTTCGAGAAGTCGGGTAAGGCTAATATAGGAGCTTGTGTCATTGCCTTTTTAAGTGCATGGAAAGTTGCCTCTGCCTGTGGATTCCATCCAAAACCATTTTTCTTGAGGAGTTATGTCAAAGGTTTGCTGATCACACCATAATTTTTAATCAATTGCCTATAGTAACCTGTGATGCCTAGGAATCCCCTTAATCCCTCTCGGCCACTCTAACATCACTGCAATTTTCTTTGGATCGGTACTTACTCCTTCCCCTGTAATTACATAGCCTAAGTACTCTACCTTCTTCTCGGCAAAGGTACACTTGGACCTCTTCACATAAAGCTTATTAGATCAGAGGATGTTGAACGTGGTCCTTAAATGGTTCAAATGTTGGTCCAAAAAGGGGTTGTACACTAGGATGTCATCAAAAAATACGAGGATAAATTTTCTAAGGTGAGGGTGGACGATGTGATTCATCAAGATTCGAAAGATGGCAGGGGCATTAGTTAAGTTGAATGGCATCATTAGAAATTCGTAAAGACCTTGATGAGTTCTAAAGGCCGTTTTAGGAATATCGATTGGATTCATCCTAATTTTGTGGTATCCCAACCTTAAATCGAGCTTTGAGAAGATGGTGGCTCCGGATAATTCATCTAAGAGATCTTCGATAATTGGGATGGGTAAATTATTTTTGATGGTGAGGGAATTCAGTTGGCGGTAATCAACACAAGACCGCCATGCTCCATCTTATCTTTCTTTTTAACTAAAAGTATGGGGGAAGCAAATAGACTTTGACTCAGCTGAATGATGGACTTTGCTAGCATATCCTTGATAAATTTCTCTATTTTGGCTTTTTGAGAAGGTTCTAAATCGGGTTTTAAAAGGATGGTGTGGTCAAGAAAGCAGGCTGGGGGTAGGGCCATAGGTTCTGCAAACAGTTCCTCAAATTCAATCAGCAATGAATGTAAAGAATCACAAGTAGATACCTCAGTCAAGGAATGTAGAGTAGGAATAGGATTAAGCCACGAATGATCGCCTTCCTCTGTCACCAGTTTGCTGTCAACTTCTTCCCCATCCATCACCATCTCTACTGCATACAGGGAGTGCAGTTGAGCTATATCAGCTTCCCCATGTTGAAATAATCTTTGCATCCTTCAGCCTGTCAATAACTTGCAGTCTCCCTCTTCCATGCTCCCTGTTAATGTTACCCTTTTCCCTGCCAATTCAAAGGTTACCTCCAATGTGTTGAAATCGAAAATCAAAGGGCTCACCATTTTCATCCAATCTACCCCTAGTACAATGTGACAACTACCCAACTTAAGGATTCTCAAATCAGTCATGAACTCAAGACCCTGCATGGTCCATTTGAAAGATGGATACTTAAACTGACTTACCATTTTGCTTCCATTCGCAACTATAATTGGAAGCGGCATAGCAGCCTGCACCTCACACTGCAAGTTGTGGGCAGTGTCCTTGTCTAGGAAGCTGTGTGTGCCTCCACTATCGATGAGGACCACCACTCTCTTCTTACCCACTAAGCCTTTTACCTTAATTATCTTTTCTGAGGGACAGCCTTCTATGGCGTGTAAAGATATCTCCCCTCCATCTTCTCCGGACTCACCATTGCATGTGTCCTCCACCTCACCAGCATTCACTGTTGCTTCTTCTGCCTCCATTTCTAGGCCTTCCATTTGCAACACTTGCTTCCTACATTGATGCCCCAAAAAATACTTTTCACCGCAGCAGAAACACAATCCCAACTGTCTTTGACGTTCCACCAATAGGGACTTCTCCAGAATAGGGTTAGAGGGACCCCTAGGTAGTAGATTCCCCTTGTGTCCTATTTGGTGGCCAGACTTAACTCCTACACCCCCACTCTACAAGCTACTACCAGCATACCCTTTTGCTGCGTTCCTTTGTTTCTTAAACACTGCCTCTAAGGCCAACTCCTGTAGCTATGCCTTTTTAATTGCATGTTCAATAGTTATCGGTTGCCACATTTTTACCATTGGTTGGAATTCATCGCTTAACCCACTGACGAAGCTCGACACGAAATACTACTCATCTAAGGTAGGTCAAGAAATCATGAGCAGCGATTTCAGTTCCTCGAATTTGGTTTGATACTCCACTGATTCGGTCTACCTCAACTTGTTGAATTCTTCCACTATGTCAACCATGGTTCTCTCTCCAAAACAGACACAAAAAGCTGCTACAAACTCCTCCCAAACCAAAACAGTCCTCCTGCTACTCCAACCTTGGAATCACGACTTCGCTACATCATTCAAGTAAGCGGCAACCAGATTCACCCTATGTCCTTCCACTCAACAGTGACAGAAGAATCACTCACAACGCCAGACCCACCTATGTGGCTTGCTCCCTTCAAATGATGGAATTTCTAGCTTCAGCATTGGCATACGGTTCAAGGTCACAAGGGGTCCTCTCTGATAATTCTATGGCCGCTCATCCATGCCCATTAGGTTGGTAACTTGGGGTCTGTCCCTTGCTCCCGTCAAGATTGGGGTTGTGTTCAGCCTTGGAGGAAAGTCCATCGGAAGGCTAGCGTTCGGCAACCATGAGAACAAGTTCAACATGGTGCTCAGCTGCTAACCGATTCTAGCAACTTCTTCCCTAAGGCCCCCGAACGTCCACTCGGAGGTTGGTGATTTCCTCCTACGTGGTCGCACCCTCTACTCTCGTCCGACCCAACTCCTCTTGGGTTTGTCGTAGGCCGATGTCCATTAGGTCCATCTTATCAAGTTGCTCTTGGTGTTGTCAGATTCCCTGCTCCAAGGTGTCCAAGCGTGTGTCGAACTACTTTATCCTTGTCCCCTCCGCCTTGTCCTCTAGTTGCCTCGATTAGGTTCGCCTCACCGGTTTGGGTTAGAATCGCCTTCCGATCAGAGTGGGCAACACATTGCAACGCACCAGTCGGAATCGCTTTCGGGTCTGGGTCGGAACTGCTTTGATATCAATTGTCAGCGCAGATAGGTGATAAGGGAGATTCTTCTAGAAATTGAAGAATTTTGGGGGAAGATATGAAGAATATTTGGGGGAGAATGAGAGGAAAAAAAAAAGGGAGGGAGAGAGAGAAATCAGATTTTGTGTATTCAAGCATATGCAATCATTCCTAGCTGCGACCACATATATAGCCACCTCTACCATGACTAACTAGGAATGTACACCCGGTACAACAAGGTTCTAACCAACTAGGTACAATCAGCTTACACACTATGGCTATAATAACTATCCTACCCTTTGGAATGTGACACACTAATTTGAAGAAAGTGGATGCCATGACAGCATGGCCAAGACCTATCAATGTGAAAGCATTGAGGGGGTTTCTAGGTTTGATTGGGAGTACTACCAGAGGTTTGTGAGGGATTACGAAGTGATCAACAAGCCCCTGAAGATTTACTAAAGAATGATGGATTTACTTGGAGCGATAAGGCAGAGAAGGCCTTTGAACGGCTTAAGAAGGCCATGAGTGAAGTACCTACTCTTAGTCTACATGATTTCACTAAGTCATTCATACTAAAGACAAATGCAAATAGCTCAGGGGTGGGGGCAGTACTTACACAGGAGGGCAAACCCTTGGCATTCATTAGCCAAGCCCTGGCACCTAGACATCAAAGTTTGAGTGTTTATGACAAGGAGTTGCTAACAATGTTGATTGTCGTAGATAAGTGGAGGCATTATTTGGAAGGGGTCAGTTCATCATCAAAACTAATCACGAAAGCTTGAAATTCTTGCTGCAGCAATGATTACACACTCACCTACAGAAGAAAGGAATGACGAAGCTTATGGGATTAGACTATGTAATCCAATATCGAAGGGGAAGGGAATAGAAGGCTGCTAATGCCCTATCTCGATGTGTGGAGGAAGGAACCTTGGCATCAATTACCTCAATCATTCCTTATTGATATCAAGAAATCACTACTAGCTATGAGAAGGATGAATGGCCTAAGGAATTATTGGAAAAACTCATCATAGACCCAAATAGTAGGCTAGGATTCACACTAAGCAATAGGGTAATGCAGTACCAAGGGAGATTGGTAATTGGGGTCAGGGAGCAACTAAAGGGGAAAATTCTCCAAGCCTTGCATGGATCCCCTCACGCAGGCCATGCAAGTATGTAGAACACTTACCATCAAGTTAAACAAGTATTTCATTGGCCAAAACTAAAGAAATGGGTAGTAGAGTATGTCATAAAGTGTAATACATGTAAATGGTGTAAAGATGAGACTGTGGCCACACCTGGGCTACTACAGCCTTTAGCTACCCCAAAACAAGCATGGTCCAACGTGTCAATAGATTTCATAGAAGGATTGCCAAGATCAAAAGGGAGAGAATGTGTACTAGTGGTAGTGGACAGACACAGCAAATTTTCCCACTTCATAAGGGTGTCGCACCCATTCACAACACAAGAGGTGTCCCAGGTTTTTCTGGACAAAGTGGTTAAACTACACGGGGCTCTCCAATCCATAGTGTCAGATCGAGACAAGGTATTCACCAGCCTAATTTGGGAGGAGGAGTTAAGGAGTTTGGGTACGAAGTTACACGTCATCAACCTACCACCCGAGACAGACGGCCAAACAGAAAGGGTCAATCAATGTTTAGAAACCTACTTGCAATGTCTCTGTTTCCTACAACTAAAGGGGTGGCACTAATGGTTGTCCTTAGCCCAATGGTGGTACAACTCTTTCCACCATAGTTCTGTCAAGATGATCCCATTTGAAGCCCTATATAGGTATAAACCACCCCTATTGCCCACCATCCCGGGACCCACAACAATGTCTGCGATGAACTCCTATCTATAACAAAGACAGCATGTGTTGAAGTTGCTTCAAAAGGAATTGGCTAATGCTAAAAATAGAGCAAAACGGTTTGCAGATCAAAAGATGAGTCGCAGTAGGAGATAAGGTTTACTTAAAACTAAGGCATGCCCATCTGAAGGCTCTAGCACAAGCTCAGATCTCTAAACTAAGCTCCAGGTATTATGGTCCCTATCCTATTGTGGCAAAGATGGGAAAAGTCGCATACAAGCTGCAATTACCAAAGGGCTCTCAGATAAATCCAGTGTTCCACGTGTCACTACACAAAGGATCAATTGGACAATGCAGCCTTACCCTCCCTACTCACCGAAGCTCGTGGAAAGTCAGAACCCTCAGCCATCATCAATAAGAGGGTTATGTACCAGCAAGGAGCCCCATTGACACAAGTTCTAGTATGTTGGTCCAATCTACATCTAGAGAACAACACGTGGGAGTACCTCCCAGACCTGCTCTCCCAATCTCCAAAGGTGGCGGGGTTACTCTGAATTTCTTGAGGCCAAGAAATGTCCTAGGTGGTGGGTGGGGGGGAGGGGGGAATTGTCATGGGACAAAGGTTGTAATGGCAAGAATTGCAGTTTGGTAATTGTGGCCTATTTGAATTTCAAATAATATGTAATATTTGAATTTTAGGCAACCAATTAGCAACCTTCCCAAGACAGGATCAGTATAAAGATCAACTGATCCCACTCCATTGGAACATCCTGGAATATAATTGATCTCATTCCTGCCTCTCTCTCTCTCTCGACCTTCCTCTCATTACTTTGTTCTTTCCCTCCTTTCCTTCAATTCCCAACAATTCTCCCCAATAAAGAGGAGAATACCCCCTTGTTAGATTCAATTTTGACACTTATTAAAAGCATTCTTTTGAGTTTTCCCACCTATGCCATGTAATTCTTGACAAGGCTCATTCCAATGGCTAATAGACTTCAGAAACTACAGAGAAACATCATATGGGGCTGCCTTGGAGACAAGTTTATGTATCACTTGGTAGGATGGGAAGTTTGTCTCCCAATAGGAAGGGGTGAATTGGGCATCAGAAGCTAGGATTTAGTAACAAAACCATTTCAAGGAAGTGGCTCCCGAGATTTGTTATTGGTGAGTTAGGTCTATGGAGTAGCATAGGCTGGGTGACTTGCCTCCTAAGAGGAGTACCTACTGAGAATCATGTGAGCGTTGGATGAGTCATTAGCTTGATCTTTAATACGGTTGGCGTGTGTTTGTTAGGGGTTTTTTTTTTTTGTAAGATTTTGGTCAGACAATGGAGCCTTCCATGGACTGGTTCACAAGTTATTGCTTTTTTGTTTCTTCTTGCTTGTGATGACAAGGGAGTGAGCATAGGCAAGAGCTTGCATAGTATGAAACCCTCAGTTTTAGGGCAACCTCCACAATTAAGGGATTAATTTGGAGACTTCCATTACCTATTTCTTTATCATTTACCTTATACAAAAGGAAGGACCTTCAGGTTTGGCACCACCAAGAGCAAGGGCATTCTCAGTCCACTTGTCAAGGCTCTATGTGAGAAACATAGGTCTAGCTTCCCTTGGCAAGCTATTGGAATTTGAGGCTCCCTCTTTGTTTCGGAGAGAGGTAAGGTAGGGAAGGGAAAGGAATATAATGAAAAAGAGTGAAGGGTGAAGGGAAGTTATGTAAAGTTGTTATTCTGCCCATTCTGGAAAGGAACATAAAGGACAGCAATTAGCCTTTACTTTTTTGGATAGAGAATTGGAAGAGAGGAAAGATAAAGTAATAAAATAAAATGACAACTATGCCCTTCACAGACATGTAATAGTATAAAAGTTGAATTTAATTACAATGCATTCTAACTTATTACTGAGTAGTAAAAAATTCAAACAATGGTAAGCCTCTACCATCTGCTCCTCTTTCTTACCCCCAATCCAGAAATAGGGTTAGGGTCATAATCTTTGTGTGAACTGCATCCCAAGGTAGCCAAGGGTGAAAGGCGTTATGAACCTTATATCACCTAAGTCTAGGCGCTAAAAAAGTGCTCGCCTAACTGAAGCAAGGTGTTAATTTACAAAATAATAATAATAATAATATTTCACATGAAAGGATAATCAAACAAAATAATATAGAACATTAATACAATAAGTTATATAATTTATATAAAGTTACATAATATATAATATTAACACAAAAATATAAGTTACATTATAATTAATTTAAAGTTCTATAATATAAAATATTAACTCAAACAATATTATAATAAGGTTATGAGTTACATTGTTACAGGCTCACAGTTAAAGCAAACATATACAAGTCTGCAGCAATTAAAGGGAAAGTTAAGTACCAAACAGTGCATGCAGAGATTATCACTACAATAAACCAAACTAAAGGGTTATATAGAGCAGGGATGGTCAGGAGGGTTGCCTCTCACAGGCGAGCTGCTGGTGGTGAGCAGTCGCTAGAAGGATTGGAAATGAACAGTCACATGCCAAGGGTTCCCAGCACATGACAACTTGGACTAACCTCCAGCAATGGCTCTTGAAGTCACCTCCCTAAGATCTATGGTATTAGGTCAATTAAAGCAACCAAAAATCAACAAAAGTGGAGGAACTCACACTGTGGGTTTTGATCGGTTAGGTGAACGGAGGAGCCCTGCGTTTGGTTTTCTTCTTTTCTTTTTTCATTTCCTCTTCATTTTACTCTTCCTATTACACTGACAGACCTTTCGCATGCCTTCTGCAGATGACCCTTCCTTTCCTTCAATTTTTCTTTTTATTTTGATTTGTTAGAGCCTAGGCAAGCACTTGTGGCACTCAAAGCCTCAGCAGAGGCACCTGCCTAGGCAACGCCTGAGTGAAAAGGAGCCTCACCTAGCAGTAGGCAAGGGCCCCAGCACCTTTCCTTTGACAATGTTGTTGCATCCCTTGGATCAAATCTCACTTTGGATAACTTGAAAAAGAAGATACAGATTGTTTTAGGTCAATTATATGTAGGAGTAGCAGTGAGTCACATTATCATCTTCTTGTTCACTACACAGTGACCAAAGATGTTTGAGCCTCTCTTTTCTTTCTTTTGAGTTTCTTCAGGTAATGTTGCTTCAGTTTCAGACCTCATGCATTCTTGGAGGTGTAGATGGCTGAATTGAAGGCTCAATGTAATTAGGTTTGTTAAGCTAACTTGACCAAGAAAAAAAAAGGTTTAACTTCATAGCAAGGTGTTTGTGAGTATAGATAAGTCATATAAGCTATTTTGAAGGGAACCATTCCCATTTCCCCTTTAGACAGGAGTCTCTTGTTTGTTTTACCAATGAGTTTTTTTTCCCCCTTTTGTGGATTTAGGCTTTTGAGGTAAGCCTTAGTGACAAGGGTAAGGTTGCTCTTTCATGTCTGGAAAGTTATGGGTTCAAGTTATAAAGACAGTCTCTTTACAAAATAAGGATAAGGCTACATACAAAAATAACCATCACAAAGCAAGGAGAATCATGCACTAAGGTTGCCTTTCTTTTGGTATAGGCATTTTGCATTTCTGGATTCTTTACCTAGAACATACACAGAAGTATTTGGTCCCTTGCAGAACTCAGTGCCCCGGACAATCTTCAAACCCACCAGGTAACCCTCCAAAAAAGTTTCAGAAAGCACACAATATAACGATGAAAAGACAACCTACTTTACCAGCTGATCATACGTGGCACGCTTGGGTACAAAAACACAAGTTAGCAGGAAATTTCACACTACACCCAGAGCTGAAGACATTTTCTACCTGAATGAGTAAGAGTTGGACAGCAGCTCGGCATTTAGCATCAGAAATAGCAGCAAAAAAACCATCCCTCCTTGAGTTGTCTGAATCATCTTCAGCTATACCAGACCCAGCAGTATCATCATTACTCTGCCAAGATAACGCAGCTTCATTGTTCCAAATTTTAGCATCCCCATTAACAATGAAGAAGAAATCAGGAAGTGTAGCATTGGCTGCTTCTTTGAGAGAGAGAACCACTTCTAACCACTTGTTATCAGAAAAGAGATCCCCTGCATTGCTCATCAAACGAACAAATGCGGCAATCCCAATACCAGCAAGGCTTTGGTGAGGACGTTTGATAAAACTAACTAGCAGCATCAACACTTTCCTTAATAGCGGATTGACAGTGTTATAAAACTTAACAAAAAGATCTACAACTAGTTGGAGAGCTAAAGTGCATGTCTCGTAGAGCCATGCATCTTGATCAAGCTCACCCATATCACTGTCAATCCCCTGGCTGGATGAATCTCCACCAGATGGATCAATAGCATGACGAACATAGTCAAATATTGGAAACAGGACTGACTCAAACACTCTTTCCCACAGAGGTAAAGAGAAAAGATGACCATGGTTTCTCAAGGTGTCAAAAAGTATTTGAAGGGCGCTCTTCCTGATTTCAGGCCTTGGGTCAAAGCTAAGCTCTGACAATCCTGCAGGAAAAAGGAGGAAAAAGGAAAAAGAAAAAGATGCTTCAATGACAAGTTTGCATACAGTTTAAAGCACGGAGTATTGAAAACTTAATCACTTTGCCACACAATCATTACCAGTCAGACATTCTACTTACCAGCTAACAAAGGGAACCAAAAGTAGAGATGATCTTCCTTAACTGCCAAGTCTCCAGCATCATGTTTTCTATCTTTTCCTTTTTGAGGTGAAGAAGGAGAGATCTTTCCAGAAGCTTCCTTCTCCTTGTTCCTTGATGTGGCACCTAGATCTCCTTCAGCAAGTTTTGCCGCACAGAGACGAAGAAACGCAATAGCGTTGAGACTAATATCTTTGTTGAACCTACTATTAGTGAATGCAATCAGGCAATTTACACAATCCGTAAAAGTGGTAGTTTCAGTCTCAGTAATATATGGGAAATAATCCCGCACAATCTTCTCAATTATCTCGAAGGCCAAGAGAACAATGTTTTTGTGATCATCATATGCTGCCGTGGTGAAGACCTGAAAAATGTTCACATCATAACAAGCCGAATGTCAATGCATTCAGAAACACTGTTGTAATCCATTATATTGATAATAGATACTTCTAAGTGATGATGCAAGAGACAGAGAATGGAAGCTTTTAATACCATAAACATGCTCTTCCATCCTGATTTAACATTATTGACACGAGACAAAACCATTTGAGAGACACATCTGATGATTAATTCTCTAATTTCCACAGCACTACTTTTCCGCATAACAATCACAAAAGGCTTCATAAACTCATTCTGAAAATTGTAATTAGCCAGCTCTTCCCGCTCCAAAAATTTCATTGATAATTGGCGTAAAGAATCCATCGCAAAAATTGCAATTGAAAGATTTTCAGAACAGCCAATTGTAACAAAGAAGTCAGAGAGCACATTCCAGATGCTTGACCACACAAGTCGGATACGGTTCATGTTATAGTGCCTGTTCAAAAGAAAAGAACAAGTAAAAACCTTCCTACTAATTTGAAAGCAAAAACAATAGGGGAGAGGAACAAAACAAGTGGAGATGATTCATACGCGATCTCAACTATCTTTGTAAGGCTGAAAACACGTGGATCAGACATAGATCGCAATTCTTCCATAGATACCTTGCAAAGAGCCTTGACAAAGTCAACTATAGCCTCACTGTTTAACTTTTGACTCCGTGTAAATATGCGATTCATCTCACCCACTTGTTCCAACATATTTAAGTTGGATACTAAATTGTTCATCTGGTCAGAAGTAATTCCTCCAGAAGCATTGCCACCAATACCAGCACTATCATATGAACCCCTTCTCACAGCTGTTGCTGCATACTGAATCCTCCCAGGTCCTTTCTTCTTTAGTACCGGAAGGATATTTGACTTGGTTTGTTTGGATTTGTCAAAATCATTCTGAGGAATAGCAAAGAAAGTAGCATCGGGAGGAGCACCCTCCCCCAATAGATGCAAATGCTCAAATCGAGAAACACAAGTCAAAATATGCTCCCAGGCTTCCTGTAAATAATTCCCATCTTCATCTGCAATTGTAACAATTGCCTGTTGAAGAAAGAAGAATATCATATCAAAGAGCCAGTCTTTTAAGCATAAACTAGCTGCTCTGAGTCCAATAAGTTGTTAGCTATTAAAACTTATTATAGCAAATCAATCCTGAAAAGGCATGTTTGCTGTTCATTAACCAACTATGAGTGAGCAGATCATATGCAACATCATTTCCTCATTCTAAATGTCTGACAGTACCATCATTCTTTGGCAAACACTTGTGTGGATTAATCTAGAAATGAATAATAACCCTGTGTTGTGCTTGTGATGACCATGTTCAATTCTGCTTTATGATCTAAATACAAGCATGCATCTCCTGACAAAAAGCCACACCAAAAACCATTGACTTCCAAGCATTGGACACATGAACTTTATTACCCAACCCAATGGAGTTCATAAAGATGTTAACAGTTTAGAAAATCAAAAGGGTACCTTAAGTCTAAAGATCACCAACTGCAATTGGCAATTTTCTATTAGCTATGTAAGTGAGGAAGCAGACAAGGAACAAGCCCTTCATTAGGGTTGGATGATTAAGCATTTTATCGTATTTCATACTTCTTATTCTTTTCTTTTGTTCCTATCCTTTCTCACATCCAAAATGACAAATTCAGGGGCAATACTAACCTTGATAGCATCTATATTTTTCTGTTTGATATCTGCAGGTGAGTGTAGAGAAGTAAACTTTGCAAGTGAAGTCACAAAAGCATCTCTATGCGTCTTCATGGACATCACTGCAGTAACATGGATTGCACAACGGAAACCCTCCAAACATTGAGATATTACCACTTCATCGTCACTTTGATCAAGAGGAACACTGAAGGCAGCCAACATAGGAGCCCAGCACACCTCAATCATAAATCTGAGGATCACAACATCTGTTGCTGCATAATACACCGACCTACAATTAAGAAAAGTAACTTAAAATCAAGAGCATGACCTAGATACTTTTCAGAAATATAATTTCCTAAGCTTAAAAAGAGGAGGTGAGGGGGGAAAATTGAGTAGTCCTCACTTGCAACTAAAGACCTTCAGTTATATTAATCTATTCTCATGGCCCATTCAACAGAATAGAATAGCTCAAAGAGACAGCAAACAAAATAGACCCAGCCACCCATGGTATTTGGGAGAAGCTGAGTTCGGGTATAATAAAAATGTCCAGAAGTATCTAGCATTCATTTAATTGAATCACACGAGATAAGGCACGATGGTAGTCATAACAGGAGGATATGCATAACACTTGCAAGGCACTAAAAAGGCAGAACCCGAAATAGGATTAGGGCAGCTGGCAAGGAATGAATAAATTCAGCCTTGGATGTAATTCAAATGTCTTGTACTACCTAGCATTCAATTATTTGATGCGTTAGAATCATTTAATTGACACGGATCAGAGTGATAATAGATCATGCTGCAACATATGACATGTCTCTGAAATGGAATATTACAAGATTCCATTGTTTATGCATGGAATTCAAATTTTATATGATAAAATTTTATATCATTTATCATATAAAATTTGAATTTTTTATGTATGGAATTCAAATTTTATATGATAAAATTAGTCCATCCAATTTTCAATTGGGTTTGGATGGGGATACAAAAGAATAATACATTTTTGTATTTTCAAAAGAGAATTATTTAAATCTAAAATTAATAAGATTTTGTTGATTCATTATTGAATTAGTATCATATATTAGAATGAGATGTAAAACAAGTCATGTGTGTATCTCTTTGCTTTCATATACTAGATATAGTACAATATAGATAAGAAAAATGTATCATCACCGAATTTTCAATTTGCTTTCATATACTAGATATAGTACAGGATAGATAAGAAAAATGTATCATCAACGAATTTTCAATTGTGGGTACCACAGCCACCTAGAGTATCTGAGATGAGCTGACTTCAGAAATATTACAAGACTACAGTAGTATCTACCAATTCCTTTAATAGGGGCATAAGAGTTGTTGATCTTACTCAGATTTGCGAGCTTTTTCTTTAAATTGTTCTTGCATGTGCCTCATGAGATCATCATTGGTCTCCATGCGCGTACCTTCCCACCGTTTACGGATCACAATATTCAATATGTTATCTAATCCCAAAATTCTGTTTGAATTTGTAGATTGTTTTTGTTGAAGAGCAAGATCATCTTCCTTCATTTTAATCTCATTTCTAGATATTCGCTCAAATAACGATCTCAAGTACTCCTCAGGTAAATCTTTTCCGTCGTCTATGCCACGATTGTTCCTTATAAAATCATCAGCTGACATCTGCATAATTAATTACAATATACCAATGAGAAGTTCTTTAGTTCATTTTCAACCACTCAAAATAGTACATACCTTGTTCTTAACCATTGGATTATGGGCATCAGTATTGAGCAGTATGACTGAGTAAGCAAGGACATAAGCAGTGTCCGCACTGGTGAAAGCCTTAGAATTACATTTGCAGTAACGCTCAGCAAACTTTTCCATTATACGGTCAATCTTCTGTGCCTCACCAGGCAACCTAAAGCCCTTCAGAAAGGCTCTAATTGCCTCGTCAAACTCCATACCTTGAAAATCAAATGAATCTACGTATGCATGCATTACTTTCAGTGATAAATCTTCCCTTTCCCCCAAATAATCACCAATCAAAGTCTTGTTCAAACCAGAAGCATTTTTAAGGAAATCTGCTATCTCCTCTGGTGAGTCCCCCACCTTATTTGCTTTTATCAGAAATTCAATACCTTTTTTAGGCTTCCGATTGAAGAGAGATATACCTTCCTGTCATAAATTTCAGATTAGATTCTATTGCAGTAGCTGGCAAAATAAAGTCAGATAAAAAATGGAATTGCATAGTTTATTCCATTGAGAAAATTTTACATTTACTTGCCTGAAGTTCAAGCTTGTATGCACGGCGCTGCTCTATTGTTGAAGCATCAGAAACTTCACTAGAGGCTTCAGAATGAGAATCTGATCCTTCAACAGGTTCATCTCCATTCCCATTGACAAGCGGAAGATTACCAGGATCAAGACTGTTCTCAACTCCATCAAATTTCTTTAGTGAATGAGGATCTGGAATGCGCAATTGTTTGTTCATCCAGTCTCCCATGGATTTTAAAATAGCCACTAAACACCTCATAGCTTCAAGCTTCATGGTTCCTTCCTGAGGTGGCAACAGTGTAGTGGCAACACCAGGTGGGACACCTTGAGCAGTTTTAAGAAGTCCATTGACCATTCTGAAAACAATAACATACCAAAAGAGACAGCACGTACTTGAGAATGTCAAAATGAAAGTAATGCTGTCATAACCGTTAAGAGGAGAGACAATTGATGTGCCCACTAGCAAATTAAAAAGTTCATATATTATGGTCTCTGTCCTCTTTCCTATGTTACATGGACTTATTACTCATATTGAGTTTGGAAGTAAAATAATGTGTATTCTGTATTATACAACATTCTTAGATATATGATGTTACTTTTTGGAAATGCAGTTGGCATTAAATGGAATTTGGATGGAAATGAGATTAAATCTTGGAAGTGCTCTTCAGTATCACAAACGAGCTTCTTTTTCTTCAAAATTATTAAAAATTGGAAGATTAAAGTGTCTACTTTAGCTTTAGGTAGGAGTGCTGTACATATATCCCAGACCCTTACCCTTGTCGTATCCGGCGGAGATGGGTAAAACATATATCATTAGTGAAAAACAGAAGTGAAGCTGCAAAAACATACCTCTCAAATATGTTTGATGAATTTACATCACAATCATAATTAAGGAATATGTCAACCAAGATCTGTGAATCAATACAAAGCTTCTCAAGAAACCGAAGCACTATCATCTTCTGCTGGAAATTAGGTTGAGCAACATTTTCTAACACTCTGAGGACTATCATGGGGAAAAATACTCCAATCTCTGCCTTCAATCCAGCTCTAAATCTTGAGACCAGACTGATGAAAATGGAGCAAGAGAGCTGGAAAACAATCATAAGAGTTGAAGCACTGTTCTTCAACAATGACAGACACAAGTACTGCTTAATGGCACCTAAAAATCTGTCCCACCATAATAAAGTTCAGAAGACCAAATCCAAATTAGAGAGACTTTGTTAGTCAAAAGTGAAATCAGAGAAAGAGAGAACAGAGATCAACATCAGAAGGAAACAGACCAATTGTCCTTAAGAGTAGACATAATATATGAAGGGTCCCAAATAAAAGAAGCATATATCAATCACAAAATAATTTATGACCATATCAGGGTTAATAACATCACCAAGGGCGCCAAATTAGAGAAAATCTAATATTTAACTTATGAAATTCTCCTAAAAAAATGCATTAATCGATATAAAATTCACTGGAATACTTAAGGGTTTAAATATCAGTAATTGAGGTTTATGTTCGAAGAAAGAAGCAAACCAGCTAAACATTACTGAATCTATGCTAAAGCCTTTCTCAAAAGTAATCTAGTATATGTCTATTAAACAAAGGTACTAAGGTCAATAACATCTACCAATAAAAAACTCAGAGAGAGATCAAGTTAAGCTGTAACAAGCAGTTTGCAGATCTAGAAGACCAAGAAGACTTTTCACAACGAGGGCTCAAAAAGTAACCATAACCAAGAATTATCCAATATATATCTTCTTCAGACTGCAATGCTCACCAATACTTAGAGGTGGCTACAATTTGTCAGATGAACTCAATAACTCCATTTAAATACAAGACTCAAACAGAAGTCTTCCTCTACCAGAGAAGTTATCCCAAAAATTCTCAAAAAAGTAGTTCCATACTGTTCTTCTCTTTTGTTCGGTGATTTTCATAGATGTTGGAAATTAACATTGAGGCTGCTGATGGAAAAGATATGCTCTGGTACCAAAATTGATGAAGCACAAAACAGAAGAGGAATGGGCAAAGAACGGAACAAGGAGAAGATAGAATGAAAGAAGATAGGAGAAGCAAAAGAAAAAGGGAAAGAATGATAGAAGAGTAGATAGAATAACCAAGTATGCAGTATCTATAGTCAGTATAGTCCATCGATAAATATGAGACTAATATGTCTGCCTCCCTTCTATAAATGTATAACATTTATAATAGGAAAGGAACAAAGAGATTAAAGAGAATATTAGAGATAATAGAAGGAGAAGAAGAAGAGAACAATTACAGGTAGATTTGCTAGAAAGAACTAGGAAAAGCAGATATTGGAATAAAGAAGAACACACAAATAGAGGGAGGCAAGGAGGGAGGGAAGAAAATAAATCTGAGAGTTTGTCACCCAAGGAGGCTGTACAATACTTTTGAGGTATCGGTATTCAGAGGAAGTTGAACTTTAAAAATGCTGTCCTGAGTGAATTACTTCAAGAATATACTTTCAATCTTAATCACTGCATGAGCATTGAGAACAGACTTGTTCATGCATCAAGTATACTTGCTGTCATCTTACCAATCCACTTTCCCTGAATTTGGCATTATTCATCTTGTTGCTCATACATGCCCTTTTTTTTGGCTAAAAGCTAACATATGCCTACTTTGTGCTTGAAGAATGTTACTTCTTTAGATGGTCCAGGCATTGCACTCCTCACATTTCACTTAAAGGCTTCCTAGTTGAAGAATTGCACATAAGAGGTCTAGCTGGACAACTTGGTAGAGATGAGACGTCCTAGTTAAGGATATGTTTATAAATCATCCTTGAAAAGGGATATTGTCATGATTATCTTACTATTTTGCACGTGTTCCTTAGTTTAAAAAGGGTATCTGCAGTGTACAAGGCTCCCCACTTTATGAGGAACATGGGAGGGTCGTACAAATTCTTGCCTATCCCAAAAGTTTCGAAAGAGTGTTAGCATATATTTTGTGCTTCAATTGCCTAAAACTGGTAGAGGACATGGTATCATTGTAGTTATTATAGTGGATAATGTTAAACATATCAGTTATTTTTGGATGAAATGTGATTCTTCAACTCTTTTTTTAAGTAAATTCTTCGACTTTTTATTCCAAACCAATGAAGGTGAGCCTTGGCACAACAGTAATATTACTCCATTCTGAACTAGAGGTCACAAGTTCAAATCAAGAAACCTCTTTGCTAAGCAAGGGTAAGGTTGCATACAATTGGCTGTTCCCAAAACCCGCAACACGGGAGCCTGTGCACTAAGTTCACCTTTTTCATGGGCAAACTGGTGATGTTAATTGCAATAGACATACTGCCGGTGATAAGAAAATAGGATTCAATATTGTGGCCTTGAAGTTTGCTTATGATATCTTGATCACAAAAGTCCTTTTCTGAGTTCAAGGTTGTATTCCATCTCTAGCCCAATGACCACATTCCTTTACCACTTGATGCCCAACCTCCTAAATATTCCAAATCATTTGTATTAAGAAATGAAAACTATAGAATCACCAGTATTGCGCATCATAGAAGCGACATTTGAACCAGGACTATATCACAATTCAAATTCATCATGAGCAGATCTGTAAATCTCATATCAAGTATCAATATAATTATGACCTATGCCATGTTTAAGGAATTCCCCCAAGTTTTCTTTGTTCTTTCTTTACTTGTGCTTCTTCCATTTCTTCTACTTGCCTTACAAATGTGCCTATCGACCTTTTCCTCACATCAGGATGATAGATAATCCTTCTTACAAGTGAAAACAAGACCAATAAACGCACTTGTGAAGTAAGTGGATGAAATGAAGGAAGTTTGTAGAAGAAAAGGTAGAGAAAAAAAAAACAATTTGGTCAGAAACTCTCTGTCACGCTGCTAAGGGTAATTTGGCCCATGCCACTGATTTCTATATTTTGTCTATATTTTTGTCATGCAATTGGGTATTTTGTCTATATTTTTGTCATGCAATTGGGTGTCCTCAGCCATTATAAGGCTATACTACGGTAGGGCCACCTTCTAGAAGGACCCTAACCGTCTATATATATGCAAGGGCCACACCTAAGAAAATCAAGCAATGAGAATATTCTGATCTTTTCTCTCTCCTTTATGTTATTCTCTCTCTCCTTCTCAATTCTCTCTCTTTCTCTTCTTTCTCGATAACCAAAGAATTCCTCTTGGAATTCTGCCGATTACTTGTTAGTCCCCCCAGTACTAACAATTGGTATCAGATCCGTTGATCACCGGCCGAAAAACATGGCGGAAGAAACCCGCATGAAGCATATGGAAACATGATTGGACGTCATAGAAGCTAGTTTGAGGCAGAGCCATGAACAAGTTGACAAGAGGTTGGAGACAGTAGAAGTGGGGGTCAGAAACACCCAAGAGGATGTGAGCCGCATCCGAGCTGACGTGTTGGAGGTCAAAAGGAACATAAGGGAGGATTTCTCACGTTTGAGGGAGGAATTCTCCAAGCTAAGCCAGCAGTTGAGTGTTGCGTTAGCCACCTTCTCTAGGCAACCCAATGCAAGCTTGCCGAGGGATTTCCCACCAAGAGCAGTGCCGATCATTCCCAAAGCTAGAGGGAGATAGGAGAGGGAAGAACGGATGGAGTTTGTAGCAGAAAACACACTAAGAGGAAATGGGGTGAATCAGCCTAACGCTTCCATGCTTAAACTGAAGATTCTGGTGTTCAAAGGGGAGAAACCTCAATGGTGGATCAGAAGATGCGAACACTTCTTCTATCACTACAAAGTGCCGGAGGCGAATAAGGTAAATATGGCGGTTGCATACATAAACGATGTAGCAGATTCATGGTTCCAGAGTTGGAGTGGACGGGAATGAACGGAGATGGCCAGAATTCATGGAGGAGTTGTGTGCCTGTTTTGGGGAGAGTAGCTTAACAGATATAGTTGAGCAATTCAACAAGTTAAAGCAAGAAGGGACGGTGGAAGAATACCAGGCCCAATTCGAGGAGCTCAAGTCTATAATCTCAGTCATGCTACTCATCCAACATTAGATGAGCATTACTTTGTATCGAGCTTCCTCAGTGGATTAAACGATGAACTTAGGCCAATGGTGAAGATGTTGCAACCCACTACCGTGAGGCAAGCAGTGAAGAAGGCCCAGTTACATGAATTATCCCTGGAAGCCTTTGTGAAGAAACATAAGATTTCCCCAAAAGGATCGAGAGGGGGTGGGTAGAGTCCTATGGAAGGAGCATGAAACTAGAGTTTCAGATGTGAAATGAAGAAGCAGAAAATCACACAAGAGAAAATGAGAATGAGAGATTCTGAAGAATACCTCGATCAATGAATAACTCAAAAATGAAATAAGGCATACCTAAACTATTTATATCCAGCTATCCTTAACAACAAACTAACTAACCGACTTAGTTACTTTAACTAATCCTTTACTAAATACAACAAACAACATAACTAATTACAGCAATTCACTATACTAGTCAACATCAATTTCTTCAACATTCCCCCTTAGATTAGACCTCCTGACCGAGTTAGAATAGGTAAGCTTTGTCTTGTCTGAAACTGCTGGCACATGAGAATATATAGGAGATAACCTAAGTCCAAGTTTGTTACACAAAAATGACAACTTGTTCGTTGATAGTCCTTTGGTAAAGATGTCTGCCACTTGATGTAGAGTAAGAACAGAATTTCAATCTCTCCATTTTCCACTTTTTTCCCGAACAAAGTGCACATCTATTTCAATATGCTTGGTACGTGAGTGAAACTCTAGATTTTCCGCTATGCTCCTTGCTGCTAGGTTATCACACCATAAGACTGGAACATGGGCTAATGGATAGCCCAATTCAGAAAACAAAGATTCTAACCATATGATTTCAATCACTCCTTGTGCTAATGCACGATACTCTACTTCTCCCACAGAACAAGCCACCACGGATTGTTCCCTAGAGCTCCAACCCAACAAATTTTGGCTGAGAAATACACATAATACATTGGTAGACATCCTGGTTACTTTGCAGCCAACATAGTCTACATCAATGTAAACTGTTAGGGACAATTCACTAGCGGTAGGTGCAAACAACAACCCCATACCTATTGTGCCCTTGAGATATCGAAGTAGCTATTTACAAGCCATCCAATGTTGCAGTTTAGGAGAGGATAGGAACTAGCTCAATTTATTAACCACAAAAGCTATATAGTCAGGTATAGGTCAAGTATTGGAGAGAACCAATAATGGTTCTATAGAGTGATGGATTAAAAAGACTATCCCCTTCATTAGTTAATAAAATGCCCAAATTCACTAGTATCTCACAAGGCTTGTAGTCTTGCATTCTTGCCTTTTTCAACAAATCCAATGTGTATTTGGATTGTGTAAGATACATACCACTAGCATCTCTACGAGACTCAAAACCTAGGAAATAATTGACTGAACCTAAGGTTTTGAGCGCAAAATAAGTGTCCAAATCATGAATACAGGCCTTAAGAACAATAGGATCAAATCCCGTGACAAGAATATCATCAACATACACCAATATGAACAATACAGCTTTAGTGGATCTCTTAATGAACAAAGAAGCATCTGAAACAGACCTGACAAAACCCCAATTTTGCAAAGTTGCCCTTAATTTGGTGTACCAAGCTCTAGGGGCTTGTTTGAGACCATAGAGTGACTTTTTCAGCTTACAAACATAGGAGGGAAATTTGAAATCAACAAAGCCCTCAGGTTGTGACATGTATACATCTTCAATTAGGTCCCCATTGAGAAATGCATTATTAATATCCACTTATTGAATGTCCCAACCAAAAGAGACTACCAAGGAAAATAAAACTCTAATGGTGGGAGTCTTAACAACAGGACTAAAGGTCTCCGCATAGTCTATTCCAGGGGTTTGAAGAAAACCTTTAGCTACCAAACGAGCCTTATGCTTGAGAATTGATCCATCAAACTTATACTTGACCCTAAATACCCATTTGCAGCCAATAAGATTCATATTAGATGAAAACAGAATTAAATCCCATGTATGATTGTGCTGTAATGTAGAGAATTCCTCTTTCATAGCCGTAATCCAATGAGGATCTAAGAGGGCTTCATGGACTGAATTACGTTCTAGGGTACTCATTAATACATGGGGAGAGGTAGCAACAGGTTGTTAGGACTTAGATTGAGTTATCATAGGACAAATAGAGGGTGCTGGAGCACGTTTATGTTTAGGAATATGGGGCTGAATAGGCAAAGAAGACTGCTGATTTGAAGAAGGCTTTGAAGACATAATAGGACAGAATCAGCAATATTGGAAGGTGACAAGGAAGGAACTGAAGACTGTGCTACTCGAGGAACATCAGAATAAAAAGAAGGAAGAAAATGAAGGATAGAGGTTGAAGTACCATGAGAATGAATTGCAGATGAGGAACAAGCTGAGGGTAAGAACAACCTAGGATAGGGATACTCATCTGGATTAAATTTAACATGCCGAGAGACATATATTATACCCGAAGGATGTAAACATTTATACCCCGCTTGAACATGGCTATAACCAAGAAACACACACTTGGAAGAATAAAAATCAAACTTGTGTCAGTTATAAGGTCAAGAAAGCAAGAGCATTCAAAAGGTTGAAGGTCAATATAGTTAGACTGTTTATGACAGAGTAACTCAAATGGAGAGAAAAATTTCAAGATAGCATAAGGTAAAAGGTTTATGGTGTAGACAACTGTTTGAAATGCTTCTACCCAAAATTTTAAAGGCATATGAGCATGAGCTAACAATGTAAGACCCATCTCAGCTATATATTGATGTTTTCTTTCAACAACACCATTTTGTTGGTGTGTATGAGGACATGTAAAACGAGGCTGAATGCCACACGTTTGAAGATAGGGTAAAAAGTATTTAAATTCTCCCCCATTATCGGTTTGCAAGGCTTTTAGTTTTGAGTTGTATTGTAACTCAGCAAACTTGTGAAAATTCATAAAAGTAGGTAAGGCATCAGACTTCAACTTCAAGGGAAATAGGCATGTGTATCTTATATAGGCATCAACAATGATAAGATAGTAACAATAACCCTCAGTAGAAGTAATAGGAGTTGGACCCCATACATCAAAATAAACCAATTATAAAGGTTGTTTTGTTGTAATGGGTCAATGAACAAATGGAAGTTGATGTAATTTACCAATTTTACAGGAATCACAAAAGGAAATATTAGACTTGGAACAAGAAATATGAAGTTTATTCAAAACATGTTGTAGTATATGAGATGCAGGGTGCCCTAATCTGGCATGCCACTACTGCCTGACATTACGTGTTTAGGCTACATTTATGCTAGATGACAAATCTAGAGAGAACAGATATTGTCTTGTACATTTATTTAAAGAAATAGAAAAAGTAGCAACAACTTCTGAGGTCTTGAAAGAAGAATAGCCTTGGACTCGGACACGACATTACCAAATGTTGGTACCAACTAATATAGGCCATCTTTAAGTGTTCCTCGAAGTAACACCAGCCTTGAGTCCTTGTCCTTAATCAAACAAGAAGTAGAATTAAACTCAGCAACAACATTATTATCTTTTGTGAGCCTACACTAAGGAGACTCTTCTTCATATAAGAAACATGAAGTACATTAAGAAATGAAATAATGGAGCTAGGGTGAGTTTGAGTATGTAAATGACTAACACAAACATTGGAAATAGGTAATGTCTTACCATTGCCAACGGCAACTTTATCACTTCCATGATATGGAGAGGATAGAGAAAGATTGTTGAGCCTGGTGGTAATGTGGTTAGTTGCTCCAGAGTTAACAAACCAAGGAGATTCTCCACGAGGTGAGGCTTGGGATTGAGTATCAATAGACTGAGGCAAATAACCATAAGAGGTAGACCCAGAGTCAGCCATAAAAGCTTCATTAGATTCCTTAGGACCGGCTAGAAAACAATGCAAATCTGATTGAGACTAAGAACCACCTCCACCTCTACCAAAATTTCCAAGACTCTGATTCTGACCAGAACTTCTTTGAAAACTCCTATCAAAGCAACGGTAACATTTGCCTACAAAATGGCCGAGTTTACCACATAGCTGGCAATATACTCTCCTACCACCAAATCGACCTCGCCTCTTGCCTCCTCTATTCATATAACCACCCCCAAGAGATACAAAACCTCATCTATTATTAACATAGCCACTACCAGATCTAGATACATAAAAGGAAACATTCACATTCACAGATGGTGAAACAGTATAATCAAAATTAACAGAGGAAAAATCAAATGAATTCTTAGTAGCTAATCTTTGTTCATGCATTAACAAGAGATATTGAACTTTCTCTAAGTTTATCTCGTCCATCTGATATGTAATAAGGCTCACCACAATTTCATAATCATGATCAAGGCCATTCAAAATCGCTAACAACAGATCCTTATCACCTAGGGGTTCACCAATAGCAACTAGAGCATGTGCAATAGTTTTGATTCTCAAAATGTAATCATTAATAGAAAGAGAGTTCTTCTTAACTGACCGTAGTTGTTGTTTTAATTGAAATGATTTAGCAACTGTCTGCTGCGAGTAGAGAGTCTTAAGAGAAGACCGTACCTCCTCGGACGATTCGCAATGTATCACATGTGCACGGACTTCCTTGTCCATCGTAGAAAAGAGTCATCCGAGAAAAAGTTGATCAGATCGAATCCAGGTTGTGTATATTGGATTTACGATCAATGAATCAGATCCTCCTACTTTCGTATTTGGAACATATTTAGGAGGAGGCGGAGACTTGTTAACAAATTGAAGCAAGTCAAAGGCTCTAATGGTAGCTAAGACTTGTGCCTTCCAAAAAAGGTAATTACTGGTATCAAGTTTGATTGGAACAAAATTGAAGGATTTTGCAATTGACGGAAAATCGAGTTGCGAGTAGTCAGAAGATAAAGAAGAGTTTGATCGAGGTAATAAGGAGGCACTGCAATCTTGATTAGATGCCATGGACGTAGGTCAATGGCTCTGATACCATGTAACTAGGGTTTCAGATGTAAAATGAAGAAGCAAAAAATCGCACAAGAGAAAATGAGAATGAGAAATTCTGAAGAATACCTCGATCAATGAATTACTCAAAAATGAAATAAGGCATAGCTGAACTATTTATATCCAGCTATTCTTAACAACAAACTAACTAACCGACTTAGTTACTTTAACTAATCCTTTACTAAATACAACAAACAACATAACTAATTACAGTAATTCACTATACTAGTCAGCATCAATTTCTTCAATAGAGAATACAGGGGTAGCAACCTGTAGATGAATAGGGGGGGCTACTCACCAAGAGCCACAATCCAGGCTGCTCAATAAGGTCCCTCACACTACACCAAAAAAGGCAAATAGGACTATACTTCAAGTGTGGTGAGAAGTACACCCCCAAACATCAATGCCAGAAACACTTGATGCAGATAGAAGGATAGGAAGATGAGGAAAGAGAGGAAGCAGAAGAGGACACGAAGGAATATGAAGCAGAGGGTGACGTTGAAGAAGGGGAGGAAGGGGGACAAATTTCCCTTCATGCAATGGAAGGCGGCCCTTCGAAGAAGGTGATTAAGATTAAAGGGGTCGTAGGGAAGAAGAAACTAATAGTGGGGGCACACAGTTTCTTGGATGAAAACACAGCCAAGGAAATTGAATGTGTGCTACAAGCCACTATACCCCTCTCAGTGACCGTAGTTTCTTGGATGAAAAACAACCAATGAACTTGAATGTGTGTGTCACAGCTCTAGGGTTTGGCTAGGGTTGTGATAGGAATTTAGAGGGATTTCGGAAAGAGAAAGCAGAAAGGGAGGGAGATTTAGAACTGAAACAAAGAGAAATGGGGAGGAAAGAGAAGAAGAACCAAGAGAGAGAATTAAGAGGGAATAGAGTTTGAAATTCATTCTTCAATTCAAGTATACCAACAAACTCCTAACAACAGCCTTATATAGGCGTCATTGACTTCTAACATCCTAACCACTTGCTAACAATATATCCTAACAGTTATTATAACCCTATTACAAGATTACCCCATTTATTATATTCCTATTACAACATTGACCATCCTATACTCCTAGGTACATGACAATTCCCTCGCCTTAAAATGTTTCTTGTCCCTAAGAAACTTATTATCATTGAGCTGCTCTTTCTTCATCCCACTCCCACCTTCATTTTCTGTTCAATCTCTTTTTCCCTCTTTCTCCTTCTAAGCGTCTTCTTATTTGTTCTTCGGATTCCAAGAATCGTCACGAGCATAACTTGGACCAGCACTTCAATAGGGGCAATCAGATTGACCTCAACGGCTTCAGATTCAAATCTGAGTGCTTGAATAGCAAACCGAAGCTTAGAGTCCTCAACATTGTTGTCTATGTTTCTTATGAATAGAGTTCGAGATGGTTGTTCCCCATGAGGATGTTCTCCATAAATCAAACTAATAGATCCTCCAGAATGAAAATAAGGGAAACTATCTTTTCCCAAGTCCAATTCTCCAATACTGCCAAAAAATTCCAAATCTTTAGTATCATCTCCAACCTTGGATTGGGGCACATAGTCAACCCCATTAGTCACCCCCGACAGTAAGTCATCGCCATTAGGTGAAGGTTTTCCAATAGTTTGTGCCTCAATTCCCTCGAGGGATTCAAAAGGTTCCTCTTCCTCATAGTGAGACGTTGCAGCACCAATAGGATGGCTACCTAGAGCAGAAAGTTTAAAGAACTTCACTATCTGGGATTTCACTGACCTCAGTTTCTCTAGAGCCGATGAAGCAACTGAATTTCTATCTTATGTTCCTATTCTTCCATCCATTTTCACACCAAGCTTCTGATAAGATAAGGAAGGAGGTTCAACAAAGTCATGATAACCAAGCTGTGAGACCTCAATGCTGAAATTCCTATCATTGTATTGAGGTTCCCCAACAATTAAACCATCTGCCCCTGTCGGTAATTCTGCCACATCTTCGTCTCGTTCATTGGAATTTTTCTCCTCCACATCAGCAACATCTTCTTTTAGCTTACTGTGATTCACTCTTGCTGAATAGTTGTCGGAATCCATCCTCTTCTAGTTAGAATTTTCAGAATGATCATCTGCAACATTCCTTCTCGGTTTGTCGAAGAAATCTGCTGGAAACTTGTAGTTATACTCCTTACTCAGCATCCTTGCAAACTCTCGAAGCTCTTCTCGTATTACACAGCCAAATACCTCATACATTTTGCTAACCCAAGGGTCTAATGTCCATTTCCGTGCCTCATGATTCAGCCCAAACTCTTCACGTTTTCTGTTGTATCCCACTGAAAATGCAGCATCCTTCTGCTGTAGAGGAGACTCCAATTGTTTCATACGCAAGTTATCCGTTATGGCAGAATTCTCAAGAGTAGGATCAATCAAAGGCCAAGGCATAGGAGCTTGATACATCCTTAATTCAACTCTTCCGTGAACTAATCGGGTTCTTAGTTAGAATCGCCTCAAACGCAATGCACTGCCCGTGGAATTCTTGTCTCTGATTTGCTGGTATGCATTGTCAGACTTCTAATCGGAATCTCCTAAATTACCACTCGATCAGGTCCAATAATGACTGAGGTTGTCTTCCTGAACTGCTACTGCAACAACTCGAAAAGTAGTAGAGAATCAAACCGTTGCCCCGCCTTCACAGTCAAACCTTCTATCTTTCCTCAACAAAGAGATCGACGACTAAGAATGTTCAACGAAACTCGCCGGAAGCCACCCCACCTACTTCTCCTTTAGATCCGAGCTGACCTCTCCTTCTTGTGTGTCGGAATCAATTTTGCAATTCACCACAGCAAAATCAAGATTCCGCCAGGCTCTATAAGTTTCGCCTACCTCACTCCTCCTTCAGTGATCACCTCGGCTACAGCTTTTTCGAAATTCTCCTGCGAACAACTTCAAGGTTGGGATGGCCTTGTTCGTCTGGAAATTCCAATGTCAACTGGACTTCCCTATGAGTCGTCTTTATCAAGCCTGTGCTCCCAAAACCGGGTCGCCTTCACTGCCTCCACAATATGGATCGTAATCACACCACTAGAATTGCTGACCATAAGGTGATTGGGAATGACGAAAGAGTAGCGGAGGACGGTCGCTGGAGATTTGTTCAGATTTGTCTCTAAATTCCGCTTAAGTTGCTTCGCCCATCTACTTTGAACAAACTTACTGCAATTTGCAGCTAAGTGTTAACCTTCTGCTCGCTTCCAAGAAAAGTCGAACAACTCTTCCAGATCACAAGCCGCGATCGCTTGTACCTCAGCTTCCCATACTTGCTGCGCTACTCTGATTTGGACTTCAAATTCAACTCGGTATCACTGTCGGCCTCTCCTTTGCACGCCAATTCCGAGCAAGACTTATTAAAATTCGCTGCTGTTCGTCAACATCTTCAATTCCGCTGAGTCCTGATTCCACACCCAATCTCCGTCCAACACTCCAAGTCGACCAATTGTTCGCCTATGATCGCAATTGCCGTTGATCATCAATCGTTCAAGAATCTAGACTAGCCTCAATTGCACGCCTTAACAATCTGGATCTTACACACTGATAACAAAACTTCCAGATTCTTAGCCGAAAATCACTGGAACCACTCACTGGAATTAATCGGAACTCTGGAATTCACTTGAATCGAAGTCGCAATCATGGCTCTGCTTCTCCTTCCTTGTTCAACTGCAACAACGCTCCTTGTTTTGATTGCAAATGTGAACGTGGACTGCCAGAAATTAGCCTAGCTCGCCTGGCCTTTGAGTTTCGGATAAGAATTGCCAAAGTCACAACCTAGAATTGATTGAAATCACAGCCAAGGATTGACTGCTCTAATACCAATTGTCACAGCTCTATGGTTTGGCTAGGGTTGTGATAGGAATTTAGAGGGATTTAGGAAAGAGAAAGCAGAAAGGGAAGGAGATATAGAACTGAAACAGAAAGAAATGGGGAGGAAAGAGAAGAAGAACCGAGAGAGAGAATAGAGTTTGAAATTCATTCTTCAATTCAAGCATACCAACAAACTCCTAACAGCAGCCTTATATAAGCGTCATTGACTTCCAACATCCTAACCACTTGCTAACGATATATCCTAACAGTTATTATAACCCTATTACAAGATTACCCCCTTTATTATATTCCTATTACAGCATTAACCCTCATATACTCCTAGGTACATGACAGTGTGCTGTAAGCCACTATACCCCTCTCAGTAACCATTGCCAATGGCCACATAAGGATCAGTAGGTATAAGGGTGCGTTTGGTACGGGAGAAGTTTTTAAATTCCTGGGATTCATGATTCTTGAGAATGTTTTTGGAAATCTTTGATTCCCAAGATTTATGCAATTCTATGTTTGAATAGATTTAAACATTCTCTGAAATGTTGAGTATTCTTTTCTGATAATCTTACATTCTTATGTTTGGTTTAAATATAACATTTTTGGGAATTCATGTTCTTTTTTCAAAATTACCCTTATTTAATTTTTTATTTAAAAATGATAAATTTCTTCTACTATATAAAATATTGGGACCCACAATATCTTTAGAAAATAAAAAAATGTTATTTTTTTTACACATTATGTATATATATGCATGTGTATGTATATATATATACATAATAATATATATGTTTGTATGAATATTTACCTTAATATATATAATATTTTATAATAAATAATATAAATATATTCTAATATATTTTTGTATTTAATATATAAATATATATACATATATGTATATATAATATATTTAATATAAATATATTACATATATATAATATGTTTGTATGGGGTTATAAAAGGGTAAGGGGTGTTTTAGTCTTTTTATTTGTTAAAAACATTCCCAAGTTCATGGGAAACTTGGATTCCCAACCCCCCCCCATGAAAATCTTTTTGTAGGAAAGTTGCTTAAAAATCATTCCCGGGAATCCTATTTCCCAGGATTTTTTTTATAAAAAAGTTGTACCAAACATGGGAATACAAATTTCCAACCTAACATTCCCAGAAATCTTAAAATTTCTCTTGTTCCAAACGCCCCCTAAGTGTCAAGGGTTCACCTGGAGAATGCAAGGGTACGAATTCTCAACAGATCTGCGAATTCTACAGTTGGAGGGGTATCACAGTGCTTAGTGTCAATTGGATGAGGACAATGAGTCCTCTAATATTTGATTTCAACACCCTAGAGATGACTTTTGAAAGGGGGGAAGAAGATTGGCATTGACTGGATGTATGGAAGGAGGGGAATGCAAGGCAATTTCAAGGAGTCGCTTGAAAAAATTATTTGAGCAAGAAGAATGAGCCATAGCTCAATTACACTCTGTGTATGTTGTGGAAGTAGAAGAGGAGTGCAAGAAGGAGGGTAAACCTCGAGGAGAGGACCACCAGTGGTTCAAGCTAGAAGCCCTCGTCGCTTTCTCAAGCGAGGTAACTCTTGATGACTCTTTACACTCTCTATTGGTTGAATTTGAGGACTTGTTCATTGAACCTACATCCCTGCCCCTTAACCATTTCCTAGAGCACACCATTCACCTTAAACCTAACACAGAACCCGTAAATGTCTGCTCTTACATAATAATCTCTCCTTTTCAAAAGGCAAAGATTGAACACTTAGTTAAGGACATGCTCTCCAAAAACAAAATCCAACCCAGCCAAAGTCCCTTTGCATCCCCTGTTCTCCTTGTTAAGAAGAAGGATGGAAGCTGGAGATTCTATGTAGACTATAGACAACTTAATTCCCACACCATTAAAAACAAATTTTCCATCCCAATCATAGATGATTTGTTAGAGGAACTAGTTGGTGCAACTATATTCTCAAAGCTCGATCTCAAATCCGGGTACCACCAAATCCAGATGAGTTACCCAAACATACCTAAAACAGCATTCCGCACCCATCAAGGATTATACGAATTCTTAGTTATACCTTTCAGCCTAACTAATGCTCCTACGACCTTTCAAGCACTGATGAACCATGTTTTCTGTCCTCAGAAAATTCATCTTGGTCTTCTTTGATGACATCCTAGTGTATAGCCCTATCATGGAACAACATTTAAACCACCTCAAAACCACCTTCCAAGTCCTCAAGTCTAACCAGTTGTTTGTAAAGAAGTCTAACTATACCTTTGGAAAGAGGAAGGTGGAGTACTTGAGGCATATAATCACAGGTGAAGGAGTAACTACGGACCCTAAGAAGATCGTGGCTATGGTGGAGTGGCCAACACCCAAAACCATCAAGGAACTCAAGGGATTTCTTGGGTTAACAGGAAACTATAGGAAATTTCTTAAGGGCTATGGGTTGATCAGCAAGCCATTGACAGAGCTGCTCAAGAAGAATGGGTTTAAAAGGAGTGACAGGGCAGAGGCAACCTTCAATTCCCTTAAGAGAGCAATGACCCAAGCCCCCATATTAGCTCTGCCTTCAATTCCCTTAAGAGAGCAATGACCCAAGCCCCCATATTAGCTCTGCCTGACCTTCACCAAGCCCTTCATCTTGGAAACTAACGCATGTGACACAGGAGTGGGGGTAGTTCTAGTTCAAGAAGGCAAACCTATTGCTTTCCTTAGCCAAGCCTTAGCTCCCAAACACTTGGCATTGACTATTTATGACAAAGAGCTCATAGCAGTCCTCATGGCAGTAGAAAAATGAAGATACTATATGGAGGGAAATCCCTTTATCATTAAAACGAATCATGATAGCCTTAAATTTATAGGGGAACAGAGGCTACACACGCAACTACAGAGGGAGGGAGTGACAAAGTTGTTGGGACTGGATTACACTATCCAATACAAGAAAGGTAAGGAAAACACAGTGGCTGATGCACTGTCGAGAAGGGATGAATTGGGGAAGTGCCAAGCAATATCAGTGGTAGTTCCAGATTGGATCAAGGAAGTATCTGAGAGTTGCAAACAAACATCTTAGGTTAGGGATTTGATGACTCAACTGGCAACTAGGCCACAAGAGCACAAGGGGTAAACATTAAAGGGAAGGCTGCTAAGGTACAAGGGAAGGCTGGTAATTGGGGAGGACAACCAACTTAGAAGGAGGATCTTACAAGCTCTGCAAGCATCACCCAATGGGGGACACTCGAGCTTGAATGTCACCTACAACAAGGTCAAACAACTATTTTATTGGCCAAGAAAGAAAAAAAAGGTTACTTCCTTTGTGTTAGAATGCCCTATTTGTCAGAAATGCAAGCATGAGCAGGTTTCATACCCTGGCTTGCTTCAACCCCTAGAGATACCTAAGCAGGCATGGCAGCAAATTTCAATGGACTTCGTGGAAAGGCTTCCAAGGTCTGAAGGGAAGAGTACTATCTTGGTAGTGGCGGACAGGAAGACTAAGTTCAGTTACTTTCTAAGTTTAGCCCACCCATTTATAACCACGGAGGTGGCCAAATTGTTGTTGGATTGTGTGGTTAAAGTGCATGGTTTACCAATGTCCATCACCTCAGATAGGGACTAGGCGTTCACCAGCAATTTTTGGAGGGAATTGTTCAAACAGTTGGGAGTAGGACTGCACGTGTCCTCTGCCTACCACCTTGAGACAGATAGATAAACTAAACGAGTGAACCAATGCCAGAGGCCTATCTAAGGTGTGTATGCTTCTTTTGACCCAAGAATTGGAACCAATGGCTGCCACTTGCCCGGTGGTGCTACAATTCCAATTACCATAGCTCCCTCAAAAGATCCCCTTTTGAGGCACTCTTTGGTTACAACCTCCTTTGATCCCAACAATGATGCACTACTCAAATGTGGAGTTAGCAGTAGACTAGCACTTAAAGCAAAGGCAAGAAGCCCTGTAGGTCATAAGGAAAAAGTTGATGGTGGCACAAAATAGGATGAAACAAATGGCAGATCGGAAGAGAAGTGAAAGGAGCTTTGAGAAAAAGGATATGGTGTATAAGGTAAAGAGGTTCCAGCAGCAATTATTCATGGGACATGCCCCATCTAAACTAGGCCCAAGGTATTTTGGGCCATTCCGAGTGCTAGTTAAGGTAGGGAGGGTTGCTTATAGACTGCAACTTCCAGAAGGGGTTGGAATCCACCATGTCTTCCACATGTCGCTACTGAAAAAGTCAGTAGGACCACACGATCCAATCAGCTCAGATCCGCCCACGTTTGAGACAAATCCTTTGGAGGCGACAGAACCTTTGGCTATGCTAGACAAGAGAGTCACCTACCACAACTCCCTACCATTAACACAGGTGCTGGTACAATGAACCAACCGCCACCCAGACAACACTACATGGGAATATCTACCTAAGCTATTCACGCAATTTCCCTAAGTAACCAAGCTATTGTAAATTTCTTGTGGACAAGAAATGTGTCTAAGGAAGGGTTATTGTCACGCTCCTAGGGGTAGTTTGGTCCATGCCACTAATTTCTATATTTTGTCTATATTTTTGTCATGCAATTAGGTGTCCTCAGCCGTTATAAGGATGTACTACAATAGGGCCACCTTCTAGAAGTACCCTAACCGTCTATATATATGTAAGGGCCACGCCTAAGAAAATCAAGCAATGAGAATATTCTAATCTTTTCTCTCTCCTTTCTGTTATTCTCTCTCTCCCTCTTTCTCTTCTTTCTCGATAACCAAAGAATTCCTTCTGAAATTCTGCCCATTATCCTTGTTAGTCCCTCCGGTACTAGCACTCTAAAATATGACATAAAATATAATGACCTTATAAAGGATATGACCATGGATAGACATAGCTACAGAGCTAAAACTCATGCAGCTCCTTGACCTAGTTGGAATAACTTTATTATTGTTGTTGTGTATACTCATAAAATCTAACTTTCCAAATAAAAAATTTCCTCCTTTAGTATTTTTCAAAACACCACTTGCATTAATACAATATAAGCATACTCTTCACTCTTAAGTAAGTACTTAAAACGAGATAGAGAAATATATATATACACATATCAAATACCAAAAACAAATTTGAGCATTAAAACTCTGAAAAGAAAATGGTTCAATGAATCTGTCACATAAAATCAAAAAAGAAAAAAAAAATCTAATTATTCAAATGATCATCCAAGTGAGATGCACCTAAACTATAGCACAATATTGAGTAGGACAAATCACCAAAATCATAGCTAGTATCACTTTAGCAAATAGCATGTCACACCAGCCATGGCCAAAGGTGGAAACACACCTAATATGGTATTTCTTCTCCAACAATTGTTTTGAATGTTAATAAAAGATTCGTCAAAACATTTGTGTGTAGTCAAATGTAATGGATAAAATTGCATTGAGAATAGGATAACCTTACCTATCAGATAGATAAAGAACACATCAAACCCTTCCCTCATGAGAACACACAAAAAAAGCGACTTAATCCCAACAATCAAGCAAGACTTGTTACAAGTGGCATTTCATCCCTTCTTTCAACAAATGTTTCTCAACTTCTCAACCATGGAGAAATAAAGATGAAATTTTGAACTTGTTATGGAACAAGAAGGAAGGAAAGCTCAAAATTTTGTGATTTTGAATTTCATTGGAATATTCAAATTTTCAATTTCCAACATCACATTTACAACATATCAAGCCTTTATCTAACTATGTGGGGTCAATGACATGAATTCTTGTTCTCCATCCATTGCCTTATCTTCTATGAGGCTCATATGTTTAAATATCAAACCTAAGTGTTTCCACTAAGTTTTTTTTTTTTTTTTTTGTCTTTATATACCTCTTTTGCTAACTACTTTCAATACTTGGAACTTTCAATTGTTTTGGAATTCTATTTTTATTTTCCTATTTGGATTGTATTATTTCTTCAGATTATAGAAAGGAGTTAAAGAGATCAAACTCATATCTTCCACATGAATATACAAATTGCATACTTTGGATGATTCTCGTTCTTGTTTTCAACCTTCCACTCTACTACCTCTTTCTTGTTTGCTTCCTTTCGTCTCTTCTGTTGTGTACCTATGTGGGGAACTACTATAATAAGTATAATTGCTAGTAGTAAGTGTAAATTTGAATGTGGGAAGTAGTAATCGTTATTGGCGCCAACTTCCTACTGGGACCGAGTATATAAGCTAGTCCCAAATTCATCGTGAGGCATCGAATACGATTTGAATTGCTTCTCATTCAATTTCCCTCTTTGATTCTCTCTCCCTGTCATTTCATTCTCAATTCTCTAATTTCCCCCTTCCCACCATCTCAATTCCCACCTAATTCTCTCTACAAAGAGGAGAGAACTCTGTCGAATCTAAGGGATTCGACATCTTCTTGTCCTCTTCTTTCCCTATTCTTCATTTTTGTGCCTCATCAATTACAATGTGGCATTGGACAATGATTTCTTTACTTAATGCATTTAAAAAAAGGCCTTTTCATAAGTATACTTAATGCATTAAAAATATGGTGCTTTAGTGATCTCCAAGTCATAAGCTCAAGCCACCTTGCTATAGCCTATAGCTTCATTTTTTGTATTTACCACGAGTCCCTCTTCCCTTAAGTTAAATAGTACAGTTCGTTGGTTTTATACGACAATGATAACCTATACATTTTCTAATATATTTTGATTATTAGACATGGACACTAGAAGTCTAGAATACTTCACTACATGTTTTCAGCCATTTCTTTCTAATAATCTCAATATTCTTCTTCTTAGTAGTCTCAATTAGTGAAGTAGTAGTAATCATCAAGGCAATGAAAATGAGAAACTGACTTGCCTTACTTTTCATACAAAAAACAAATGTTAGCATCGGCTCTTAACTGGGAATTTAGTGAACCTTCTATTAACAACATAGGGTCAAGAAAGGCAGCTTTTTTAACAAAAGTGAAAGTTTATAGTAACAGAACAGGTAAAGACCAACCTATCCAACCACCTCTAAGAGGAAGATCTTTCTTATTTTCTCTTTGACAAGTACCTATTAGGAAAATCTATGAAACAAAAACAATCTCTAGAACTTTTAGTGCACTTATGAGGAACATCTCTCCTTATGATTTGATCTTAATCCAAAAACCAACAAAATAGTATCCAATAGTAAAAACATGCATACAAGAAACCTTCTTACAGTCAGTCTCTTGCCAATAGTCACACATAAACTCAACCCTGAACTTCTCAATGAGGGAACTCCTGACAAAAATATGGATGAAGCTTTCTAAGTAGAAACATTATGGTAACTCGCAGTATCTTTCTACCTAATACTTGGAGGTGCACAGCAACCACAGAGAAGTCAAGTACACTTCCCGTAGGCTTTTTTCATTTATTTATGCACTTAAAAGACTTTTTCTAAATACAGATACATGAATTTTCTTTGAAAATTCTCTACCAATGTGGACATTGAAGTTCAGGCTTTCCATGCAAACTTTTTTACCTAATGAACCAAAACAGTTATCTCGGCTTCCATGCTATAATATTCTTAACCATGTTCACCTTTCAATCTCGTCACAATAATCTTCTAATTTCCCAGAGAATATTCCAGTTGCTTCACCCAAATCTAGCACTATAGAAATTCTATGTAGAGCTTCAAAACAGGTTCATACAATCAACTCTTTGTTCTAACATAACATCAATTTTAACTCACTGGAGTTTGACAATCACTCATCTATCCATCTCAATAGCACTTGCACCATTTCATCCTTACTTTATATGACAAAAACTCTAGTTATGGGAGAGCCCGGAACACTAAAAATGATGATGTGTAGATAGATTTCTGCAAAACTTAAATTTCCAAAAGTCATTTTCATCCTCGTACAATTCAAATCTCACAAGCGATCATGCAAGTAAAAGAATCCAGACCTAGCATAGTCTAAAAGTGTAGGTGCAACAAAAATATACATCATTATGTACCTTTATAATATAGTCTAAAAGCATTAGCTGCAACAAAAATAGACACCATATGTACCTTTCACTAGTCCTGAATATAGCTCCTGCATTCTCCAACAAAATCTTAAGCAACTCCAATGCCACGATCTTTCCACGCATCAGCTGCGGATCAGCCAATGCCTCCTTTGGTGGGGTTTTCATTGACAGCTTGCAGAGCGCTCGAAACACCAAAAACGCATCCCTACGAAGCTTATTCCCAATCTGGACCTCCAAATCGTCGTCCCTTTCTGCCTCTCCATCCGCCAATTCCCCTTTTCGTCCCTCCAACGCCGTCTTGTACATACTGATCTCCCAATACTTGGCATCCAACATATCTTTATCCGTTGAATCAAGCAAATCTGCAGGATTTGTAGACTCCACCGTTGGAGTAGTCTCAAACGCTCCATCATGAACCCCGACCACGGGCCCGGGTTTCCGGGGCGTCCCGGGATTCAAAACCCCATCAATGTCCTGCATGATCCTGGTTATAAACCCCTGCACGAACATCGTCATCGTCCCATCTGCGTCAGCCTTCTCCGGAGGTTCCATCAACTCCGCTACCACGATTGGCTGCACCGGCACGGTCGACGAATCAGCCTCCATTCTCCGGAACACGATCACCAGCATCTGAATCAGAGACGCCTTTGCAGTAGTCTGATTCACCACATTCTTACTCCCCAAATAGATATCATAGCAAGTTCTCACAATCTGAAGTAAGCAATCTCCATGTATTCTCAGCGACACTGACGTGACCGCGGACAAAAGCGTCTTGAGGACCAGTAATTCGACTGACTCGTCTCCCAAATCGTGGCACTTACACACTGATTCTATGAGTTTGGAAAGGAGTTTGGATTCGGGACCTCCTCCGACAGTGTCCGCCTCGCCACGGAGGTAGCCGTGGGCGATTAGCTTCTGGAGGCAATCGAGCGCCGGATCGGCGATCTTGAGGTTGCCGGAAGATGCGGCGGAAATGATGGGGCCGAGAATGAACTCGGAATCGGCCAGAGAGAACTCAATCGGACCGCCGTCGTTGATGACGCCGGGAAGGGAAGCGGGATCAGGCTCCGACTGGTTCTCCGGCGAGGTGGGACTCAATGGCGTGGTGGCGTTGTTGGATGAGAGCCGTTCGAGAACGGACTTACATTGGTGGACGAGCTTGGAGTGCTTGCGCCAGGAGCCGTTCTTGATGATCTTGTCGAGGGCCGGGATTAGGACTTGATTGAGGCCGGAATCGGCTTCCGGAGAAGCCATTCCCGGCGGCGATGCGGGGTGGGTAGTGGTTCAGATCTAGGTCGGACAGAAACGAATTGTGAAGGGAATCTGGATCTTTCTGTCGGTGGCGAGAGCCAGAGTGAGGCGGGGAAAGGCGGCGGGCGGTGGCAGATTGGTATCGCGGTGGAGTAAGCAGTTGGTGTTGGTGGAGAGAGGGAGAAGGCAGAGCGAGAGAGGTGAAGGGAAACTGAAGCTCGCAATTGCTAGATCGGGTTTGGGTTGCCTTTTGACTATTTTGCTCCGTTTTTCAGAGAAGTCCAACTGTGGCACACTTCAATTTACGCAAAAATCCTCAATTCCCAATATTATTTGTGATATCCTGCAATGAATTAATGAATTACAAATTTGATTTAATCCTCAATTCTCAATAATATGTCAACGTTAATTTAATAAATTATAAATTTAATTTTCATTCTATATAAAAATTAAAAACTTAACCTACAATTTATCTTTCTTAATATAATTGAGAACACGAACATAGAGATCTACGTAAGGACGATCATTCCAAATACCATATTAGGTTCTCTATTTATATAGTGATAGTTTATCTTTTATATAATAAAATATAATGATTTTTAAAAATATTTAACATATATTTTGATCTAATAGTTGAGATGAAATTTGAATGTGAATCAATGATTAAGATCAAATACCTATATATTTTTTCCTCCAAAACCATCCACAACTGTCTTCTTTCACAGACCTACTCACTCCCACCCTCAGTGTCTCTCTCTCTTTCTCTCTCGCAGACCCTCCACCCACGCCATTGCTCGCCCCCAAATACACATATACATATATATACACACACATATACACACGTGTTTTAGAAAAGTAGATAACCCAATGCACCCACTGTTCTTTCTGACCATGCTTTACCAATCCACTTGACAGTTGAAAAACGTTTGGGACAGACCATGGGATGGTGGGTGATGACTATAAGAGAGCTTATAATGCCTTAAAAGTGTAAATCATGAATTGCCATTAGAAAAATAATTGGGATATATGTCTTAAATGTAATTTATCCTTTGTTTTATTAATGTCAAGAACATATATATGTATGTCCTTGACACATACATATATATACACACATATGCATATACACATACATATATATCACACACAGAAAAAAGAAAGAAGGAAGAAGAAGATGGGAACGAAAAGAAAGGAAAATAAAAGAAAATATAAAATATAGAAAAAAAAAAAAACAAAGGTTTCCGCCGTGCATGAAGTAGAAGCAGGGGGAAGAAGAAGATGGGTTGGAAAAAATAAAATAAAGAAAGAAAAAAAATAAAAAATATAAAAAAAAATTGAGAAAAATGGCATTGTCGATGGGTGTGTTTTGGCACAAGGGAAACAGCTAAAGAGGCGACGCGGATGTGAGTGCTTGTTGGTTTCTCCTTTAGATTGATTGATATAAAAATAATTATTTTTGAATTACTTAAACCTTTGGTTGGTATTGTTTGGAAATTATTGATGGGTGATTTTTGCAAGTCGGACCCCTTCCATTGTTTTTTATTTTTATTTTTTGCAAAAATATTTTTAGATAAAATAATTTAGAAAAATATTTAAAGTTAGAAACATTACACTTATAATTTGTGTCTATTTACGTATGTGTTAATAAGATAAACTTATAATTATAATTTGTGTCTACTCGACCTATATAAAGTAAAGAGTATTATAGACTACGATTTTTTTTTATTTTTCTTAAAGAGTATCATTTTAAATATTCTAATTTTAAAAGCATTTAATACTTAATTTTTAAGTATTATAAATATCAACAGTGTAAATTTTGAAATATCATATAAGTTTTAAATAAAAAAACACCAATAGTGAAAGTTTTAATGTATAAGAATTTGACACGGATGATTAAAAAAAATAAAAATATCTTTTTAAAATCATTGATGATCAAACGCTACTTTTAGTGTAAAATTTTATTCAAAGTAAGAAGTTTAATTCAAAATTTAATATTTTTATCTTTAGGTGTTGAATATTTGATATTTAAAGAAATGTGAAATTGATTAATCTATCCTATTGAATTACTTAAAAATACAAATATTCAAAAAGAATTTATTTTTTATTTCTTTAATTTTATTTTTTTAATTAAAATAATATAAAAATCAAAGAGTTCCTGACCACACATGGTCGAAGAACCTAAGGTTTGGGAACACAAAGGTTACTGACCACTCATGATCAGGAATCCAAGATTTTTCAACCCCGAACCGGAGTTCCCCTCACTTATTGATGGCCACAGCCATCGCTACCGACAACAACTCGTATGTATTGTTTGATATTTAACTTTTAATTTAATTTGTTTAGATTGTAGAACACTTACTGATATGCTTTATTATATAGATTTTGTATTTTTTTTATTATAAAAAGTTAACAAATATACAATAATTTTAATTTTTTTTTTGTTCAATGTTTACAATTTTTTTTTTACTTGCTCTTATATTTTGATTTTCAATATTAGTGAACATTCTAAATCTTACATGTTTGAGTTTTGTAGAACGTTTAATACAAACAAAATTATTACAACATAATACGTATAAATTATAACTATATTTTAATTTTAATTTTATTTATATCGTGCCTTTAAGCACGGGTATATGCTAGTTAAGATATAAGTCGAGAAAGTTTAGATATAGAAAATATTTTAAATTTTTATTTTTTTTAAATATTTGTTAAAGTTATTTGATAATTTTTAGAAAATAAGTCATGTGATTTTTTATTTTATATTTTTTTGAATATATTTATCTTTTTCTCTCTCCAGATAAGTATATTTTAAATCTTATAGATAAAAAAAATTATGCATATGTCTTCCAATGCATTCTAAAAAATTTAACAAATAATTTGATAAAAATGTTGAAATGTTTCTTAATCTTAATTTGACTATTTCATATCTTAGTCCTAAAAATATTTCAATCTTATCATGATACAATTTTATTTTATTTATTTTAACAGACGCTAAAGTATTCAAACATTATCTTATTCATTTTAACAAACACTACTTTAAAATGAATAAAATAATATTAGAATATTTTTCAATCCAAAATATAGAATGGTCAAGATAAAACTGGGAAGCATTCTAAAATTTATATCAAACTATTTGTTAAATTTTTTAGAATCTATTAAGAATTGTATTCTTTTTTCTATATATTTGTTAAATGCATATGATAAGTATCAAGATAAAAGGTTTTTACCAAAATATCCCTATTACTAAATTCATTCAAAATTGTATATTAACATCAACAACAAATTTATTATTAAAATTGTAAGGCCCGCTTCCAAATACTCGAAAGAATGTCATTACAGAGATGATATAGAACAAAACTGAACTCAACTCATTTCATTTCTAGCAGCGAAAATTTAAATAAGATTTAATTACATTCCCAACATCTCATAACTCTAGGCTCAATGGCCATACCAAATAATAAGAGGCTCAAATGCCCATAACATAACAAATTCTCATTGTTACAAACCTCACCAAATCACTAACTAGGATCTTTAAAGTTAGGACGTGTCTCTGTACACCACTATCCCTTGGCTGCAGTCCTATTGGACTCGCCCCCAATAACCGTCTTTCCTTTACCTAGAATGGCAAAAAAGATCAAGTGAGCCACAAGGCTCAGCAAGTTCGAGGAACAAGGAACAATATATAGGATCCAAGAACACGATGACACAAAAAAAAATAATCAAGAACTCCACAATTATATACATGATTCATAATTCGTGAATTTATCAATTCAATTTAATATATCATGTCACCATGTATCACTATGCAATTGTGTATAAAATTCCAATATCATTATCAATTCTCACAGGCTCGCAAGCCATCATTCAATATATGCAAGAGTACATCATTTTATTACCAATATCAATTTTCTTGGCTCTCAAGCCATAAATCAATGCATGCGAAAGTGCATAAGTTTCATAAAATCTCACAAATAAATATGGAGCCAACCTGCCGGGCTATGGCCACCTCGTCCCGCGCCAGGTGCTCTAAGGTACCATTTCCCTCCGCGCAAAATAATAGGTGCGCAAAGCTAAGTAATACGAAACATCATAACATGAACATACTAAGTATGTACAAACGTGACATGCATTCATTCCCATGTAAATATCATGAAATTTCAACTCACAACTATTGCTATACTTATATATATTTTTCTGTCTATCTCACACTACTTGATAGTATCCCACTCACATCAATTATGCACACGAGACACAATGATTTACCCAAGAATTTATTTAATCAATTTCCAAGAAGCTCATGAATTCTTTACAATTTATTTAAATGAGCCCAAGTTTTATATATATATATATATATATTTGATATATGATTTACGTTATTTATGGAATAACAATAACAAAAGGATAATATATATATATATATAATATAATTAAGTGGGTAAGGATGGCGTGTACTCAGAAGAGAGGCATGGATGTTTAAAGACTTAAGTGTATAAATATATCTATATATAAGTGGGTTGCTTGGAACAGAGCATCCATGGCTTTGGCTTGAATGTGAATATATAATATATATATATATATAAATGAATGTAAATAAGTTTGCATCCAGTGACATGTGCTTATATATACATATATATAAATGAAATTGGGTTGCTTAAAGCAGAGCAGCGTGGCCGTGTACACACACACACATATATATATATATATACATACATATAAATATAAATGGGTTTCTTGGAGCAGGGCATTAGCTTGGATGTGTATATATATATATATATAATTATAAGTGGGTTTGTGGAGCTGGTGCATGAATGGGTATACATATATATATATATATATATTTATTTCCTTGGATTTTAATGCCCTCACTTTCTCTCTCTACTGGTGCGCATATATACATATATATATATATATAGACAAGTGGTTTGGACAGAGAGAGGGAAGGCTTCCAGTAAACACCTGATACACAGCTGCACTTTCAGCTACACTTTCAGCGTATAAGATTATATATATGTATGGGTAGAGGCAGAGGGAGAGCTCCCATTCAACTGGCTGCTCTGATGCATATAATTATATAAGTATATATATGTGGGTGTGGGTAGGCTAGAACAAGGGAGCATTCAGATTTGCTTATGTATATATGAATATATGGGTGGCCGAATAGGAACAGGGCATTGGAATGGCAAGTGTAACAAAGTGTATACATGTGTATATATATATAAATGGGTCAAGTGGTTGATTGAAACAGGGGGCATTTTAGTGGAGGTGTGCATGTACGTATACTAATGGTGATCCGCATGAAGCATATATCTATACGGCTATATATCCAAGTAAGAGGCTACTCATCTGGTGTGAATATACATATATGTATATGGGTGTATATATACATGTAGCCAATTTTTTTGATACAGAGATGAACAAGGCTGCTGTATCGACTGAAACAAAGGTAGCCATTCGCAGAAAGTAAACAGTAAGTGATGCTATATAGCAAGAGGAGGAAGGATGAGAAGTTAGTAGGGATATAGAATTTTACATTCATCTAGGCAACAGACAATAACCCAAGAAGAGATCAATACACAGAATTTACATAATATAACTGAGAAGGTAGGAAGAACTTGCAACAAGGCATCAACAGAGAGATTAGAGAGAAACTTGCCTGAAGAAGATGCTAGCGAGAGAACTCCACCAATGTAATAAAGAGCAGCGCACAATGAATTGAACAGAAACACAAGGAGGAGGTGAAGTATAAGATGATGCTGAGGGGATGAGGAAAGAAATGGAAAAGTGAAGAAAAGAGAGAGATGATATGCACTAAAATTAGAAGATTTGTACACAGAGAAGGCTGCAAATTTCTGTATACAGATCGCATGCCAATATTGAGGAAATTTTACCAAAATGACATTTTTATCATATAATAGGCAAAAATTGTTAGGGATTTTATTGACAATTGCTAATTTAATTTATTTTCTTCTTTTCTTCTTTTTTATTTATTTATTTATATATATATATATATTTTTTTTACATAACACAATTTAAATCCCCTCTACCATTGGGCCCAAGCCCAAGCCCAAACCCAACAATTTATTTAACCTACTTGGTAAACCCATGAACTCATTTAACTATTCAAATGGAGTCCAAAACATTTATTTCCCAAATTTTAAAAATAGGCCCATACCCTTAAATTCATGATCACATGAATCAAGAAAATTTCATATTAATCCATAATCATGTTATGCCATCAAAACAATACATCATAAATTGTTAAAATACTTCGACCCACATTTAGAATGCCCTTGAGCTAAAATTAAATATTAAAAAAAAAACACCTAGACCCAATTTAGGGTCATTACAAAAATAGTGTTTTATGATTAATGTGAATTGTCAAAAAAATAAAAATAAAAATAAAAATTAATATTTTATTTTCTAAATCTATGTTAAAAATAGATTTGAAAAAGACTAGCAAGTAGAAATAGTTATTGATAGAATTACAATAATTTTACATAGATAATTAAAAATTGTCAATTCATATTTTTATAATAGATAATAAAATATAGAATTGAATAAAATAATTTAAAAAAATTGGTTAAAGGAATTTGTGTTAGATCATAAAATATATATAGAGAGAGAAATTTAAATTTTTAAAATTAGTGAAATAAATAATTTAATTTAAAATTTAAAAATTGTATGGTAATTTAAAAATATATTAAATAACATTAATTATAAGACTTAAATAAATAAGTTCTTTCAAAACTAACATTCTTATAAAAATAAGACTTAATAAATTTAAATTTTAAAAATATTTTAAATAACATTAATTATCCTACAATTGGCAAATGAAAAATTGAGATTTATCTGTAAAATATCAGATAAATTTATTTGGAGGAGATGCCAGATAAATTTATCTGTAAAAAATAAGATAAAAAGTCATATGAGGGTATTTCTGAGGAAAGTCAGATAACTTTAACAAAAGCATTAAAAATGGCAAATATTTTAAATACTTCCCTTATCTGGCTTTTTTCACCTCATATTTTGATTAATAAACACTATCTAAATGGATAAATTGTTAAATTCATCATTTTATTTAAATTAATTAAATAAGGTACTCTATTTTAAATTTAATACAATATTAATTATTATGGTATATATTGTTGTTAAAAATATTCTTTTATTTTCATTTGACAATGTGTTAAATTGCCCATTATACTTTGGCAGGGTTTAAATTAATCATTGTATTTTCAAACTCGATATAAGGAAACTATCGGGTGAGCAAAGAGAAAGATAGAAAGAAAAGACCGTCAATAAGGGCAACTAGAAAAGAAAACGTCATTTTATATGACAAAGCTAGAGCAAGGTAGGGGAGTAAATGGGCTTGGGCTCGAGCTTCCTCAAGCCTTGAGCAAATGGGCTTGATCCATTTCTCTTCCAAAGGCTTAATAAATGGTTTATGGCCCGACTTCTTTAATGGGTTGCTAATAGGTGGTACTTTTGGACTATATTTCAATCCCAGGTCGAAACCTATGAAGATAAACCCGAATCTTCGTCATAGTGTTGGGCCTCATTGGAAAACAAAAAAACAACAATCTATGATCCACTTATCATTCAGTTATTTTTGTTATGAAAACCATTGTTGGTGCTTAACACCCAAGTTTTTGTGTTATAGCTACTTGTGACTCTAGTCAGACTTGTGCATCAATCCCTAATTCTTTCTTATCTATTAGGAGATTCACTTTTCTAGGTCTCTTAATATTCTTCAAATATTACCTTTAATTCATCCTGTCAATGATAAATAGGAATTTATCTCATTTTATGTTATCGGTGTAACTTATTTTAAGTTGCAAATTACAAAATGACACTTATTGAAACCAACAAAAGGTGTTACAAGATTTATTGAAATAAGAACCACTTCAAAAATTTAGGAAAAATAACCCAGCTTCTAAATTAGGTTATATTGCCCTTGCCTCTAACATTCCTAAAGTGAATACTTGTCTAGATTGTGTCTTGGTTGTCAATCTTCCTTATTTTTGGACAATCTCTAAAGATATGCCAGGTTGATCACAAGTATAACATGTGATATCTTTGAAATATTAACCTTTTTACCCTTTGACTATTTTCTTATTTGGATAGTCCTAAGTCAAGTGTTTATCCTCACCACATTTGTAACATCTTGAATGTCTTTCTTGGTATTCTTTTCCATTATGATACTTTTTGCACTGAGGACATTGTCTACTATGCTTGAGCTTAAATTCTTTTGATTTTAGCCTTTGGGTCACTTTTCTCCAATATCTCTTTTTGTTGATTCTTCAGTTCCCACCTTGATTATTCCCATACGAGTCAGGTTGTTTTCTATTGTTATGGCTTGAACCACTATATTAGCAAAAACTTGTGTATTCAAAGAGCTAAGTGCTTGTTATATCTCTAACCTTAATCCATCCATGAATTTTTGGGTTTTCTCGATTTTATCGGTCTCACATATGGGCATATACTTGATTAACCTCATAACTTCAAACTTGTACTAAACTACTCTCATTGTTTATGTTTGCTTGAGATCCATAAATTTCCTACCTTTTATCATCTTCTAACAACTCAAAAAATATTTTCGTATTGAATAATTCCTCGTAAGGATCCCAAGTGATGGTTTGGTTTTGTCCTTGCTAGGTTCATTTCATCATTCTCTACCATTGTCAGCTTTGTCTTTAAGCATAAGAGAAGCGTAATTCACTTTTCTTTTTATCACTGCATCCTAAATGTTCAAATAATTTCTCAGTTTATTATAACTAGAACTCACTTATTCTAGGGTCTGCACATATTTTTCTATAAATACCGGTAGATGTCGTTTATGGTATAGATCTAACATATTCGCTCCCTTATTTCTTGGTCATAATTGTGTATGTATCCTATCATATTCTCCATCAATTGTTCCATTTGATTCTCACTATTCTCTAGTTCTCCATTAGGCAACTCACTATCCTCGCTATTATGTTAATTCACTTCATTGTTGTCATCATATAATCTATTTTCACAATTACCCTTATGCTTTTTTAATGTTATTATGCCTCGATTACAATATACCATTCACAATATTGAAAGTTCAAGGCATGTGTCAAAACATGACATTGCTAAAATGTTTCCATGACACATAAGAATCATCCACTTCTTTGTTCTTTCAACCTATATCTATTGTTTAAGGAATTGAGGGTCCATTTTTTTTTATATGATACCCTAGTCAATATTGGTTTTAATTACATGCAAAAATTTTAGGCCTCAAGTCCAAACACCATTTTAAGATTCACAACACCCAAGTTTGAGCATATCTTTTCTCATAACTATCCAATTTTTAGGAATCAATGCTACATTCTTGACATTTTTTGACAAATGATCCCAATGACCTAGGATTTGAATGTTCTTAGTTCAATTCATTTCCTTAATAACCCTCGTTTTTCAATCTAGACCCACTTTGATTCTTGAACCAAAGTTTTTGTTACTAGTATTCTAGTCTTCTTTGCTTTACCTTATAGTGTTTTCTTGATCAATATAAATTCTACAATCTTTCCCACTATTTGATCATGTTATTATGTATTGTTTAATAAGTTGGCTTTAACAAACTAATTTTCTTCTAATTTCTTTCAATAAGCAAGATTATCGAGTTTTATGTCATTAATTTGCTCTAATACCAAGTGTACAACCCGTTTTTCTAGGTTGTTACAACCTTGTAAATTTGAGATTTTTTCTTTAATTACACTTTAATCCCAACATTTTCTAAAATTTCCTATTTTACACTTTTAACATAGTAACATCAATAAAATAAGGTTAAGATAGGTAATCAGAGTCTAGCATAAGATGTAGTTTGGATTGAACATAAATTGAAGCATAAACTTCTAATATACACGCGCGCGCACACCCACAAACACACATCAAGTTTACTTCAAATAGTAATATAAATTCGTTCAAAATACAAAATGATAAAGGTACAAATTCAAAAACTTGAATTATAAATATGCAATTGAATTTGAAACTCTAAGAAGCAAATTTTGTTATCTTCATATCTTGTTTACTATTAAATTCATTTTTCGTCACATCTACCTATATATACATTTTATAAAAGAAAATATATTTGGGGGCGAGATATATTTTTTAAAAAACATTTTTACACAATATATATGACAAGAATAACCAATTTTAGCAAATGAATAGTATCATAATATCCCAAATTGCACATTTTCATGAACTTTTAAAATATAGAAATCAATAGTTGTAAAATCGTTTTCCATGGTTTATAGACATAATGCTATCTAAGACCAATTACAATCAACAAATAGTATCATAATATCACAGAATGCATCTTGCATGAACTTTTCAAAAATATAAATTAATTGACACGTGTAAGACAATTTTTCACACTTTATTTCATATTATTCAACATAACGTTATGCTATCACAAGTTAAAAAAAAAAAAAATGTTATGCTATCATGTATTTCAAGTCAATTATAAAAATAAAAAGCTCATATCCCCATACCATAATTACGTTTAGAGAAAATTGGAAAAACCTTTATGTTGGTGTCAATTTTCGATTTCTTACTTGTGGTCCATATGTGCTTGAAATATTTTTCCCAAGCCTTGAAATGATTCCTGAGCACTTGGTATGTTCCTAAATATTTTTATTTATTTTTTCTAATTTTCATATTTTTTTATTTTCCCTTTCGTTTTCTTTTTATTTTCTTTCTTTTTTCCCTTTATTTTCATCCTGACATTGTATAACACATGCACTATAAAAAATTGATTTTTAGCGGAGATTTTTTTGAGGTAGTTTTTAAAAATCGTCGCAAAATTCATTAAAACATTTAATTTTACGACGGTTTTCAAGAAATCGTCACAAATTTTAGAAAATAATTAAATAATTAAAAAATAAAATTGAATTTAGCGGCGATTTTTGAGAAACCGTCGCTAAATTAAAAAATAATTAAATAAATTAAAATTAAAATTAAAATACATTTTGCGGCGGTTTTGAAAAACCATCGCAAAATTCAAGAAAGATTTAATTTAGCGACGGTTTTCAAAAATCGCCGTTAAATTAAAAAAAATTAAATAATTTATAATTAAATTTAAATTAACATTTGCGACGATTTTTAAAAACCGTCGCAAAATTCATTAAAAAATTTAATTTAGCGACGATTTTTCAAAATCGTCGCTAAATTAAAAAAATAATTAAATAATTTATAATTAAATTTAAATTAACATTTGCGTGAGTTTTTAGAAACCGTCACAAAATTCATTAAAAATTTTAATTTAGCGGCGGTTATTAATGGCTGCTAAATTTAAAAATAATTAAACAATTTAAAATTAAATTAAATTAAATTAAATTAATAAAAAGAAATATAAAATATTAAAAAGAAATTAAAAATTTAATTTAAATTAATTACAAAACCTTTATATATATAAAAATAAGATACTCTTGAAAAAAGAAATTTCCTCCAAAAACTTGCATTAATTAATGATTTGCAATTAACACTTATTGTATTAATAATTTACATTTTGTAATTTGCATTAATAATTTAAAATTTTCAATTCTTTTGAAATAATAAGTAGCAATAAAATTTTCTCTCAAAACTTGCATTAATGATTTGCATTTAGTATTTATTGCATTAATAATTTACATTTTGTAATTTGCATATTTATATATATAAAAGTATGATAGTTTTGAAGAAATAAATTTCCACCCAAAACTTGCATTAATGATTTGTAATTAATACTTATTGTATTAATAATTTACATTTTATAATTCGCATTAATAATTTAAAATTTTCAATTACTTTGAAATAATAAGTAGCAATAAAATTTTCCCCCAAAACTTGCATTAATGATTTGCATTTAGTATTTATTGCATTAATAATTTACATTTTGTAATTTACATATTTATATATATAAAAGTAGGATAGTTTTGAAAAAAGAAATTTCCACCCAAAACTTGCATTAATGATTTGTAATTAATACTTATTGTATTAATAATTTACATTTTGTAATTCGCATTAATAATTTAAAATTTTTAATTGCTTTGAAATAATAAGTAGTAATAAAATTTTCTCCCAAAATTTGCATTAATGATTTGCATTTAGTACTTATTGCATTAATAATTTACATTTTATAATTTGCATCTTTATATATATAAAAGGAGGATAGTCTTGAAAAAATAAATTTTCCTCCAAAACTTGCATTAATGATTTACAATTAATACTTATTACATTAATAATTTAAAATTTTCAATTGCTTTGAAATAATAAGTAGTAATAAAATTTTTCACCAAAACTTGCATTAATGATTTGCATTTAGTATTTATTGCATTAATAATTTATATTTTGTAATTTGTATCTTTATATATATAAAAGTAGGATAGTCTTGAAAAAAGAAATTTTCCTCCAAAACTTGCATTAATGATTTACAATTAATACTTATTGCATTAATAATTTGTATTTTGTAATTTGCATTAAATATACGAGTTTTTCAATGCTAATTATTTTGTATTAAATTTGCATGAGTTTTATGAGAAATATTAATAGACAACTTAAACTATTAATTAAGTCATAGAAAATTATTCATTTATTTAAAATATTATTTTTATATCTTTATTCTATGTATATTTATATAATATTAAAATATGATAGTCAAATAAAGTATTTTGTCAAGTGTCAATCAATGGTGAATTTTTTCCCTCAAAAACTTGCATTAAATCAAAGGTAGTGATTAATTAATTATTAATTACTTTAATAATTATATTATAGTCTTGAAAATGTGATGTCTTAACAAATTCATAAAAAAATATTTAAGGTTGTCAAACGCTAGGGTTTTTCAATGCTAATTAATATTTAAGGTATCATATTTTTAAGACTATGGAAGAAATCAAAATTAATTTTTTTAAAATTTTGTTATTATTGAAAAAACTTATTCTTACTCATATTTAAGAGTTTTAATTTATATTTATAATTATAATATAATAAATAGAAAATAACGAACATTTTTAAGTGAAAATATTTATTTATAAATAAATATAATATAATAAAAAAAATTTATAAGTATTTTCTCAAGTGACCTATTTAATATGTTAATTATTATTTAATACATTAATTAAATGACAGTATATTGAATTAAAAGTGTTCTTCATTAGTATATTGAATAGTGAATAATTAAATAAACTTAAATTTTTTCAACATGATTAAAGATTAAAAAAAAATTATAATTATCAATTCTGTTAAAATTATTTAAAATAATAAATTTATTTTTTTATTTTTAAATTAAACTTTCCCATATATCACATGGGTTCACCACTAGTTAATTAAAAATTTAATTTAAAAAATTAAAATAAAAAAAATTAACAAAATTTTAATAATTTTAAAAATATATAATTTTTTTATTTTTAATTAATTAATTTAGTTAATTTAATTCAATTAATTTATTTTTAATTTATTCCTTTACTCTTTTAAAAAATAATAAATTAATTAATGTTTTTGAATTTATATTAAAAAATATAAAATATAAAATATAATTATGGAAAGTAGTGGTTGTTTTGCTATATAATTTATATATGTGGTTATATAATAAGGGAGCTTGGTAGATCAGACGGGCGCGCAGACATGCGGCCACGTGGCTGCGCGGCACAGGCGGGTGGTCCAAGCGGGCGGGTGGGCGGGCGGGCGCGGGCAGGTGAAAGAAATTAAAATTTTTAATTTTTTTTTTAATTTTTGCGACGGTTTTAGAAATCGTCACTAAAATTAAAATTTTTAATTTTTTTAATTTTTGCGGCGATTTCAGAAATCGCTGCTAAAATTAAAATTTTTATTTTTTTTATTTTTGCCGCAGTTAAAAAACTGCCGCTAAAATTAAAATTTTAATTTTTTTATAATTTTCATAGCGGTTGAAAAATCGCCGCTATATATTTTATAAACTGCCGCTAAATCACTAATTTTGCGACGGTTTTAAAATCGCCGCAAAAAATGCGATTAGCGGAGGTTATTCCAGCAGTTGGTCAAAACCGTCGCTAAATGCTTCGCGACGACTGATTTAGCGGCGATTTTGAAAAACCGTCGCTAAATGCTCTATTTTGTCCCAATCTCTTCCTCTTGATCTCTTCCACAAAAGCCATCTAAAAAGCATGGTCAATTTGTCTCCAAATTTTTTACCAAACTAGGGCCCTTAGCTGGGACAGGGACAACATTGGTAGGAGCCTTCTTGGCAGCTCCATAAATAAGGGCATTCTTAGCAACACCAAAGATGGGAGTCTTCTTGGCAGTCTTGCTAGCCAAGGCCGAACCAATCTTCTCCAACTAGGCTTTCTTCCCTCCAGACATCTCCTCACCTTCTCAAAGGTTATCTTAGGAGCCATGGAGTCTGAAACATGAAACATATAGTATGAGAAGCAAGTAAGCATGCCGGGAGACAGAACAGCTAGTGGTAAGGAAAAGAGAAACAAAGTAGGAGCCTATACATATACTCGGCCAAACCCCTTTTGGTCATCACCGAGCTTAATGAGAATCAATGTCTCTAGCACATCTATTACCGCTTGATTTTCTAGGCTAAGGCTTCGGTATTCAAGCCCCATAAGAGAGATTGACTCACTCCTCCAGTTCAGAGGGTACTTATGCAGGCCATCTGTGCCTAGGAAGAATGTGGGCTTGTCCTTTCGGGAGGCCACCTTGAATAAGTTGACCTTGAAACCATTGTAAGAGCTATCAAAGGGCTTCAACCATCACCTCCTCAAAAGACCATTTAGGGACACCCAACTACCTTTGCTGACCCCATTCGATTCAAAAAAATAGAAGAACGCCTTCGTACTCGTTTCCTGACCTAGAAATCTAGATAACACTTTGAAGGCTTGAACAAAAGCCTAACTGTTCGGATGTAGTTGGGTTGGAGCAATGTTCAACATTGCTAGCATCGAGCTTTGGAAGTCGGTGAAGGAGAGTCGTAACCGAAAATGTGTGAATAACGTCTCGTACATGTAAATTGACCTATAATCCATGTTCAAAGCCAACTCCATGTGGACTCGCTTCCCTCTCCCCCCACATGGGTGACACACTAATAGGCCCTTATTCCTAGCAGCAGACAAAAGTACCCTTTTCCTTAGCTCGATGATCATCTCAGAATAATCGTACACCGAGGCAATCTTAGCCACATCTTCGATCACCTAACTAAGCATATCTGTTGTAAGGTAAACTCGAAGACAAACCCACTCTGTCAGTTCTACCCTCATTGCTGCCACTCACGACGTCCATAACCACCTTCATAGCCATATACGTAGTATCTATAATGTCCTCGAAAGACCGACGCAAATAAACTTATTAGAAAGCGACATCCCATGCTTATTCCGAGCTACCCTCAAAACCTTAATCTATACCTTGAAATTGCCCTCCTAAACTCAAAATAGCAAGGCCCTGCGGCTAACCTCTAGTGAAGGCGTCGGATTCCTCGCCAATAGTCCTCTTATGATGGTTGTATATTCGCTATTCTCCCCAAATTTGCCCATGATCTCACAATGACAATCGGTAATAGGCGAATCACAATGACAAACAGAAATGCAAAGGAATGACGAATCATATTTGAGAAATTACCTGAGATGTTCGGTAAAGTGTCGAAGAAGAAAGTTGACTAACGAGTAAGGATGGATGCAATATAGCAGTGTGAAGTTTGCAGAAGAACGAAAGTTTGAAAACAGCTTACGAATGCAAAAAAACGGAATTAAAAAGCAGGAAAACAACCTATGAATGCCCTTATATAGATATCACTCAACGATCGAGATCAAGGCCCAATGCATCCAACAATAAAGATTAAGAATTGTCAATCACCCACAGAGATCGCTGCTTATCACGCGTTAAACACCGTGAGTGGAGGTGACGGAACAACTCCCTATTTATTCATAGCGCCTCCTCTTCCTATCTTGATACTTCTAATCTCGAGATTGCGTGCGCTACTTGTCAGTACCTCAAAAAACACTCATTGAAATTGTCGAGTTCGGCCACATCAAGCTCATCCACATTAAGCTCGGCCTTAGCAAGCTCGGTTCTAGCAAGCTCAATCCAAGGTTGAGGCAAACTCAAGTGTTACCACCACCTTGGTCGACCTCGGCTACGTTCCGAGCTCAAATGCTTGCCCTTGCGAACATGCGACCTGGGGGGTTCGGGACTGTACTGATCTATTAAGCCAGCCTACAACTTGGCACCTAGCCCGATCCCCAGGTTACATCTAGGCTTAAGAGCTCGGATAATGTTTCCATCTAAGGTGATATTCTTGCGCCAGTAACATATTCCATCAACCCTAGACAACTCGCGCACTGATTTTCATCAGCTCATAATCCTCATTAGATCCAAGATCCTAGAGGATGATCTCTATCCTTATCATGCATCTTGGCATTTCATCCTTCCACGACGACCGGCGACACACAAAGTACTTTCATCTTTATAAAAATCAGTTTAGTCGCAGGCCAAGGTAAGTTTTTTCTAAGCCTTACCCACACTCTGACATTATCCTTATTGACTTGAACTTTGGAGTGCTTGCAGGTGCCAGCCATCCCACCATGCAAATCGTCGGATCACGACTCTTCGCCGCCATTGCAACCATTCTGATCAATCCGTTGGGCTGGAAGGAACATTTATCTTTTTATATAGCTAAAATGCACTGCCCACATTGCTCAAACCCTCAAATCCCAGCTATTCATCACCCTTTTGTCGTATTTAAGCCAAATCCTCGACATTTGGCCATTGTTAGTGGCAGTGCAAGTTGCAGATTTTTTTTTAAAAAAATTGCACTTTTGCCCTTTAGGTTTGCCAAATTCCAATTTAACCCCTTATTTTGTCCTTCTATTTTTTATATATTATACATGTATTTTTTTTGTAAATCATACATGAACCCAATGTAATTTAAGCTTTTACTTTAAGTCTTAAAAATTTCTAGAAATTATGCAAAACCCCAATAATCTTTGAAAAATCTAAGGCCTACTATTTGAAAAATTAAATTAAATGGAACTTCTTGAAAAATTACCCAAAATACTCTCAAATTAATATGAATTTGTCATTAAACCCATTTCTATGTATCCAAAATAATTCATTATAATTTTTTAATTTATCTTAAAAATTCTAGGTATTACAATACTTAGAAGGTTCAATCGACTTTGAAGATGAATGAACATCTTTGAACTCTTTTTGAACTAAGTCTTTGAAAATGAACACATTGCATCCCCCATAAGGTGACTATATCATTATCATTCTTTTTCTGCAACACCATTGCATTACTATCTCAACCTTTTTGCAAACATTGTCAACCCATTGCTACTACTTTCTTAATCTATACACACAATGTGTGTGTGTCTCTCTCTATATAAGTTAAACTTAGACTCAATCTCAGTTTGAAGCCCGAATTCGAACATGTTTTGATGGTTGGTTTCGATCTGGAACCTATCGGTAACTCCTAGGCTAGAGTCTAGGTTGATAGGTTCTAGATCTAATATGGGTTTTTTTAGGTTTTTTTTTTTTAAATTTTTGTGATGGAAAAAAAGTGATAGATAGATGAGAGGGTATTTTAAAAAAATTAACTATTCTTATTTGACAATAAAGGGGCATGCGTTGCACAATCATTAATCTTGACGTGGTTGGTATTATTTTTAAAGTTATAAAAGTAATTGATGTAATTTAAATAAACCTAAAGTTGATTTGTGAAATTTATACAAGAAATGCATCTGAGAAATAAGGGAGACGAAAATAAAGGAAAAAAGTCTCTAACCTTTATGGCTGTCTGGTTTTGGTAGGACAGTGGGAGTACACTAAGAAAATGTGAGGAAAATAAAAGAACTGCTATTTCCTCTAAAAACAAACAAATAAAGGGGGAAAAAGAATCGAGCTCTTCCGTGGTTGCGAGTTAACACCTCATCTGGAACACATTTGGCTCTAGTCCCGGCAGATTTTACCTTCTGCATCCAAAAGAAATCAAAACCCTTCTTTATAGCAACCAATTCTTTGCATCACCATCACTTTGTTGCAACCATTAGTAAGAATTTTCTGTCAATCCGTTCAAATGTTTCCCAATCTTTAGTCAATTCATGTGATGTTCTTTATCCGGTGCTTTTTCTGGCCACCATCTGTTCATGGGTTTCTTTTCTTGCACCATGCTCTCTTGTTCCAATTCAATTTCCCCATACACCCATGAAATCACAAGAACCCATTGCTTCCCTTTCTCGAAAAACTGGTCGTCTCAAATACCCAAAAGTCTTGTCTCTCAAAAGCTCCATTTTTGGCCCCCATTGGTCTCCGCAAGCGCAGAGAAGACCGGGAAAGTTGAAATTGGAGAAGAAGAAAAATCCAAGTTTAAGTGGGTAGAGATAGGCCCTGAGATTACGGGAGCCCAAAAAATTGCCATTTCTCAACTCCCACCAAAGATGAGCAAACGGTGCAAGGCCCTCATGAAGCAGTTAATTTGCTTCTCTCCTGAGAAGACCAGCATTTCTCAGTTGTTGGCTTCCTGGGTGAAGATTATGAAGCCCAGTAGAGCTGATTGGCTCGCTGTTATCAAGGAATTGGCAAAGATGGATCATCCAATGTACTTTGAGGTATTGTTACCTTCTCTTTGGATTCAATTTTGATGTTTTATCATTCATATTTCTTTAAAGATTCTGGGAATATAATATCAGTAGCTGTATTTGTCTCTATCAATTTAGTTGTTTGCAAGGCTTTATATGGTTGCAACTTGCAAAAGTTTGAAACTAGATGCAATTAATAGTTTTATTTCCCTGTACCAGCTGCATTGCAATACTCCATTACCAATTCGGGTCGTTTCTCTGCAAGCTTTATCAATTTGTCTGCAACTACTCATTCCATTTTCTTTATTTGCCAACTATCTAATACTAATTTCTGGGTTTCCTTTCTTCCGCATCTCATTGTTCCTTTTCATGCTGATATTCTCTTAAAAAAAAAAAAAAAAAGAAGACATAGAGCTGTGAGACATTTTTGGGGGAAGGGTAGGATGGGTATGCAAACCGAAATTGGGTAGATCCGTGTTCTGAAAATTAAGAAGCGTCTTTCTTTCTCTAAATTTTGTTAAGTTGGATGTTTCTATGTCCATGATAATGTGGCTTCCTTGACCTCCTGCATTCCATGAATTACTAGTAATGGTGCTTCCAATAGCATGCTTGAGTTTTAAAAATACTACTTGTGACCTAGTGGCTCTGGGTCCAAGATCCTTGCCAAGCATCTCTAACAACATTGTCTTTTACTTCGTCCACCATTTGCTCTGCAAAGCTTCTGAATTCTATCTCTGTGTTGTTTATATCAAGCATTTTTCCCAAAATGAGCAGCCCGGCATAAGATGATCCTGCCATTGAAAGGTCGGTAGGGTTGCGTGTGCTAGCCTTACCCTTATTGAGGAACAGGTTGTCTCAGTGGTTCTACACTTTCATGTTTTCACTTAATTCTTGATGATCCCTAATTTGCTTCCTATTCCCTTTTTCCCCAAAAGACACAGGCTTATGAATTATAGCTATTATTGCTTCCATCTTTCTCATGAATGATTCGCAATCAAGTTACATGGATGAAGCATTATGTTTCTTCCTTTTCCTGGAGGGGAAAGAATTGCCTAAAAAAAAACTTCTCTGGCTGAACTTTTATGAATGTGCTCTATAAAGGAAGGTCTCCCAACCACGGATATGATTTTGTAAACTTTTCCTCAGCATGTGGAGACGAGGTAGAACAAAGTACTCTGGTTTCACTGACCCTGTGCACACTTATTTGATTCTGTTTCCCTTGAAAGGAAACTGTAGGATTTATTTGCAGTTGACTGTCGTGCTGTTTTATGATTTGGCCTCTTTAAGAACCTATTTCTTTTCCCTAGAAAAATGTGGGCCATTTTCTTCTGTACAAGTTATACATTCCAAAACCTCAACTTCCATGCATAGCAATTAGAAGCACCTTCTCATGATTAGCTATTGTACTCCTTTTTGATTTCTGTTGGACCTCCCCTGCAATCTTCTTGAATGTCTAGACCTTATTATGAACTATATAGCTGAGAAATTAAAATATATTTATTTGTGGTGGTAACCATGAAACTTTGCTCCAATCAGGTAATGTAGTGGTAAGGGGTCAGGAGGTAGCAGCTTATCTTTTCCCAGTTGAGAAGGCTGATGCCTAATGGCATCCTCTCGTTAACAGAAAAGTGGTGTCAATGAAAATTGGCTCCAATCAGACAACTTAGCACTAAGGATTCAGGAAGCAGCTGCATATCTGCTAAGTTGTACAGGCAGTATCCACTAGCATCTTCACATCAACCAAAAAGATTGCATCTCTCCATTTGATGGAGAGAGAGGGAGAGTCGAAAATAATCTTAGTGTTGGCATTGGGTAAATCCTCATGCCAAAATTTTTAAAATTTCGATCAATTGCCTGGACATGATCCCACCAAGTACATTTGGCATTGTTTCTATTACTCGTGTGTGTGCAAGGAGCTGCAAGTCCATATAAGCTCCTTGAGAACTTGGGTCTAAGAGTCGAGAAGTTATTCCATGTAACACATGATATGACATGCCATTGTAATTTCATTATACATGGGGGGTTCCAATAATTTTAAATACTCACATCATACTGACATGTTAGTGAAGCAAGGTCAAAAGCATATGAGAATCTATATAAACGACTTGATACAAAAGATGGAGAAAGGGATATATATAAATTAGCTAAAGCAAGAGAAAGAAAAACACGGGATTTAAATCAAGTGAAATGCATAAAAGATGACAATCAAAATGTTTTAGTAAATGAGGGAGCGATTAAGGAGAGATGGAAGGAGTATTTCACAAAATTATTCAATGATGGTGGTGACACAAGAGTTAGGTTGGGACATCTTAGTAACTCCGAAGGGAATGTGAGCTATACATTCTATCGACGCATAAGTTCAAATGAAATAAGGCAAGCATTAAAAAGATGAAAAATCATAAGGCAGTGGGACCACATAATATACCAATAGAAGCATGGAAATGCATGGGAGAAGAGGGCATCTCCTGGCTAACGCAACTATTTAATGCCATCCTTAAATAAAAAAAGATGCCAGATGAGTGGAGGAAGAGTACTTTGGTTCCTATATACAAGAACAAAGGAGATGTTTAAAACTATGAAAATTATAGAGGAATTAAGTTAATGAGTCATACCATGAAACTCTGGGAGAGAGTAATAGAGCAGAGGCTCAGAAAGGAAATAAAGGTGTCAGAAAATCAGTTTGGTTTCATGCCTGGTAGGTCAACAATGGAAGCTATATATTTACTGAGGCGTCTAATGAAAAGGTATCGAGATCATCAGAAGGACCTACATATGGTGTTTATAGATCTAGAAAAGGCCTATGATAGGGTCCCTAGAGAAGTATTATGGAGGGTTTTAGAGAAGAAAGGAGTCAAAATAGCCTATATACAAGCCCTTAAGGACATGTATCATGGTGTAGAGACAAGGGTCAGAACATGCGGAGGGAATACTGAACCATTTACAACTACAATAGGACTGCATCAAGGTTCTGCACTAAGCCCATACTTATTTGCCCTAGTAATGGATGAACTCACTAAAGATATTCAGACCATAGTTATCAAAGGCGCGCCTAGGCGCGAGTTTGGCGCCTCGCCTTGGCCAAGGCGAGGCGGTTTTGGCGAGGCCCTCGCCTTGCGCTCCTAGGCGCTGGGGCGTGAGGCGCGCCTAGGCGTGCCTCATGAAACTGAGGTTTTCTACTTAAATCTTGCAACCCAATCGCGCTTGCCTCTCCTCCCGACTGCATCCAGCTGCGCTTGCCTCTCCTCTCCAGCTCGCTACTCGCTCCTCACTCCTCCCGACTATAGCATCTACCGTGCTTGCCTCTCCTCCCAACTCGCTGCTCGCTGGCCCTCGCTGCTCGCTCGCCCTCGCCCGATCTTCCATTCTTCCTCTTCCTCTCTAGCCCTAGCCGCGCGGCCGCGCCTGCCTCCTCTCTTCCTCTTCTCTCCAGCTCGCCCTCGCCCGATCTTCTTCTTCCTCTCCTCTCCAGCTGCGACCCCCTCCTCTCTTTCTCTCCAGCCCCAGCCCGATCCTCCTCTTCCTCTCTGCTACGCCTGCCTCCTCTCTGCTGCGCCTGCCTCCTCTCTTCCTCTCCTCTCCAGCTCGCTGCTTGCTCGATCTTCCTCTCCAGTCTCCAGCCGCACCCTTTCTTCTATTCTCCTCTACTGAGTCTGCCCACGCCACAGTCTTCTCCTCTCTTCCTCGCCTCTTCTCATCTGCTCTTGAGCTCTTCAAGTTGAAGCTGCTAAGGGCCTAAAGCTGCCGCCGCCGCTGCCCACATCTTCTCCTATATTCATAATTTCATATTGTAAGTTCTTTAGTTGTATTTTATTTGTTTATTTCTTGCATTTTTGCTTAATTTATTTTGCTGGCAGCTGGTTGCTGAAATTTGCTTTTAAGTCTTTATAATTTATTTCTATAATTAGGAGAATTTTGATGAAATTGGAACTGTGTTGCAACAGCCCAATAAATGTCGTCAACCACTTCCTAAACGGACCCGGCATGGAATTATTTTGAAGCTGATCCTAATGATAGAAATACCACCACATGTAAATTTTGTCGTAAAGTAACAAAAGGTGGTATATTTCGGGCGAAACAACATCTTGTGGGCGGTTTTAGGAATACTAAAGCTTGTCCAAAATGTCCTCCATCAGTAAAAGAAGAGATTGGAGAGTACATGCAAAAGAAGAAAAATAACAGGGATGAGCGAAATATAGCATCGTTAGATGATGATATTCAATTTGGTGAAGGGTATGATGATGATGATGATGAGCCGCTGCCTCAAAGTAGAAAAAGACCCAATGTATCTACCGGAAGTGGAAGCGGTACTGGTAGTATTGGTAGTGTTAAAGGCCCAATACAAAAAGGTTCACTTAATGTTTTTTTTAAAGACCCAGAAGTTAATGTGTTGAAAAGCAAGGGCAAAGGAAAGCAAACAAGGTTGGGTGAGCATGATTTTGCAAAAAAAGAGTTAAGAGCTCGAGTTTGTAGAAGTTTTGCACGATGGATGTATGATGCAGGCATTCCATTCAATGCAGTGACATATGACAGTTTTAAAGTATTTATAGAAGCAGTTGGTCAGTATGGTCCGGGTGTGAAGCCGCCTAGTTACCATGAAGTCAGGGTTCCTCTTCTCAAACAAGAGGTGGAAGCCACTCGTGAAATGATGAAAGATCATGAAGAGGCGTGGGCCAAATATGGATGTTCCATTTTGTCAGATGGCTGGAAAGACAAGAGGGAAAGGACATTGATTAACTTTTTAGTCAATTCTCCTAAAGGAAGTATGTTCTTGGAGTCTGTTGATGGTTCTAGCTATTCAAAGACTGGGGAAAAGATGTTTCAATTATTAAGTAAATGTGTGGAAAAGATTGGAGTAAGAAATGTGGTGCAAGTGGTCACCGATAGTGCTTCAAACAATGTTTTAGCAGGTATGAAATTTATTTTTGTAATTTGTATTATGTTTATAAATAGAATAATTTGAATATTCATTAGATATTTATTATTTACTAATATCTTGTTAATTTCACTCTAAATAATAACAGGAAGATTTTTGGAGGCAAAATATCCTACGTTGTTTTGGACACCATGTGCAGCGCACTGTTTGGATTTAATGTTGGAAGATATTTTCAAGTTGCCTAATATGAAGAAGACATTTGAGAGAGCTGTTATGGTGAATAGCTATATCTATACTCGTTCGGGTCTAGTAAACATGCTTAGAAGGTTTACTGACAAGAAAGAGTTGTTGAGGCCTGCAAAAACACGGTTTGCAACTGCCTTTATCACTTTGGGCAGGATGCATAGTCTGAAAAGCAACCTTAGAAGGATGTTTACTTCCGAGGAGTGGATGACAAGCAAGTGGGTAAAAGAAGCGGGGGCTAAAAAGGTTGTAGAAGTGATTTTGATGCCTTCATTTTGGAACAATGTTGTATTTGCTTTAAAGGTGGCTGGTCCATTGGTGCGTGTATTGCGCTTAGTGGATGGTGAGAAGAAGCCTGCTATGGGATACATATATGAGGCCATGGATAGGGTCAAAGAAGCGATTGCTAACTCTTTTAATGGGGATGAAAAGAAGTATGCACCCATTTTTCAGATTATTGATAATCGATGGGATGTTCAGCTTCATCGCCCCTTGCACGCAGCTGGTTGGTACTTGAACCCAGAATATTTCTACAAGGCTGAACATATAGATCCAGAGATCATGAACGGCTTATATGAATGCATTAGAAAGTTAAATCCAGATATAAAGGTTCAAGACCAAATTGATGCTGAGCTTTCGATGTATAACAATGCAGATGGGTTCTTTGGAAACTATATGGCTATTAGAAAGAGAGCTGAGAAATCACCAGGTACATATATATATATATTACATTATATATATAATCATTCTAGATAATAGATAATAACTAACCCATGAATTTTATTGGACAGCTGAATGGTGGGCTTCATATGGAATGTCAACACCCACGTTGCAAAAATTTGCAATTAAAATTCTTAGCTTGACTTGTAGTTCATCTGGGTGTGAACGTAATTGGAGTGTGTTTGAAAATGTAAGTGCATTGTACATATACACTTACAATTTTTATTAGTAGTTGGTTTATTTCATGTAACTTATTCTTAGTATGTTTTTGCATAAATTGTTGCAGCTTCATACTAAATGGAGAAACAGGCTTGATCAACTTCGTTTAAACGACTTGGTGTTTGTGAAATACAATAGAGCATTGAGGCGTCGATATCAAATGCGTGATACCATTGACCCTATCATATTGACCGACATTGATGAAAGCAATGAATGGTTGACTGGAAAACTTGATGAGGAGAATAATAAAGATGATGAAACTGTTTTTCCAGATGACATTGGGGATGGGTTGACATGGAGTAATGTTGCTGCGGCTGCAGGAGTTGGAGAGCCTAGTTATCAATTTAGAACTAAACAAACTCGATCACAATTGGGATCAACTTTGGCTTCGACTTCAAAGCGGCGAGTAACTCAAGAGATTGAAGAGGAGGAAAGTGAGGCAGGGACCGAAGATGATGAAGACTTGGAAGAGGGAGAAGAATTGAGAGATGAAGAAGAAGATGAAGGGGTGATTGAAGGGGATGATGAAGATATTGACCTTGATGTTGATGATCTCCTTGATGATGATTGATTAAAAAACTTTTTTATATTGATTGTGGACTTGTAATGTTTATGTGTTTGTTTAGAACTTTGCATTATAATTGGTACTTGGTAAAGTTTAAGACTTTAAGTTTGAACTTTGATGATGTTTCTAGTTTAGAATTTGCATGATGAATGAATTAACTTTGATGTTGTTAGTTTATAGAATTTGAAGATAATGAATCATGAATGATATGAATGTGTTATTATTGATAATTTGATAGTTGTTTATGATTTTACAAGATTTTGAGTTTTTTTCCTAAAAGGTGCGCCTCGCTTCGCAAAGGCGCGCCTCGCCTCGTGCGCCTCGCGCCTCAGGCTCCAGGACCTTTTGCGCCTCGCTGCGCCTCGCGCCTTTCAGAACTATGATTCAGGCAGATGTGCCATGGTGTATGCTATTTGCAGACGACATAGTGTTGGTGGATGAAACAAAAGAAGGAGTGAACACTAAGTTTGAGTTGTGGAGAAACAATTTAGAATCTAAGGGATTTAAATTAAGTAGAAAGAAAACAGAATATATGGAATGCAAATTTAGTAAAAATGCAAGAGTGGATGATGTTATAATAAAATTAGAAGACCAAATCTTACAAAGAAAAGACCATTTTCGATATTTGGGATCAGTGATTCAAAAAGATGGAGAAATCCACGAGGATGTCGCACATAGAATTAAGGCAGGTTGGCTAAAATGGAGAAATGCATTGGGGGTGTTATGTGATGGTAAAATCCCATTAAAATTGAAAGGAAAATTTTATAGGACAGCTATAAGACCAGTCTTGCTGTATGGTTCAGAATGTTGGGCAGTCAAATACCAGCATGAGCAAAAGACGACTGTAGCGGAGATGAAGATGTTAAGATGGATATGCGGACATACAAGAAAGGATAAAATTAGAAATGAAATTATTTGTAATAAGGTAAGAGTAGTGCCAATCGAGGAGAAGATGAGAGAGACTAGACTAAGATGGTTTGGTCATGTGAGAAGGAGACTAAGAGACGCTCCTGTGAGGAGAGTTGATGAAATGGAACAATTAGTCACAAAAAGAGGTAGAGGTAGACCCAAGAAGACTTTGGGAGAGACATTAAAATTTGATATGAAATATATGAATCTAAATGAGAATATGACAAAAGACAGAAATACATGGAAGTCTAGAATTCATGTAGCCGACCCCACATAGTGGGATAAAGGCTGGATATGTTGTTGTTGTTTACTCACATCATACTGACACTCATTTGATGTCACAGGGAATATTGTCTCAGTAAGAACTACGGATCTTTTCAGCAAGTGCTTGCTGGACACTAACAGGAGGAAGAAAGTTATTTAAGGCTTAAAAACCAAAGGTTAGAGCTAATGATTAGAGTAAGGATGTTAGAAACCAGAGGTTTAGTCAGCCTGTGATTGGTGTAAGGAGCATTGCGTTTATAGGAAAATTATATGATTATTCCTTATAAATTCCCTTTCAATTTGAGGATACAACTTGAGATAATTTCCTGGAATCTCTTCACCTACCCTGCAAGGAATCTGATGGTTCTGTTAGAGGAATACTGGCTAGCGATACGTCTCATTGATGCTACCAGCCTCTTGAAACTTGGATAAGGTTTCCCTTTGGCAGCTGTGCTTTAGAAGTATAAGACAGTTTTGCTAGAGACATTCAAACTATTTTACAAGGATTTTGATGACAGTGGGTGTGCCAGTATATGTTTCCGTGAATCAGGTTTTCTTGAATCCTTAATCGTAAGATATGAGATATGAATGCAAAAGTTGGGGATATATGGAATTGTTTTTAATATTTATATAATATTTACTGTTCAATATCCAAAATAAAATAATAATGTATTTGAAATTAAGAGCATAAATGAGATTTTTATTCATCATTCTTGCGAGAGCCTTAAAAACCTTTCCTTATCATGTGGGTTTGAAAAATTAGCGGGACCAACTGATCAATCTGATTATGGATGTCACTTACCCTTGTTATGCACACAGATATCCAGGGGAGAGTAGAAAAGCTAATGTAAAACTGATTTGGCTAATTCTTCTTTGCTCTGTATTATGCACCTGTATCTCTTTAAAAGGTAGCCTTTTTTCAGCAGGCTGGTTAATCCTACGTGGGTTGAAATCTTATTGCTCTGTATTATGTTTTTTAGGATGTACATTTCTTATTTCTCAATGTCTTGACTCTATAACTCTAGTAAAGGAAAGACTCCTGATTTTAGGGTTCCACCAGGTCTTGCTTCTTAAAAGCCTTTATACGTATGCAACCAATATGAGTGAGATGAGATCTCCTATAAACTTGCATATTGAACAAATAAAGAAGTATATTTTGCGTGAAGGATAGTCTTATGCCATAAAGATTTAGCAAGACATGCAACTAGATATGGAAGTTGAAATAGGAATGATCAGATGTAGAGATAAAACCTGCAGAAAGGCAATATATCCATGTGGAAAATGTTGTCATTAAGCTACTTGCATTCGAAAGAGACCTCACCATGTCATGGTAAGTTGGCATCTAGTTGCGGCTTGCTCCAAATATATGATTCTTTCGAGATAATTTTTTAAGAAAAAAATAAAGGTCTAATGTTTTAACTGAAATTAGGCACTCTGGAATGAGTTTGTGCCATTCCCTGCTAGATCTATCACCTCTCAACTAACAGCCAGCTGCTAGGTCCTACTTGTCTTTGAAGTATCATTGTGGTCCTGATCGAGGACTTGTGCTTTGATGTGAAGTCTCTAGGGTTATTACTATTTTACCTGAAAGTGATTGCTACCCTTACCAATGGAAATTAGAAGGTGCCACTATTCTGTTTTACATGCTTTACAGCTCCTCAAGTCACAGTGACAACATGCACTCAGTACTACTTTCAAACTCATTTATTTTTTTTAAATTGTCTAGAATTGATCCAAATTCCAAGATTTAATACCACTTGACTCATTGTTTGGTGCTTGTAAGTTAATGATGCACCATGAGTCCATGACCAATCTGCTAGGAGGTGTGGATTATGCAGAATATACAGGCTAACCTATGGTATTTTTGTTGGGATTGGCTGCCTGTGCTTGAACTTGTGTCATCACTAAAACATTTATTAAGCTAGGTTTTCTTATTAAGGGAGGCGTCAAACCTGCCATATTTACCAGATATAATGGAAGTTGATGTTAGAAACCCCCAATGATCCAAGAGTGAGTGCAGACTGTGCATTTGTTTCAAGTTGTTTTTTGGCATATTGTTAATGTGTGGCATTCTTTTTGCTTCTGAGATTCATTGCTCACTGCATTCTATATAGGTTGCAGAACTTTCCCTCCTAGAAGAATCATTTGAAGCCAATGTTCGTGATTATACAAAGATAATTCATGGCTATGCAAAGCAAAACAGGCTGCAAGATGCTGAAAATATCCTATTGGCCATGAAGGGAAGGGGCTTCCTTTGTGATCAGGTTACCCTGACTGCTTTAATTCACATGTATAGCAAGGCTGGCAATCTTAAATTGGCTGAAGATACATTTGATGAGATGAAGCTGCTTGGTGTGCCGCTAGATAAGAGATCATACGGGTCAATGATCATGGCCTATATTCGAGCAGGGATGCTTGACCGGGGAGAGAATTTGCTAAAAGAAATGGAATCCCAACAGATCCCTGCTGGAAGAGAAGTTTATAAAGCACTGTTGAGGGCATATTCCATGATTGGTGATAGTGAAGGAGCTCAAAGGGTATTTGATGCAATTCAATTCGCTGGCGTTAGTCCTGACATCAAGTTGTGTGGTCTCCTCATAAATGCGTATGTGGTGGCAGGTCAAAGTCTGAAGGCTTCTATGGCATTTGAAAATCTGAGACGGGCTGGTCTTGAACCCAATGATAAATGTCTGTGTCTGATGTTGTCTGCTTACGAAAAGGAGAACAAGCTTAGCAAAGCACTGGATTTTCTGATAAATTTGGAGAGCGATGGTATCATGCTCGGGAAAGAATCTTCACAAGTACTAGTTGGGTGGTTCCGAAGGTTAGGAGTGGTGGAAGAAATCGAGCTTGTGTTGAAAGAATATGCCTTAAAGCAAGTCAAATGCAAGGAACCTGCTCTCTAGTTCTGCTTGAAGCTCTGTTCTCTGTTGTCTGCTCAAGAAACATATGTTTCCGTAACTTGCGCCCTTTTTGTTAGAGGTATTCCCTGATTACTTATCTAATTGGGTTTTGTCTACTGTCTTGGATCTCTGGTTTAAACTTGTTCTTTGGTTCTAGGCATCTATCCAGCAATGAACGTTTGTTGTTGCTTGCAACCTGCGAAGCTTGTTGAAGAGTTTGTTATACTCCTGCCTAGAACTGGAAATCGTGCTGTTTCCTAATGGTACAATGTTGCTAAACTGCCGCCTTGTTTTGATTCTGTGCACAAGAGTCTGAGAGAAAAACTGCCATTTCTGGCACTAGAAAACACAACCAGTACATCTCTTACTTGGCTACTTTGGTGGTGTTTCAGGGATATATGCTGCTACCAGTACAATGAAACTGACTTTTACTTGAATGATGGTGCCCAACCAAAGAAGATGGAGAACAATTTGTAGATATGATCGGAACTGTTGTACTGATTAATGTGGAGATTCCAATTATGGTACTCGATTTTAGCTTCGAGGCCAGCTTTGTGCCTGTGATTGATGAAAATTTTGATTGCACTTCTTCTTCTTCTTGCTTATTTGGGCATCTAAAATTGCCTTAATTTTCCCTATCTTCTACTTTCCTTGTTGAAATGATCAGGTAGTAATGGCAATTGTGCTCTTTTGTGATTGAAAGATTATAAGGAAACCCAGATTAATCAACTTCTGGTACAAAATAACAGAATGAAGTATCAAGTAATCAATATTGAATTGGAAAAAGAAAAGAAAAAGTTATTAAAGTCGGTTTGTCGATTAGGAAGTAAAAGGGAGATTAAAGTGAAGGACTTTTAGTCAAATAGGGTCAGTCTCAGAGATTTTCACTTGGAGCGTGGTGGCAAAGATGATCCCTCGCTGTTTCGCAATGGCGGAGATCCATGTCTCTGCAGGAGCTCTCTTGCCAGTGCTTGGAGGTCTCCGGCGGCGCTGTTGCCGGCGGAGGCAGCCGACGTTCCCCCGAACTGTCGGGGGTCGAGGTGGCGGTGCTGCATTGTCCACGGAGGCTGAGCCATTGGTTCAAAGAGCGACGACAAGTCATAAGTGGCGGGCGTGGAGGAGGCCGGTGGGAGGTCTGCTATGGAGAGGAGCGGCGGCGGCGTTGGAAGCTCCAGTGCTGCAAGGTGGGCTTGTAAGTATGAAAGCTCAGTTTGTAAATTCACCACCTGTGATGAAAATTAACAGAGTACTTCTCTGTATGATTAGTTGGGAAAATGAGAAAATTTAAAAAAAAAAAAAAAAAACAGGAATGGCTTCAAAGTAACTTTCCCCCGTCTCTGTCATAATATTTTTCTTTTGGAAAAAGAGGAAATACCCAAAAAGCCCCCCCTCCCCCCCCCCCCATGCACTGTTTCAATCTGTAATCCTCCTCATAATCATAACATATATATAATAAGCTATAAAGCCAAGAATATTATTAATTTAATTTTTTCATAAACTCTATTATATAAACAAACATATTATTAATAGTATGAATAAAATTTGAAGTCAAGCATGATTCTTAATATTTGATTTATCACAACACTTAAAATTTATCTTAATTTAAATTTTATTTAAAAAACAAATCTTGCATGAACCATCTGGTCGCACCTTAGCGTGTTTGTGTGTGTGTGACTGACTGGGCAAAGCAACAGCCATTGAGTCGCTTAAAAGTTAAAAGCAGACCCTTTCCTTAATAGCAGCATTCAGCAACATCCACTGATCATGCTGCACAAAATGGGGATGAAATCGGCCACCACATGCATCCTAACTTCATCAATCAACGTCTCTACATTTCAGCAGGCTATAAATTTAAACTCATGGTCCCCACTTTCGTGCGTGTGTCACCTTTTTTCAATTGTCAAATATATTCATTTGTATTTATACAAAATGTTTACTTTATATGTAAAAAATCAAATGAAATGATACGTACATAATGTGATATGTCTCGGAATAAAGTTTTTATATGTAATGAAGAACTACAGATGGTTATTGATTTAAAAAGAAAAAAAAAAACCCATAAAAATGCTTCATATATGTGACTGCAAAGAAGTCATTTCTATATATATTTTCGTAAAAGAAATTATATTACATATATAATTTTCTTTTTACAGTATAATAAATAATAAAAGACCCATACTTTATGGCATTAGTAAGCTTCATGAGTATCAGCTGCTTGTTTTCTTGAGTTTGACTAATAAATAAAGCCTGGATAAAACTTGGAGCGCAGGAAGCAATTTAATTTGTCAACCTGGAAGGGATAATTAATTCCGCTACTTAAGGACGTTGCTTCCACAACTTAAACTGTGATTCTTTTTTCTTTGTGAAGACACACTCCTAGCAGCCAGAAGTTTTGACTGTGACTGTGAGTTGTTAATTAAAATCTTAATTTCTTCTTCCTTACAGTAATCTGATGGCTTAATTGATTTGTCTATTTCCCTTCAAGTTTTGTTCACATATGTGTGCACTTTAACGCTTTCACACAGATCTATCATTGAAATTAATCCAGAGGGGAAAAGGACCAGAAAAGATTTATACAAATTGAACTCATGAAATTAATTAACATGAGCAGATCAGATATGTATTGGTGATACAAATTAAGTTCAGTTACCCTGTATATATGTATGAAATAAGGTGAAGCTTCATAAATATATATATAAAACTTTCTACGCACAAGTTTTGTAACTAGATACAGATTGTACCTTGTTAATTAGTGTCATATTAAGGATTATTAGGGCTTCAGATCGATCTTAAGGATTAATTAAGATTAGCTTTGAGTTTAATTTTGATTTTGAGCTTGAATTTGATTTTGTCACGCCTCTGTGTAAATAATAGTTCTGTACGATAGTTGTATATATAATGCATGCGAAACCATACAGTTTTGATCGTTTTGAGTCTCGCGTTTCTTCTAACGTACCTGTTGCTGGAGTGCGAGGATGTAAGCGACACAGCCGCAGACGGGGTCACGAAGGCGGGCCTGCGCCTCGTAGCAGATGGTGACGACGGCGTCGAGGCGCTTGTGGACCGGAATGCGGAGGAGCAGCTTGGAGAAGTTGCTGGCTCCGAACACCTTGTGCACGGCGGCGAAGTGGGCTGCGCCTTGTTCCGAGTCGAAGTAGGGCGCAAAGATGCAGCCGGCCACGCACTTCCTCCTTAAGAACTTGCAAGCCCCGCAAGGCCCTCCTCCGCCAACCCCACCGCCGGAGCTGGTGGTGGTAGCGGCGCAGCTACTGCTGCTGGGGTTGTTTTGGCTCATTTTTGGGGGGAAATTCTGGGTTTTGGCTCCGGACATGGATCACATAATTAATTAGGGTTTGGTTACAAGGGTGTTTGAAGAGAGATAGAGAGAGGGGGAGTTATTAGGGTTTGGTGGTGGTGGTGGTGGTGGTGGTGGTGGGGATTGTTTTTGTGTGGGGTTTTGGTTTGGGAATTTAAACAACAGTAGTAGTAGTAGAAGTAAGTAAAAATGAGGCCTTTAAAGCCACGCGAAGAAGCAAAGGCCTCTCTACTCTCTCCTTGCGTGAAGCAAACAAGGGATTTAGCCAACTGCTTTTCTATTTTATCCTTCCTTATTCATCTCTCTCTCTCTCTATACATACACACATATATGTAAGCTTGGTTGGAACTCTTATACATTAGCTAATGGTGTGCTTCCTTTGAATGGAAAAAAATAAACAAAGAATTTACAATGTGTTAATTAGTAGAACGGTCTATTTTTGCCTTCTCTCTATGAGTTTTAATCTACATAAACATAAAAAAAATAAGAGTATTATTGTATTTATTTGGGTTGGATTAAGAGCGGAGGACTTTCAAGAAATCTCGAACTCTAATGAGTTCAATCTTTGCAATGAGGCAACGATAGTGGCTACGGTGGTTAAATCAACATATATCGTAGGCGTAGATCGACAAGTTGATGATGACGAAAATTAGCCAATAATGATCACCGATCGATCTAAATATGAAGGAAGGATATTAGAGAATGAGACGAGAGATTGAGAGATGTAGATAACCAAAGTGGGTTAATTAGGGTTTTCTTCTAACTAGAAATTGGGGCATCAGAATGATTACAAGAGTAGTGAAAAAAGAGATAATGTATATGTCTTTATTAATTATTAATATTTTTATTATTATAAGTTATAACTAAAAGCACATTATTATTAATAAATCATCAAATAATTAATTTTCAATATTGAAACAACATGGGATGGAATTCGGCAATATATCAAAATGGAGAACAAATTCAAAATATAAGGTTATGTTCTCTTTGTTTTTTAATTTTGAATTTTGAATTTTAAATTCATTTTTAATTTTCTGTTTTGGTAGTCTATTTTTAGAAAATTGAAAGCACGTTTTCTTTATCATTTTGAAAAACTATTTTTCAAAACAAAAAAAATTAGAAAATGCGTTTTCTTTGAAATTTTGAAAATAATTTTTTAATGATTTTTTTATTCAATAAATTTAATATTTAAGTAAATTAAAAATATTTAATGTTAAAATATTATTAAAAAATATATACATTTTAAAGTTAATGAATTTTGTAATATTTTTTTCCATTACAATAATAAAATATGAATAAATAAATAAATAAATGCGTTTTGAATTTAGAGTTTGTTTTGGATGAAAACACTCAAAACAACTTTTTGTTGTTCTGAGTTTTCTTTATAAATTTTTTTATATTTTTAAAAGTATATTTTTTAAAACAATAAAGAGAATTTGTTTTTATTATTTTAAAAAATTAAAAAATAAAAATAAATTAAAAATAATAAAGGGAACTCAACCTAATCCTTTGCATAGTTTCAACATGATAATTCATGCATGCACATGATGGTCAATATTTTTGTGTATCATTGTATATATGTTTTTAAAAACATAAAGAATGAACTATGAAAAGATCATATATTATTTTCATTACACGTTCTATTAATTTCCAGTGTATATATATTATTACATATGCCAGCGGGCGGGTTGGCAATCTGGTGAAAATTAAGGAAATTGGTTAAGCTGCTTGGAGAATAAGCATGCATGGATCGATCTTATTAAAGCTATTTTGTGGCCTCCTAGCTACCTACCTTATGCTCTATTAATTAAACCCATAAACCCCCCATATACGGGTAAGGATAACGATATCTATATTTATAGAAATTTAACTTAATAGTGTAATTAATAATAATTACAACGTGTTTATATATATATATATATATGGTGATATTTAATATATGTTTTAAAATTAATTTTAATAATCATTTGGAGTTTCTAACGTAGTCTCTTCTATTAAGGTATATATATTTAACTTTAAGAGGTAATTAAAATATATAAATGGCTAGCTCTTAAAGTATAAAAATTGTTTAAATTTTGTAATTTATATATGTCCCACCCCTAGCTAGCTAGCTAGCAATTAATTAAGCTATGTTTCAATTAACCCCACCCCCCAACATAAAGAGATAATCACTCAGCATGATGTAACTTACGGATCACAGACCCTCAAATGCCGGAAAAGTTGGTGATAATTTACGTGCACTATGTAAACTCTCTATCATCATCATATATATATATATACACTATGCATGTATAATAGTCTTTAATTACTATAATTATTAATTATATAATTAATTAAGAAAAAGAGGAGAACATTGCTTGCCCGTTATAGTTATTCCACTTAAATGGTTGATCCTGTGGGTTACGGTAATCTCAAATCAACGACTGATATCTGATTATATATTATGCAACTTTTGTAGAAATGTTTTAAGTTTCATATATATATATATTTGCTTTCAGCTAATTAATTCTTATATAAACTTTAGGTAAATTTGTATATTAGATTAAAGAAGCTAATAATTAAGGTATAGTTTTGTAACATTATACTGTATATTGCAGCAAATTTCATGTATAGTTTTATAATCATCCCAAGAAATTATTCACAGTGGCAGAAACCTATCTAGCTATATATATATGTGTATATATGTATACACCCCTTTGTAGCAAATTAATATTGACAATTTATAACATAAGGCTGACATCATATATAAATCACATAAGCAACACTTGAGAGTGACTGTTCAAACAACAAGAATATACTTAAGACTTCTTCTAGGATGGTACCAAATGAAATTTAAATATTATATATACTCTCTATATATATAGTTATATAGGATAGTAATATTAAGCTTTGTTTAATTAATATGATTTACGATGAAAGTTAATTTAAATTTACATTTTGTCTTAATCTTATAAATATTTTTAAAAAGTCAACTTATGAAATATTTCAAAATTTTTATATTATCCGAGTTTGATAATATAACAATTGTCCAATACGAACAATTTAAGAGAGGGGGCGTGAACACTATCTTTGGCTAGTCCGGGCAGCATATCAGATTTATGAAATATTTTGAGAGTGTTCTTTTAACTAATAAGGGTGTTTGGTTTTTTTTTTTATAATAAAAAATTATTTTTTAAAAAGTTTAGAAGTTAAAAGCCCAATACAAAGTATTTTTAAAAGTCCAAAAAATGATTTGAATTTCCCATTAAAAAATTAGCTTTAAAGGTACCAAACACTTAAAAAGAACTTTTTATGGCTCCCAAACAGAAGCCAACAAGGACCATGTCAAATAAAGTCTTAATCATTGCTTTAAGGATAATAATTAAAGTGTAATAAGTATCTTATTTTTAAAGATTTTGTTAACTAATGTCCTAAGATGCATTCAATGTATCTTATTTTTAGTATAAAAAAACTCATATTAATTGGTGAAAAATATATCACATCATAAAGGGTTTTGTTAACAAGTTAAAATGCAATTCATTTTAATATTAAATATTCCTATTAATTAGTAATAAATATATTATATTTCGAAATATTTTACTAATTAATAAAATATTTCAATACTAAAAACAATATGTATAAAATATACCTCAGCAAGCAAATCTTATTTTAAAATATTTTATTAACTAATAAAATATTTAAAATTTAAAAATAAAAAAAACTGTTCTAATTAGCAAAATCGTATTTTCAAATAGGGTAAATTTATTTAATCTTCTTTTTAACATTTTCAGTTAAAAAAATCAATGAAATCTAAAATAACACGAAAACTTAAGGGATAAATCAATGAGTGCACAGAAATCCATGGACGCAGGCTAACAAAAGTCAAGGCCAGGAAAACGTACACTCAACCAGTGGGACCCTGCCACGCCTCCGCCGTGAGAGCGAACTCGACGGCCGGTACCGTGGGTCCCACCCGCCTTTTCCGACATTTTAATATTATTATTATTATTATTATTTCCTTCGAACTGGAGAATTTCCTTCGCATTTATTATTATTATACGAGGTAGGTATTGAATGAATATTGGGAAAAAAGATTGAAAATGGGTGTTAAGAGAGCGGGGTAACAGTGAACAACGGCGATGGTGAGTCGCCGCGCCGTCCGCTGGTTTGTCTGGCGGTGGCGGTGGTGGTGTGACCAGGAAGCAAACGGCGCTGGTCTGCATTGACCGACACGTGTCCTGAGATGGACGTGACGAAATGATGTATTAAATTTAAATTTTGAGAAAATGATGAATTAAGAAAGAGTGAGTGAGTGAGCGAGTGAGTGAGGGTGAAGATTCATTCAAAGGATGGGAAATGAGGGGCAAAAACACGTGCATCGATCCCCACCCCAACACACGGCGTCGACTGTGACTCTCTCTGTGTCTGTGTCTCTGGCTGTGTCTGTGTGTTGTAAGGCACTACACCCCACTGCCCACTGGCACTGCCTTCCTTTCTAAGGGAAGCAAAGAAAACTAATTAACCCAAGCTCAACAATAATTAAACATTACGTTTATTAATTCATTCATTCATTCATTTACTCATTCATTGTACCAAGCCAACTATATATATATATATATTAATATATGTCCAAGTAGTTCCATTGCCATCACTAAACTAATTAACTAGCTTGGCTAATGTTATTTATTTTTATAATATTGTCAACAAGATTAGTCGCATTCAAAAGCTCATTTGATCAATAGTATATAAATGAGTTAATTTTGAGAAATTATTAGATTAAAAAGTTCCGAAAATTATATATCCAAATAAATGATGTGAAATTGGCCTTAATTAGCTTTACACTTCACTGGTTCAAAAGGCTGTAATCATATATTTGAAAAGGTGGGTCCAAATCCAATTAATGGGATTGTTCTCTGCACTCGTGTGGTCATATATAACCTAGGAATATATAGTACTTGTGATTCATAATTAAGTTGTTATTTGATCTTAAACTTGGTGGGAGATAGATAGATAGATAATGCATTTAAAATGATGGGATGTCGCCCCCTCCAACATACGGTAAATTAAGCTTCTGTGTGATTGCATTAGATTTGTTTCGGTGGTACGTACCTTTTAAAATCAGATGGAAGCAAAAGACCAGAAACTTAAAAAAGTGAGGGAGTCAAAGAGAGGGTTTGGACCAAACTAATTAATTGATAAGACACTACTTTAGACCTTCACACAATAAGTAGATATTTAGTCTACTTTTGATTCATTAAATAAATACTACTGATGGAGGTAATGGTTTTATAATTAATAAGTTGATGGTGCAATTTCCACATCACGGCTTGTATTGATATAAAATTGAATTAATTAAAGGGGTGTGAGAATCGTCTAAACCTAGCTAGCTAGTGGGGAAAGGAAGTGAAAGAAAAAGAAGTAATTAAAATTAAATAAGAGGGAGGGACAGAGACCTTTGATGAAATTAAAATTAAAGAAGTATTTTAATGGGCCCTTTTCAGAGTGTGGCCAGCGTATGTTATATAGCAACTTACATCAAATTTCAGTTCCTACTCTGTAAGTAACAGTTAATTAGTTGGTGTATTCTCGATCAATAAAGATGTTATTTGTTTTACATATATTATATACATATGTATTATTTAATTAAGTTGTGGGTAAGGATGATGAGGGTAGCTAAGGGCTATAGGTAAGCAGTACATTACATGTATAGATGTCCAGGAAAGCGTGGAAAGCTGAATTAACAGATACACAACAATATCATGACCGTAAATGTGTCTCTGTTGCTGCTGGGTTAATGTGTGTGGACTGGTGGCTCAGTCGGGAACAATCAAAGTCTGTGAATAAAAAGAGATGATGGAAATGACAGGTGAAAGGGAGAGAGATGGGATTGGGATGGGATGTTTAACTCACACATGGGCCGGCCGCCACCGCAACCACCTCCATGCCCCCCAGACTCTCAGACTGCGACTGACAGGACATTCATATGTATAGCGTAAATGTTAAAAACACCAATTTTTTTATGAAAATATTACAACACACACACACACACACAAATATATATATATATATATGTATATAGCCATTACTGATGATGGGTGGTCAGTGACGGTGCGTGCGGCGGTTGGAAACATGTAGCTGTTCTTATGTATGTAACTATGCATGCATGCGTGTGTTTGGGTGTTTGCTTCACGCAAGCAGCCGCTCAACCCCCCCAATTTCCTCTTCCTCCCCCTCCTCCCTTGCCGTGGCTTTAAAGCCTCTCTCTGTCTGTCTGTCTGCATATGATATGAGAGGAGGAGAGAGGTAAGTATGAATATTAATGCGTAATATGAATTGGCAGCTAATTTTGTATGAAATCTTTGATAAAAACTTAATATATGAATGATTTATGGGTTTTTAATGGACATAATAAATAATGCTTAAAGAAGTATTAGTAATATATGCATATATATAAGTAAGTATTAGATGATGTTTTTTCTATATATAAATGAAAATTATATATTTTAATTATACCAATAGACATAAACTTTTGTATGTTAGGAATTAATTAATCAAAAAGATCATTAAAATGGTTTGTAATTGCAAATAAAATAATATTATTATGTATAGTTTTATTTGGACTTTAAATTCTGTCATTTTGAAGAAATATTTGTATTTTTTCAGATCATTGTATTCTTTAGGGTCTAAATTGAAGTTAGATTTGGGTTTAATTAATTTGAATGTTTAATTCAAGCAATTATATATATAATAATAAAAAATGAATTTTAAATTTTAAATAATAAATATGATGTATAGGTCAAATTAGCTTATTCAAAATGATATGTAATATTATTTTTACACAAGGTGGCATAAAATAAATACATTTTAATTTTTAAACAATATGTATATTTATTATATCTTATTTTCAAATAGTAAGCATTTTTATTAATTAATATTATTATATCTAAAAATAAAATAAAATAATCTAGATTATTAGGTAATCTCTATTTTCAAGTGGATCCGACGGTGATTGATGCTGGGCTTTGTGATGTAATTAAGGAGTGTTAGGATTTCTCAAGTTATAGTGTCTTAAATTATTTATTTAAATTAATTTATATATATATATATTTATATAGATAAACTCCCGACGTAGCAGCTAACAAGTCCATCAAATGACCCGCCACCAAATCCTCCATTACATTTCTCCTCTCATAATTTATATATATATATATATAACACTGTTACGACACTTCCCTCCCCCTCTTGCGCTCTCTCTCTCTCTCTCTCTAAATATACCCACCTTTCCTTCAATTCTTCTCTCCAATTCTCTCACAATTAATACAGCCCTTTCTTTGAGAGAGCAGAGCAGAGAGCTGAGAGATATGAGTAGTAGTAGTAGTAAAGCTAAAAGTGGTAATTCATCATCAAGTAATGGTGGTGGTGGGCCTTGCGGCGCTTGCAAGTTCCTTCGGCGGAAGTGCGTAAAAGGATGCGTGTTTGCGCCATTCTTCGACTCGGAGCAAGGCGCCGCACAGTTCGCGGCGGTGCACAAGGTGTTCGGCGCCAGCAATGCGTCCAAGATGCTGCTGAGAATTCCACCGCAGAAGCGCCTCGACGCTGCCCTCACCCTCTGCTACGAGGCTCTCGCTCGCCTCAGAGACCCCGTCTATGGCTGCGCCGCACACATCCTCGACCTCCAACACCAGGTCTCTCCCTCTCTCTCTCCCCAAATTAATTATGTCTTCTCTACCCATATATTAATTTAATTAATTATTTCATGTAGAATTTAATTCATTACGATGAATGAATTCCTTCATATCTTTCTACTCAAAACCTAAAATGAGAGTATCATGTATGTTTATGAATTTTTTGTGTATGTATATCATTTTATATATATCTTGTATATGCAACTTTTCTTGCTAACTTGTGCTGTGGTTTGTTGGTTCTTCTGTGGTTTCTGGCTGAAAAAGAACTGTAGAAACTTCCCTCCCTGCATGTAGTTCTCTTTCGGGAGATTTAGGGTGTCAGTTCTGGCATTTTGTTTCCTTAACCATTGCAGGATAGGGAGACGAAAGAAGCTGTTGCTTATATAGGGAGGATTATATATATACACACACATATATATATTGCTGTTTTGCTAACGTACGCCGGTAATTGAATACTTGGTTTTGATGCCTGTCCGGGTGTTGCTTGTAGATTTAGAAGCATTTATGAGGAATTGCTAACATGTTTTGAGTTCAGAAGGCAAAAGGCCAAGAAAAAAGAAAACAAACAAGAAAATTAACAAGGGTGCTGGAGAAGTTTGCCTTAATCATTGCTAATGTACGCCTCATTAAGTTTTTCCAATTTCCGGTCTAAAATCTTTGATAGTTGCGTGAGCTTAATTAATTAAGTTCAGAGGGGTTGGGTTCTTCTCCTCGATCTACTCTACCAACAACTGTAAATCCAAAAACAAGATATATATATATATATATATAACAACTGTGGTCAAACTCAGTCTGGTTCGTGCTAATATGCGCCTTGGCCGCCATATTTACTAGAACTAGAAAAGCATTACATGGTACATCTAGATGGCGATTAAGGCAGTGAAGGTCTTTCCACGCGTAGAAACCAATGTGGTTTGGTCGCTTTTGTCAACTTTCTTTGTAGTTTATTCATTTTGACCCTCCAAGGTGAACTTGCTTCCTGGCTTCTTAGAAAGGGTACGAAATTTAAGAGTTTAAGAAATCAACAAAAAAAAATAATAATAATAATTAAGTTACTGCTCGAATTTAAACAAAAAATATTACAATCATTTCTTTTTACACACACACACATATATATATATGCATAACTCTATATATATACCATTTTCATATCTGATATGGCCTGTATATAATTAAAATTTTCTTGCATCAAACTGGTAAGTGATATATATATACTAGAATTAAGATGTAGCTACCCATCTCTTCTTATTTTAATCTATGTAGAGTGCTTAATTTCAAAGGAATTAAGACTTTCAGTGGGTGGTGTTTAATTTCTCTCCTTCTCTTCTATATATACAATACCACATCGCAGTAACTAGTTAGCTAGGTAGTTTGATCATAGTAGATACGATATAATTAATATGGTCAATGAAGATGATTATAATATTACTAAAATAAATGAAACAATATTATATATATATATATATATATTCATAGGCGCGCAAGTTAAATAAATTGAGGTCAATTACTAGATTAAACTAATGGCCTGGGTTTGTTTTTAAGAGGGTGCATGTTTGAATTTAATGGTTGATGGCTTTTCATTTTGCATAAGAACAGATATGATTGAAAGATCAGTTGTTTCTTGAATCTTGGTTGAACAAGTTAATTGATCAGATGTTAAAGAGTCTGACAAGCACCTAATTGCACTTGGATTGGTCGTCTTCTCTTCTTCTTCTACTTCTTCTTCTTCTTCTGCTTCTTCTTCTTATTTAATTTGAAAAATTTGGCAGATAAACACCAGTTAGGCAAGAAACCATTAGTTGCCAGCTTCGTATATATTTGTTTATTTATCTTCTACACGAACTTTATCCTTTTCTTATCTCAACCCTAGCTAGCTAGCTAGCTAGCTGCATGTATCACACCTTTTCCTTTTTATATATATAGTCAATACTCTTTGTATAAAAATTTTAGTTGTTAAGGATGTTAGAAGAAGTAGAATGTACCTTTTGGTGGCCACGGAATATATATATATATATGTATAGCCTTTAATTTATATGATTGTCTCATCACAATCTAAATCTAGTCTAGCAAGATAAACATAAACCTTATCCTTACAAAAGACCCTACCACCGCCCCCCCACCCAAAAAAAAAAAAAAAAAAAACAAAGCACGTGGACTTGAAATTGGGTGCAGCCTCTTAGATTTTCCCCGATGGGATTGAAAGTTTAAAGAAGACAGATTGATTATCTTATCTTCTTGTTTATATAAAGTAATAGAGTTGATCGTTTATATATGCATGTATATATGCATGCATGTTAGGTGTGTGCATTCAAATTGTGAAAATAAACTCTACTCTAATTTTTAAATTTATCAAAAATCACCCGCAGTCTAGTTGTATTTGTATGATTGGATTGGACTTAATTTGGAGTGTGTGATGGGACGCAATAAGATACGGAGTTGATAAATATTTTGAATTTGAATTTGAATTTTGGGGTGGGCTCATGCAGGTGGTGAATTTGCAGGCAGAGTTAGCGTTGGTGCAAGCCCAGCTTTTTACATGGCAGATGCAGCGTGCGTCTTCCTCCTCTTCCTCTTCTTCTTCTTCTTCTTCTTCTTGGGGGCCAACAACGGATAATTATCTTCATCAGTCATCGCTATCTCTCATGCTGTCGGCTTGCGCTTGCGCATGCGATGGATCGTCCGCACTTTTCAATCCTTCATCCTCGTCCATGGAACTTGAACTGGCAGCCGCCGCTGGTGGTTTCTGCAACCCTATCAATCAAGAATTAAGCGAGCAAAATGGCGATGGCGATGGCGATGGAGGAGTTATTAGTGTGTCGTCGATCCTTGCTGCCTCCAAGTGTCTGCATTGATTATTAAAATAAAATCAAACTAATTCCTGAATCAGAAGACTGACTGTTGTAACCTACCTACCTACCTACCCACCTACCATGCATGAACATCAATTGGACATGTTATTTTGCATATGCATGCATGCCATATAATATGTTGCTTGCTTCCAGTCTAATGTTTGAATCAAATGTACCTGCAGGTGTCTCTTTTATCTATCTTCCAAGTCCCATGCCATGCCATGCTTGTGTTTAATTAGAAAATTATAACAGATCAATCAAATTCATGTCACTGTTTTTATACACTTTTGATCAAACTTACTTAAAAGACTATATATATATATATATATATATGGTCCAAATTCATCTTGGATTTGGTCTCAAAAATTAGAAAAGTTAAAAAAACAAACACCCATAATTAGTGTCATTTTAAAATGACAAAATTTAAAATGTTCGAATAACACCCATTATTATTTATAATCTCTCAATACATCAGTCTAGATAACTATTCCAATAATTATTTTTCATGCATCTGGTACTTATCGTTAGCAACTCCCTTACTGTTCTCTAAAATTTTTACATACAATCACTATGCCAAGCGGCAAACTTTAGGGGGCGTAGAAAAATTTTAAAATTCTTGAAAATGTTAAGTTGGAAGTGTATATTTTTATATATATTCTTATGTTTGGTATAATTTTTTATAAAAAGATTTTAAAAAATAAAATTCTTATAAATAATTTTTAAGTAACTTGTCCACAAAAAAATTTTCATTGGAGGCTGAGAATCCAAATTTTTCATGGACTTAAGAATATTTTAACAAAAAATAAAGATTAAAACACCCTTGTCCTTTTATAACTCCATACAAATATATTATATATTTATAATATATAAATATGTATTATATCCCATATCAACATATTTTATATATATTATAATATATTTATATTATTTATTATAAAATATTATATATATTAAAATAGATATTCATATAAATATATATGTATATATATTATATATAGACGCACGGATATATATACATAATATGTAAAAAAATGACATTTTTTTTTATTTTTTAAAAATGTAGGTCTTAATATTTTATATAGTAAATTTTTTTTTATCATTTTTAAACAAAAAATAAAATAAAAGTAATTAAAAAAAAAAACATAAATTCTCAAGGATATTGCATTTAAAGCAAATATAAGAACATAAGATTCATAAAAAAAAATACTTAACATTCCTAAAAATGTTTAAATTTAACCAAACATAAAATTACATAAATCCTAAAAATAAAAAAATTTCAAGTACATTTCCAAAAATCATGAATCCTAAGAATTTAAAAACTTCTCCCGTAAAAAAATATGCACAGCATTTCACATAAAACATCACAGGTGCATTTAATTACAAGCATAAAATTTATATGGAAATAAAATATTTTCTTTAAATTCTAAAAAAAAGTTTTGATTTAGTTAATTTTAACTTAAAAAATATTATACTTTTTATTTTTTAGTGTTTGATTATCATTAATTTTCATAAAACTAGTCAAAATTTTCAACTTTTATTTTTTGATAGCCATTATTTTTTATGAAAATTGTATCCTTTTGAATTTAAAATTTGACGTAACCCACACGATGAAATCCCATCGTGATAAATTCTCACAATTCCCAAGCGACATGCATAGGCAAATCAAAAGAGAAATATTTTGACATGCATAGACAAATCAAAAGGGAAATATTTTGAAGGCTTATACGTAGAATGCACAAGTAATAAAGATTTAGTAAACAAACTCATAATAACACAAACCCAAGATGAAATACCAACAAATTGAAAGGCAACTTGGAATCTAAAGAACAAATCGAAGGGGAATCGAACCTCACCAGAATAGAAGGGAAACTCGGAACCTGATCATGATAACCTTCATATGGCTTAACAATATAAAACGAAGTGAAACTTAGAATCGACGAAATCCAAAAAAAGAGGTTGCTGGAAACTTTACCGTGAACGAAGATAAAGGGGAACTCGAAATCGAAACATAGATTCTATAAAGACAACGACCAAGACGAAGGGGAAGGGTTGGCGACGGACAACAACGAAGAAACCCTACCTATCGTGGAAGATGATATGAAAGTGTTGTGTGGAAAAACCGACTAAAGACAAACTTGATAGAAAATGTGGTGGACAACATGCAAAGTTCCCTGAAAAATCCAATCTACCCCCCCCCCCCCCCCCCCCCCCAAAGAAAACATTTTCCAGTATTTTATGGAAAATCTGATCACGTAACCAAAAGTAGAAAATATTTTGCCTAAAAAATTTGGCCAATCAAACACCTCAAAAACTGAAATTCAGGTGAAAAATAGCCATTTTTCATGAAAATTTTGGTCAATCAAATGCACCCTACATGATATAAGTAAAGAAAACAGGCTAAATTGTTGTGATTCTGACCAAACAAAAGGATAATTTTTTCCAAATTCACTGGCTCTCTGTTTGATTGTACCAGACCAAATATTTCACACGCAGCATAAATGGACAAGCAACAGATTTACGGAATAAGGAAAGATATTGTTAGGGAAGAAAGAAATAAGAACTTCTGATTTTAGAAAGATCCCACAAAACTAGTTTAAGTAGATCATGGATTCAGGGTAAGAAAAGATTGATTTAGGGGGTAAACATCTGTACTTTGAAGCTAGGTGGTTATAATAGAGACAGGCTAACTAGCATTAAGTTCTGGATTGCATAATTTGACAGGAAGGCAAAGCTTTAATTAGTAACGGGATATATTAGAGCAACAAAAACATAGTGTTACCTACTCCCCATCTAACTCAGATAAGCCCCCACATTGGATCCAGATGCTATAAACATGAATTAAGACGATTTGGATCATAACTTATGAAGATGCACATGGACACATGTCTGATGTGGAACTGAAAATTGGCTAAAAATGTATATATTGTAGATAAAGGCAGAAATGTAATTTGAGTATCAAATTATAGAAGGAAACAAATTCCAAATAAAGTACTACACAAATAAAAGGGCTTAATATTATCACAGAATTGGTACATCTAAAACACCCTAAGAAAATCTTCATTTTTACAATTCAATTCATCAAACAAAGCCCCTCAAGAAGCGCATACCCGTGCACAAGACTTCCCACTTTGTAAGAATTGAGGGAGTCTAACATTTGTACTTTCCCTTACTATTTTTGCAAATAGGTTGTTTTCACAACTTAAATTCATAACTTTCTAATCACAAAGGAGCAATCTACGATTGCTACCAAGGCTTGTACTCAAATAGAGGCCCTCCTTTTGTATTTTCAAAATTGATTTTGTTTTGTTGGTTCCCATTCCAACCTGCCTAAAGACGAGCAATATTTTCAAAGAAAAAATTAATGAATGCATGGAAAAGCAATAGCAGAACCTCCAGCGCCAAAGGTGCTTGATAGAAAAACATAGCTATTTTAAAGGCTAACAGAAGAACACATTGGGAAAATCTTTGCTTTACCAAAGGTATTGCCAATTGATCAAAGCTAATCATTGGGATAAAACTTAAAAGATGAGGCCGGAAAGAAAGCCAACAGCAGAACCTCCAGGGCCAAAGATGCTTGATAAAAAACATAGCTATTTTAAAGGCTAACAGAAGAACACGTTGGGAAAATCTTTGCTTTCACAAAAGTATTGCCAATTGATCAAAGCTGATCATCGGGATAAAACTTAAAAGATGAGGCCAGAATGTGCACTCAACCTCTGCTTACCAATAACTGATGCTCAAAATGTTTCACAAGGTGTAAGTATATCTCCACCTCCTTTATATACCTTCGCCCCACAGTCAACTTTGTGAGGTGACACCAACACATCTAGCAATGAGACCTAACCATGTGTTAATCCTCTCCCCATTATAGGGTCTCAGTCAAAGATACTACAAGCAGTTTGCTGCCCAGTACTAAAGGCATTTGAAGGCAATCTCCAAAGACCTCCTGAGTGCTCTACGTCTCCCTTCCACAATAAAACCAAACTCTCAACCCAAGCGGCCATCTCCCTCTCACCAATTTGTTTGGACTTTCTTGGCATGACAGACTTATAATTCCTTCCCAGCATACTCTCATGGTTTATACCTGCTTCAGCAAAGACTACCAAACCATGGGCCCCACCAAGTTATTCTCGGTTTGAGTACACTCTCATGGATGGTTTAATTCAAAATTGCAATATGGATCCAAATTCACTGAATTGATCCAGATTGCACAAAAAATACTTTTGTGCAGGATTACAGTATGATTTTAGTAGGATCAAGCAAGATCATAATTCTTTTTTGTTTTTTCGGCCACAAGGCCCAAGGGCCCATCATAGAAATATTTTGAGAAATAGGGATTTCACATTAATTTTGAGAAATTAGGGAATTCTCAATCTAAGATGAAATTCTTAGCTGATCTCTAAAGCTATCTGCTAACATCCAATCAAGCACACCAGCCTCACCAAATAACTTTCTTCTTTCTTCTTCCTCTTCTTTGCTGTGGCTGCAGCAGCTATTCTTCTTTATTGGCGCCTGCCTGCCACAACAACTGCTGCTAGAGAAGCAGCAATTCCTCACCAACCTAGGTCAACAGCAAGGCCTAGGGACCCCCAGGAGAATGGCACTGTGACATAAAATGTCTGCCCACCTAATCATATCATATAAATCTCTTGCATTATGTGGCTCATTTGACTAAAGTTGACTGATTGACAAGGTACTGATGCCATCCTGTCTCCAGGGATCTTATCTTGCCTAGTCTTAAAGACGGACCTGTCCAAGAAGAGACTCTATATTGAGGAAAAGATACATGGTGATGGCATACAAAACCAACATGACAAATCTGTCCACTTCTACTATAGATTGCAAAGCCAAATGGGAGCATAACACCCCCCCCCCCCCCCCCCCCCCCAAAGTCCCTTCTACAAATATGCCCTCTGGTATGCTCAGGAGGAGCTGGTTTTCATGACCCAATTACCCTCTATAAAATAGAGACACTTCCATGATCATCTTACTGCCTTCACTTGTCACCCAACCCACCTTCATTAGCATGCCACAAGTTAGTTCCAGTACCTCCCATTACGATACCAACCCTTCTTACCATAAAGCTAACAACACTTGAATCTGCCAAGGGGTATGGCTTCCTCCAGAAGACCCTGCACTAGACAAGAGACTCTTGTATTCTTTCTCCTATATGTGTTGACTAGACAAACTATATATCAGTAAAGCCACTTTCCAAATATTCAAATTACAACCATGAAGATGAAACTGTTAGCAAATTCTATCTTGTGCTAACAAATATAAATAAATATGAAGTGTCATATTATTCACACATTTGACCCAATGTGTAAATAGGTTCTAATGGTGATGCAGGTTTTGCATAATTTGACAAGAATGTAGAGATAAAAAATAATAATAATGTAAAAAGATAAAGTTAACCTTCTATCTACCAACTTCAGCTTTTAGATGAGATGGTGGTTAACAACTTGACATGGTATTAGAACAAGCAAAGGTCTTGATTTCAAATCTCAATGCTAACCCAAGATTAAACAGTTCCACATGTTGGGACCAGATATGCATTGAAGCCAAGTCACATGTGCAGGGGCATATTAAGAGTAAAAATAATAATATAAAAAGATAAAGTTATCCCTTATCTACTAGTTTAAACTTTTGGATGAGATGATCAACAATTTAACAGAAAAAACATAACACCGAAACCCATCTAAATTAGCCATGGCCAAAAATGAAAATAGAATATAGTCATGGTAAAAAGATTAACAAACAAACATAAGTAACCATATTGATAACAAGATAATAGGGGGGCAGAATGCAGTTAGTTGAGAAAGATTTGCATAGAGAGGACTTGAGTTCTCTTCCCTGGATACATACTTGTGGAAGCAAATGCACCACCACCACTCACAACACCACACATACATGTGCACAGCAAGGGTTATCAATTGGTTCAATCAGATCCAAACCGAAACATATTTGATCTGTAAAACCCAGTTCGTTTACAGCTAGATCTGATCTAGAACCATTTATAATCAAGGGATCTAGATCTCCCTGATGGGATTTGATATTCAACTAGATTTATTATATAAATATCTTATTATAGACACATTCTCATAACCACCAGCTATTTGCAAAAAATAAAAACATAATCCCATATTTCTTAATTTTAATATTCAATTTCACATAGTAATTTTAAAATATTTTTTCCCCATTCATTAAAATTATCTTTTTGATTCCATTATTGTCCTACTAGTGAGTTGGCCCATTGTTTTTTACATGTTTGGCATAGTATTCTTTAAATGTTTGATGAAGAGAGCACTAGCTTTATTTGTTTTTTTGTAGTTTTTTTAAATAACGTTTGTATATAATTTTTAAATCTAAAATTCCCAAATATTACCTGGCAGTTACATTTTTTATTAAAATTAACTCTAGTGAGTTTTGCATTATGAATGTATGAATATGAATGTCACATCATCTTAAATAAAATTTTTGTATAAAAGTTCTGTCTATGCATTCCTCCTGTACTTTATCTCTCACTTTATTTCCTAAAAATTTGGTTGGGCATAAAATATTTATTGGTAAAACATTTTACTTATTTTAAAATATTCAGATAACAAAGATAAATAAAATATCTTTAAAGCAAATACTTTAGATCAAAATATAAAAGACTCAGAAAGTTTTGGTAAATCTTTTTTGATTTTGAGAACAAAACTAAAACTTAATTATTCAAACGAGAAATCACATTTATACTTGCAAAACAGTGTGAAATTTTTTAGTATTTGACTTTTCTACCATAAAATATTTTATGGCTCTATGTGTATATTATTTAACATAAGCAACTTCAAAAACTATGTAAAATATATGGTCATGGTTTATATATCTTATATAAATATTTTACATACAAATGCAGAACTAGAGTGGATTAGATCCGCCAGATCCAAATTCAGATCTGTGAGATACAGTCCAAATACAAATGGATCTGGATTACAATTATTGCCTTAATGGATATGGTCTAAATCCAGACCATTGACAGGCCTATACTCAACAAAAATAAGTGTACCTTGTTGAGGTAAAGCTCCATTTCTCTTCCCTGGATACATACTGATGAAGACAAACCCACCATCATCAATTCTGCAACAAAAACAACCCACAGGCAACATGTTTGCAGGTTTATGACTAAACGTATCTTTAAATCTTCTTACTAACACAGCATTAAAGCATAGCAACTACACCAAATTTTGCAGACATGCACCATGGTGCATTTCTTTCTGACTTTTTATTCTTTTAGAACAGAAAATATGGTAGTTTTTACTTCTTACGTTCCTAAATACCAGGCAATGACTCCTCAGGGAAGATTTTGGTTTTTAAGCTAGGTTAATGCTACAAGTCCACAACGGTCTACAGAAAGGCTTGCTCAAGTTTTTAGCATATAAAATAAGTGTTGATTCCCGTAGAATACAGAGAGGACAAGATAAGGAAGGATTGGGATTTGAAGCTGATCTAATCTTTGGTGTTTTAGAAATTGCTAAAATTAGTTTAGGATACTTTTCTAAACTTTGTATAGGTGATCTTTCCTATGTTGTTATTCCTCATCCCTATAACTAGGGCTGTATTGTTGTGTGCAAATTTATGAATGAAAGTATTCCATTCTCACATGGTATCAGAACCTTCATGATTGACTTGTGTTATCCTCTAGTTTTGACCTAATCCCAGTGCAACTTCATTGCACCGTATTATCTCCTTTCATCCTCCAAATATGTCAGAAATCTCTGAGACTACTCTGTCCATGGCAACAGGAGAGGCTCTCATTCAATCAACCAACCAGAAATCCTCCTAACAGTGAGCTACTGAGAATGCATCATTCCGACCTAGATGGTAGGAACTACCTTCAATGGTCATAGTTTATAATGACCTTCCTAAAAGGTCAAGGGAAGATATCCCATTTAACTGAACCAGCCCTCAAGACTTCAGATCCCACATTCACAGCATGGGATATTAGGGATTCAATAATCATGTTCTGGCTTTGGAGTTCTATGTAGCCTGAGATAAGTAGAAATTACATGTTTTTATCTTTTGCAAAAGATATTTGGAAAACTGTTAAGCGTACTTATTCTAAAGTACAAGATACTTTGGTAATATTTGAGATTAAGACGAAAATAAGTGGCACTAAGCAAGGGTCATTGATGGTAACTGATTACCATAACAAGATGAATGGATATTGACTTGAACCAGATCACTATTAGGATATTAAGATGGTGTGCAGTGACGATGCAACAACCTTTAATACCATACTTGAACGAGACAAAATTGTAGAGTTCTTGGCAAGTTTTAATACCGAGTATGATCAAGTAAGGGAAGTTCTTGGAAGAGAGAAACTTCCATCCCTTAATAAAGTTTTTTCTATAATTCGAAGTGAGGAGTATCGAAGGATAGCTATACTCAATGAGTCCAATTTTGAGGGATCAACCATGGTGACAATAAAGGGGAAGGAACCAGGTTCAAGTCTCAGCAGGGGAAGTCTGACTTGCAGCCAAGATCACAAAATTGCGAAGGATTGTGGTACACCTATTGTAAGAAGCCAAAGCACACTTGGGAAACATGCTTTAAACTACATGGGAAGCAGGGAATAATGAGTAAGACAGGTGGCTTCAGGAGTCTATCTTCTAAAAACCAAGCTTATCTCACAAACAAGGAGAAGAAGGAAACCACCACAGATAAGGCAGATTCGGCTACCACATTTGACCTAAGTCAATTGAATGCGAAGAAATCAGTAAGCTCAAAAGTTTATTGAGGACTATTCAGGATGGGACTTGCTCTCTAGCACAACCAGATACTTGTTTTCACTCTGAATCTTTTACTGCCTCACAAACTGATAGGAATGATTTGTGGATTTTAGACTCAGGGACTACTAACCATATGTCCTATGATCTAAATGTGTTTGAAACCTATAAGCCGCTGGGAACTTCCAAAAGAATCACTATAGCCAATGGAAACTTAATTCCTATAACCAGGGTAACCCTTAGTCCTGTTCTTCCTATTAAACAGGTTCTGCATGTACCTAACCACCTATCTACCAATCTAATTTCTGTCCATCAGCTCACTAAAGATCTTAATTGTCATGTTATTTTTTCTCCTCATACATGTGAATTTCAAGCACTGGAAATGGGAAAGATGATTGGTGCTGCTGAAAAGCAAAATGGGCTACTTAAAAGAGGGATAGAGTTTTTCCTAAAGGGGATCATCCTATGCTTGCTGTTCATCTCAATCTACTTCTACTCTCAATAACATATGGCTTTAGCACTATCGCCTTGGCCATCCTCCTTTTACTTTGTTGAAAACTATGTTTCTTTCTATATTCAATGATTTAAGTGTTAGTAATCTTCATTGTGATGTGTAAAATGTTAAAGCATCACAGAGTGTCTTATCCCATTAGTAATAAATTATCCTTTATTCCTTTTTCATTAATCCATTCTGATGTTTGGGGACCATCTAGGATCCCTAATTGTTCTAGGGCTAAATGGTTCATATCTTTCATTGATGATTGTACTCAGATGATTTGGATATATCTTTTAAAGGATAAGGCTACTATTAGTACTGATTTACCACTCTTTCATAAAATGATCTCTACTCAATTTGGCTCTCTAATTAGAAAATTTCGTACTGATAATGCAAGGGATTACTTTAATCAATACTTGCATCAGTTTTTCTAGCAAACAGGAATTGTTCATGAGTCTTCGTGCATTGATACCCCTCAACAAAATGGAGTGGTCGAACGAAAAATGAGGCATTTTCTCAATGTTACTAGAGCCCTTCTCCACCATCATCATGTTCCTAAACATTTATGGGGAGAAACAGTCTTAACAGCAGCCTACTTAATCAACTGGGTTCTATCTAAACTCCTAAACCATCAAGGTCCACTTCAATGTTTATCTTCCTACTTTCCTAAGATTGGTTTGCACACTCCTCTTCCTCTTAGAATCTTTAACTGTGTGTCATTTGTTCATATTCCAAAGCATTACTGGGATAAACTTGATCCTAGGGCCCTTAAATGTATCTTTCTTGGCTATTCTCCTACCCAGAAGGTAGGGAAGAGCAAAAGTTAAGTTTACCCTAACTAACCGAACCTAACCGACTGTTTCAGTTCAGTTTTTTCCTTGCATTGGTTCGATTCGGTTAATTTTTTCTCAAAAGTTGGTTTTCAATTTTTGGTTCAATTTTTTGGTTGGAAGAACCGAACGGATCAAACTTTAAAACAATATTGTTTTGATGTTTATAAAATGATGTCATTTCCTTCGGTTTTGTGTGTGTTTTCTATCGGTTACTTCAGTTTTTTTGCATTTTTTTCGATTTATATGGTTTGGCTTCAGGTTTTTCGGTTATCGGTTAGTTCAATTTTTTGGGTTAATCAGTTGGTTCGGTTTGGTTTTGCTCCTTGGTTTGGTTTAATCGGTTAAAGTGTGTTTGATTGCACACATTTACCATAAAAAATGTGTAATTATTACATATATTTTCTATGAAAGCAATCAAACACTCTTAACTTGCTATGGAAAATATGTGTATGGTACAAACATTTAAAACTTCTTTCCATAAAATTCATTTTCCAAGGGGGTGGGATGATTTTTGTTTTCTAGACAATCATTACCTAAAATTAAATTCTAGGTAATGTAATCAAACACACCCTTAGTGAATTTCGGTCAGTTTGATAACTAAACCAACCATTTGCACAACCCTACTAGAAGAGTTACAAATGCTATCATCCTTCATCTAGAAAGTTCTATGTGTCTAAGGATATTATCTTTGTGGAATCTCAATCCTTTTTTGAGTACTCTAGTCTTGGTCCCCAGGGGGAGAATATACAGTGTGGTGACCAAGGTGTTCTTCCCAGCTTGGATTTGGTTCCTATGAGATCTAGTGAGACAGAAGTAGTTGCTCAATCTGACTCACCTAACCAAGCAGAGCAACCATTGACTAAGCTGACATCTCCAGTTAAGTTTAAAGGCTCTCCCTATGTGTTCAAGAGAAGATCATAACTTATTTTGCATCCTCAACCTGGATCAACATTAGTTTCAAGCCCAGGTATTGAAATCACTGATCCTTTGATTCCTTCTAATCCTATTCCTAATGACTTGGACCTTCTTATTGCTGTCAGAAAAGGGGATAGAAGCTGTACTCAACATGTGTTGGCTAACTATATTTCCTATTATTATCTTTTCCAAAAGCACAAAAGCTTCCTGACTTCTATAGATTTCATTATCATCCCTAAGACAGTTGATGAGGCTTTAAAAGATAAAAATTGGAAGCAAGTTATGTGGGAGGAGATGAGAGCTTTGGAGAAGAATCAGACTTGGGAACTAGTGCCTAGACCAAAAGGGGTTATTCCAGTGGTGTAGGTGGATTTTTCACCTAAAATACAATGCAGATGGTACATTGGAGAGATATAAGGCTCGGTTAGTGACTAAAGGCTACACTCAAACCTATGGAATCGATTACCTAGAGAACTTTGCACTTGTGGCAAAGATGACAACAATTTGGATACTTTTATCTCTAGCAGCATGCTATGGGTGGCAATTACAACAACTTAATGTGAAGAATGTTTTTCTTCATGGGGATTTAGAGAAAAAAGTTCATGGAACCACCACCAGAATTCAATAAAGGAGACTTGGGTAAAATATGCAAACTTAAAAAAGGCACTCTATGGCCTTAAGCAATCACCGAGGGTCTGGTTTGATAGATTCTCTAAGGTAATGAGACACATGGAATATCACCAAAGCTCATCATACACTATTCATTAAGCACTCAATGAAGGAGAAGGTGACAACTTTATTGGTTTATGTGGATGATATAATTGTTACAAGTAATGATATTGAAGAACAAAGAGTCCTAAAGAAAAGTCTGGCCCAAATTTTTGAAATTAAGGATCTTGGTATACTCAAGTACTTTCAAGGAATAGAAGTGGCCTATTCTAAGGTAGGTATTTTTCTATTCCAAAGCAAGTATATCCTAAATTTGTTAAAGGAAACAGATCTGCTAGGAGGCAAAGGAGTTGACACCCTTGTAGAGCCTAACATTAAATTGGGAGGAAATCCTAATAGTCAATCGGTGGACAAAGGGAGATATCAGAGATTGATAGGTCGTTTGATCTATCTCTCACATACCAAACTAGACATTACATTTGTTGTCGGCCTGGTAAGCCAATTTATGCATAGTCTAACCGAGGAACATATGCATGCAGCGAGAAGGATCCCATGCTATCTGAAAACAACACCAGACAAGGGCATTTTGTTTAGGTCAAGATAGGATTTGGATATTAGAGGGTACACAAATGTGGATTATATAGGCTCCCTAGCTGATAAACAATCTACAACTGGGTATTGTGTGTTTCTAGGAGGGAATTTGGTGTCTTGGTGAAGTAAGAAGCAAAGAATTGCGATCAGGTCTAGTGTTGAAGTAGAATTTAGGACCATGGCACTTAGTCTATGTGAATTGTTATAGCTAAGAATTGTTTTAGAGGATCTAAAAGTCACTACCAATGGACCAATCAAGTTATTTTGTGATAATCAATCGGCCATTAGTGTTGCATATAATCCTATCCAGCATGACATAACAAAGCATATAGAGATAGACCGGTATTTTATAAAGGAGAAATTGGAAGCAAGTCTAATTCATATACCTTATATTCTCTCTGAAAATCAATTGGCTGATCTACTAACAAAGGGGCTGGCTGCTAGAAGGTTTGAAGACTTTGTATGCAAGTTGGGAATGATAGATATTCATTCACCAGCTTGAAGGGGAGTGTTGATTCCCATAAGATACCCAAAGGAAAGGATAAGGAAGGATTAAGATTTGAAACTGATCTAATCTTTGGTTTTTTAGAAATTGCTAAAATTAGTTTAGGATACTTTCTTAATTCTAGTTTAGGATAATTTCCTAAACTTTGTATAGGTGATCTTTCCTATGTTGTAATTTCTCATCCCTATAACTAGGGTTGTATTGTTGTGTGTAAATTTATGAATGAAAGTATTCCATTCTCACAATAAGTAATCCCATAAGAAACAAGGTGAAACAAACCAGTAAATTTGTGGAAGATTAGTGAACCTGCCATAAATCCTCACAGTCCTTCCAATATGCAGTATCCTTTCACGGTGCAAATTGTTCAAAGCTGAAAAAGCTGGGTGCTAATACAATTTTGCAGTCTGTGACCTCAACAATGTGACATTTTAGTACAAACTGAATGTAAGAAGATCAAAACATACTTAGTGAAATGCATAACTTTGAGATATTAAACAGGGTAAACATATTGTACCTTCGGTACAAAGAAAGTCTCAACATCAAAACCAAAAAAAAAAAAGAAGACAAAATTAAAATTAAAGGAAAAAAAAGAAAAAAGAGAAGCTACAACATTAGCATCAACAACAAAGCATTGAAAATAATGAATACAAACTTGAGGATGCTTAATGGCAACAGCAAGAAACCAGCTCCAAGCTTACAAAAGGCCAAAGTAAAATAGTTGGAAATCCATGAACTCAAAAAAGCAACACCCTTGAAAAGCCTTGGCTAGAATTCAATACTTGTTATGATAAATAAACCCAAGGTTGAAAACAACAGCAGATGTATTATGGCCATTACCGTGACAAAAACACTAGAGACAGGAACCCAACAGAGGGAGCATGTGATAGTTCTCCAAACAGCCATGGCCTAAACTCAATTTGTGACTCGTAAACCATAAGACAATGCATCCAAACTCTTAACTCCCAAACCTATTATTCAACATTTTCCACAAGATTGAAACATATTTAAAGTTGCAAGCTACCAGTAAAAGCTTTCACTTTATTCAAAACATAGAGAGCTACTTAGCACGCATACTAAAGAAACAATGCATCAAAAGCCATCAGATTGATGATATGCACCATGTACATAATGAACCTTTCCAGTTCTAAGAATCCATCCAAAATTCAGTACATAGCACCAATGGAGGCTTCTGATCTGAATAACTTCCACTTAATTGATGGGTAGCCCTTGTTCGCCTCCTGGAACAGCTAGCTCAGCCTCCTAATGTAACAAATCCTCAGCTAGATAACTTTGTCCAAGGTAGCTCAAACACAGAAATTTTTTAACAGTGTTTTAGCTTCCAAATTTTAATAGAATTTTCTAACTTTCTAAGTAACTAATTTGTTAAAGTGTCTTTCACAAACAAATACCAAGTGCTTTAAAGAGAATAAAAATTTAGAGATAGATAAGAATATAGCCTTAGTTTTAACTCATCTGCCAAGCAACATTAACTTGTCTGCTGCAAGTACACTTCTAAAGAATGTTCCTAAGAAATATCCAACCAATATTGCACGACACATACATCAGGAGAAAAGGAATCTAGAATGACACAATAGTGTAAACAAGTTGTAAGAATGTGAATAGCATGAAAAGACAATACTTAGGTCACAAAAACCAAGTTGCTTATGAGAAAGGGTAGTGTTTCAAAGTAATGAAAGAAGAAACTTTATACCATGAAACAAAAGTGTGCGCGCGCGCAAGCGGCCCCGGGGGGGGGGGGGGGGGTATAATAAAACAAGGCAGTCAAATGATGGTATAGAGTGAAAGGACGCAACGATTGCACATGCTAATGGTTAGCGATAGATGCAATAAGACAAACCGGTTTTTAAAACTTTTTCAAAAAACATACAAATATGTAGCAGAAACGAATCGTTTCTTGCATGATACAGTGATAGCAACCATATGCATATAAAAACATAACCATAAAATGCAATAAACAGTAACTTTTATATGCATATGGCTGTTATCATTAAATCAAGCAAAAAACGATCCGTTTTCGCTGCATATTTGTATGGTTTTTGAAAAAGTTTTAAAAATCGGTTTGTGTTCTTACGTCTACTGCCAATCGTTGCGTCCTTTCAGTGGTATCAAAACCTCGACTCAGTGATTTCAGCCTATGTGTGTGTTTGTGTAATGGTTTGCTTGTTTCGAACGTGGATGTTGCTTGTTGTTTTTGTGAGATTTGCAAAGATTGTCGACCAATTGTCTGTACTATCGACCATTTCTGGTGTATGCCCTGAGAGACAATCAATCGTTTTCGAAATGGGTCAACCATTTTTGGGAAACCCAGAGAAGGAGTCAACCAATGCTGGAAATTGTCAACCAATCCTGGCAAATCCACTAAAAACATTCGACAGTTTTCTACGGGTAATTGGTCGTTTGATTGCAACGGGAGAAACTGTCAAACATTTTGAGAAATCAGTAGACCGTTTCTTGTGGCTGCTTGAAAACCTTCAATAGTTATGAACACTGTCAGTTTGACAGTTGCAATCTTTCGATAGGTGCCAAAATGCAATGAGATTGCATTGGATAGCAAAACCGAAAGAAGTATGACATGAGATGTCAATAGTCCAAAAAGTGGCATGCATTACATAGACATAGTTTTATATTATTTGTGTTGCATGTTGTTTTGATGAGATCAAATGGGTGATCATGGACCAGATTCAATGTGATTGAATGGATGGATGAATGAATGAATGTTACAAGTATTTAATGAGATTAAATTGTAACCTAATGCCATTAGGAATTGTAACCTATGTGTATTGGGCCTAATGATATAATTTTGCTTGTTATTTAAATGGTCATATCTTCATTCATAGCTCTCCATTTATATATGAATTGAGTCTCCAGATATCCTGATGATCTTTATTCTTAAGTTGTTAAGAATATGTGACAAAGATTTATATCACAAAATTTCTTAAAGGTATTCCTAGTCCTAAGATTTCTTTGAAGAGGACTAAGATTAATTGATTATGGACTAGCACATAGACGGTACATTTGATTAGTATGAGATACTAATGAAAAATGATAGTGAATCACGTACCATATTGCATGAGATGCAAATAGTAGACATGTGACTAGGTGTTAGTAGAGCATCTACCGAATGTGACACCTGTAACAGATTACATAGTTGAGAGGATTAATAATCTGTTATTGCCTTTCGATTGCGTATTTGATCTTTGCACTAGAAGCGACAGAGTTGTCTTGTGCACTAGTGTCGGGGACTTATAGTTGAGCGAAACCATCCTGTGTGAGAGATGGGGATACACTCTATGTGGTCTCTATGCAGTTGTGTATGGAGGCAGATGCTCATTGACAGGATCAATTGTCCTCCATCAAATGGAGGTGAACATCCTATGCGATCTCGGTTGGTTGGTGATTGTAGAAATCTTTGACCAAGGTACACACGATAGGAAAGGAATTTCTGATATCAGAAGAGTTCTGATGTGTCATCTCGATCACCCCAGACTAGATCTTGCATAGTTACGAGTCCTATGAGTTTAGTCGGTCCATGACTCTCACTCGGTTAGGATGCAAGTTCATTTTCACATTCTGACTTGATTTTTTTCTGTTCTATTTTGCACTTTTCCTCTTTTTTTATCCTTCTTCAATTCATCTTCCAATCTACTATTATGTCTTCTCTGAGGTATGCACAGATAACACAAGTGTCTGAAACATACATTCTCTCAAAAGGAATTGAATGTAAGACAAAGGAAAAGATTGGAATTCCTTAAAGACCTTGATTGCACCATTCAGTATCATCCAATATTATCCAAGCAAGGCTTGGTGGCTGACACATTGAGCTGAAAGAAGCAAGGTTTCTGGCTGGATTGGTGAGCAAAAAGGTGGGCGCTGATGGAAGAGTTTAGGAAGCTAAGCATTAAGGAAATTGATGATATGCAAGGAATAGAGATGACAAGCTTAGAAGTACAACCTGCCTACTTGGAAGAAATTCAACAGGCACAAGGTGACTAGGACAAGATTCTAAATTGGGAAAATTAAGGGGGGCCTAACTTTGAGCAATCATCTAACAGCATAGGGAGATTCCAAGAAGGTTTTACATCCCTGGTGACTTAAATGACAAGGTTTTGGAGGAAGCTCACAAATCAAGGTACATCATCCATTCTGGAAGTACCAGAATATACATTGACTTGAGACAACAATATTAGTGAACAGGTAAGAGCATGGCAAGGTTTGTGGTCAAATGCTTGGTGTGCCAACAAGAGAAGATTGAGCATCATAGTAATGAACCTCCTTTTTTGGATGAGTTGTATTGGTAATGATTTGATTTTGTTCAAAATACTAGAACAAACACCAAAGAAGTCCAAAATCATCATCAGTGTGCTTCTCCTAACTTTTGAATGCGTTACAGAGAAGGAAGAGCTAATTTTCTCCCTTCAACAGCCCACTTATCGTTGCTCATTTTTGCATTATTCATAAAGAACAGAGAAGATATAAATGAACTGCAGTTAATTTAAAGCTCAAGGCAATCCTAAGATTTTTTTTCCTAATATCACTTCATTTGGTAAAGAAAAAATTAAAATAACATTCCAGTTCAACAAGCACCTTCACAAATATGAAAAAAATTCCACTGCAATATATGAATCTTGAGAATCTCACTGCATTTTTTAAGTAAAAATGCAAATTAGAGGATCACCATGAAAGGGTGCACCTCAAACAAAAGAAAAGAACAGAAAAACAATGAACCAAATAGTCCCATTTACATTGAAGTTTCCTCATATTATATCAACTGAGGGGATATTGAAAGTTGAAACCTCGCTTATAGTTTTAGGATTTTAGCAATATTGGTATGGAAGAGCTTATAGCCAATGCAGACTTCAATAAAAACAGAAAAAGGATCCCATTGGAACTACTGAAAATTCAATCTTCACAAATTTGTTTTGTCAACTCTAACAAGAAGCCAGTGGTTACAGCTGCCTAACAGGTCCATTAACCTAGGCCAGAGATGAGATAAAACATCAGCAAGATGAAAGAGTTTGCCAGTGATTAATGGCAAGATTACATAACACCTCCAACACAAATACTATCAACATGGGTTGATACAAAAAGTGGCAAAAATTCTTGGCATGTCTATCTAACAAGAGAATTTCATCCAAACAGCATGTACAAAATTGATGGTATGAACATAATCAAGCAGCATCTAACATCTCTATTCTTTCCTAACAAATAAGCAGGCACCAAATAAGACGAGATTATTTCTTGGTGGCCTAAAAAGCAAAGCTAAATAAGACACCAACCAAATTTTTAAGCACAAAGTATCACCTATGAAGAAGCAAAGACAGCTTGCACGACTTTCCTAAAACAAGAGAGACCAACAAATAGAATGCTAGCACAAAAACCTACAGCCTGCAGACTAATTAGCATCAAAAGGTTAATATCTTTTATAAAACAAAAAAGAAGTGAACAATCAGGATTTGCAATTCTTTTTTCCTTTTTTCTAAGGATCTGTAGAACTTGAAGGGAGAATCACCTACATATTTTCCAAACACCCCAATTTTCAGGGAGTAAAGGAAATAAAATTCCATGTATCTTAAAATGCATTGGATTGATGATCATGTTTAAATATGCAACAATCTCATTGAACATTAAAACCAGAATACTGAGAAGTTTTAAAAGTTGAAGGCCATAAAATGGACACCAAAAGTTAGAAAAGAGGGTACACGCAGAGACGCCAAGCGGCTATACTTTACAGATCCACATACAGCATGGATATCTAAATGCATGTTAGAGGACTCCAATGTTCTGCATACATAAATTTACAACCCACTTCAAATGTGAAAACGGTACGAACAATACCTAATGTACTTATGATTATATATATTAGAGTGGGTTATCCCAACTCTATAAGATCCTAAACAATCCCCCCATCCCTGAATCCATTATCACCACAATCTGTACCAGAGTCCAATGCACAAGGGGAATCATACCATTTAGGATTCTCCGGGAAGAAGCTATCAACCTGTATACCAGTAAGACCTACATCAGATGCTATATTTTCATCATGCCTTATGTGCTTGGTTATTTTGGAAGCCTCACAGTCAAGAATGCTCTTGTCAGCGAACTCACTGCATTTCAGCCACTTTTCAGGTTTGCATTCATCACCCAGCAGATCCTTCTCACTCCTATGCTCTGCTCCAATCTGACTCCAGGATGCAACATCCCCAAGGGTTCGCCCAAAGCTATCTTCATCGTCTTCAATCAATTCTGCATCCTTGCCATCACCATATATTCTTTCATGATGATGATCATCCCAATCTGCTAAATCACTTTCTCCCAACAGAACATCATCTGAATGCAACTTGTCAGAAAGAAATTCAACTGGCTTTGAGCTGTATTCTCCTATGGCTTTTACTTTATTTACAACATCAAACAATTCTTGTGATACTAAACTCAACTGCTGGCTGGGGAGCTTTGCAATTCTCCCTTCGAGCATTCCAACTACATTCCTTAATTCCTGCACTTGTTGTAGAACTGAAAGGTGCATATCCCCTCCGTCCTTCCCCATAAAGCCAAAACCTCCATTCTCCATTTCCTCACTCATTCCATATACGGTTTCTTGATCCACCAAATATGCCCCTTTATGGCCCACGACTCTATGCATAATCCTAGCATTGCCATCCAACGGCCCAGGTTCATGCCCCGAATGGACTGCATACAACTTAAACACTGCCATCCCCTCTTCTTGATACACAAATGTTTTATCCTTCTCGTTGTAATTAGCAATGGGCACAATTGCCCTTATCCGAAACCCACAACCACACCGCTTCGACACATATGGTTCCCTCTTCAAAATCCTTGATTTCTTTGAGGATGCTGGCTCTCCTGCCCGGTGGCATGCATAATCCTTAACCTCTGCCATAAATGGCTTATACCTTATGTACTTCTGTCTTATGCATAACACAACTTTGTGTTTTGCTGCCAATTGTTGCAACTTGCGGGGCACTTCCTTCGCTGGCACATCAAATGACTCAGTGTACTCAAATCTCCTACGTTTAGTCCGTTGCATAGACCCCGAGGCATCAGAGCAGACAGGGCATTCCGCCACACAAGCCCTAATAAATGACTCGGGAATTCCATAAAATTTAGCGCCTACGGTCCACGCTTGCTTAATTCTCTCTATGGTTTCTTTAAGCCCTAAGTGTTTCAAATCAGCATCGCCATGGAAACTCGTGACTATGTCCTGCCACTGGTCAATGTGCGAAACGAATTGACTTGAATTATTCTTGAAGCACAAGAATTGGTTACCGTTTGGGTCAACGTGGACGATAAGCTTCTCCTGGATCCGCTTCCACGCCGTCACGTACGCCGTGTCCTCGTTCCGGTCCTTCCACACGGCGCGCCAGCTCGCCAGCACCGTCTTCGGTGTCGCGGCTCGGATCTCGTCTGGGCTCGCTACCCGCCCATCCAGCACACAGCGAATCATTAGGGCGTGAGATTCACTGTTGAATGTGTAGAATTGTGTCGATACATGTGGCAGGGGATCAACGTACCCTGGCCGCTTAACCCTGGGGTTATTCTCGTTGGCCTCGTTCGCCACGGCGGAGCCGAGGAGGCAGCAGTTGTTTCCGGCTGCGTCGTCGGCGTCAGATGAATTTTGACTGACTGAGTCATCGTCTTCTTCGTCGTCGTCGTCCCGGTAGAGGACGATCTCGGACATTGGAGGAAGGGGGAAGGGCATAATCGAAGGCTGTGATTCGCTCCGGTGGTCTATGATCGGAGGGTCCAGATTGTGGAACAAATCGTCTTCTGTTTTGCTTGGATTCATGGCGGCGACTCTCTCTGTCTCCCCCTCTCTCTCTCTCTAAGCTTTCTGCCTTTCCTCGCAGTTCGAGCGTTACAAGTGTTGACTCATACACTTCTCCCCTTCTCTGTCTTTTTCTTTTTACAGAAAATGCCATTTAAATACCCAACTTCGAAGTTTAACAAACACAAGAGCTGCCATCATCATCATTTCAAACAAATTTAGACAATAATTTTCACAAAAAATAAAATTTTAAAAACCTCTAGACTAAAAGTTCAAAATTATAAGGTATACCATTAATTTACTTATCCTTATTATTAATGAATAAGCATTGTGACAATTTTTTTAAAAAAAATTGATAAATTAATTTAGTAAAAAATAAAATATCGACATTAAATATTCACCAATCAAATATAATAAAATAGATATTGCTTCTCATTTATAAAAATCTAGGCATCAGATGCATCACCTTTCAAAACCCGGGATGGGTTCTATTTTTAGCCTCCCAAACTTTTTTAACTAATGGTCTAATAAGTATAAAGCTAGGCAATGGTGTAGTTATCTAAACACTTCCATTAGTTTTTCGAAATAAATAAACAATTCAAAAATTGGTATTGACTAACTTTAAAACTTAGCCAAATACCCTATAACAAACAACATAAGGTATTTTATCAAATTTAAAAGAAGATGGATAGATGTCGTTGTAAAAGTGTCTCCGATTTTATAAGGTGATACAGGCAAAAATTGTCAAGCAAATCTAAAAATTTTAATTCATGTCTCTCTGTCTTCCTCATCTTATTCTTTGTCAGAAGTTGTCATTATTATCGCCATTCTCGTATCATCACTATGCAAAAGAAATAGCAATAGCCACTCGACATCATCTCTCTCTCTCTCCTTGGGTTCCAAATTGTCATATTTCGACAATTCAAAACACATAGACTATGGACTCCGCCAAAAACTAGAATGCTTTCCCATTGCTCCCAAAATCCATTATCCATGGTGTCATTGAGTTGTTTACGTATAATAAAATTGATCTCACTCATCAATACAAATTAAATTTTTTCTTATTTTATAGTGATTTATATATATACACACACATGAAAATATATATTTTTATACATACATATATATAGTTTATTTATATAAATACAATGGTCTTTATAAAGTTTTTAATTATATAAATATATTTCTTGATATATACAAATTTATTAATTAAAGTCATAATATATGTTATATTTTTGTTACCAAGTATAATTAATTATGTTTCCTCATTACAATTATTTTTAATGAATTTATTTATATAAATGAAAACGACATTTATTTTTTGGTCATCTTGATAATTTATAACAACTTTACACTTTTATTTTTCCATACACATATCTATATAACTCATAGTTTAAAATATATTTTATCCAAATAATTTCATTAATCTAAAGCAATACAAAATATATTTTATCCAAATAATTTCATTAACCTAAAGCAATGCATAAAGTTGTAGACGACTTAGAGTTGACCATAACTTAAAGTGCTTTTAAAAGAAAAGAAAAGAAAAAATTAACCAAATAGTCTTTTTGTGCTTTTAAAAGAAAAGAAAAGAAAAAATTAACCAAATAGTCTTTTTGTCCATGTTGTAACACTCATAAAACTAGTTTCAAAATTAAATGTTTGATTACATTAGTTAAAATTTAATTCCAAGTAATAATTGTCTAGAAAATAAAAATCACCCCACCTCCTTAAAAAATAAATTCTATGAAAATAAACTTTAAATATTTGTACCATACATATTTTTTTATAAAAAAGTTAAGAGTGTTTGATTGTTTTCATAGAAAATATATGTAATAATTATATATTTTTTATGGTAAATATGTACAATCAAACACACTCTAAAGTATAGTCTTGTTTGATTTTAGACTATTTAGACAATCTTTACAAAAAAAAAATTATAATTAATTGTAAAAAATGCATTTTCTCATGATTTTTGTGCCAAAAGTTTCACAAAACAACCCTTTCAAAGTTTAAAAGAGTATTATCAAAATTCTATCATACACCAAATATAACAACTAAAAACAAACAATATGTGTCTCCATTACATAAACATAAATGGTAATCTTATAACAAGCTTCCGAACTCACTACATCTCCACAATTATCTAAAAATAATGGAGATGCAAAATTTTGGCCATGGTAAGCAAAGTTGAAGGTGGGAATTTTCGTTTGGATGGCCATTATTTGGCTTAGCGAGCGATTTGACAAGTCCGTTAGAGTCAACCTAATCTCGAGTATTCTCATCCTAAATTCTTGCATATCGATCTTTTGTTGTCGTGATCCATAACTTTGGGCATTCTTGTTTAGAGATCCCACACCAATCTTTATTGATAACAACTCTTAATCTCAAGCATTTTCATCTCAATATCTCATATATAAAGTCCAATATATCCCCATAATATTTATACAAAATAAAGAAACAATAATGCACCCAACAAACAAACCAACAGTATGTCATGATAGAGGACTTACAAGGACGAGCTTATACTAATTAACTTCAAATCAGTACACTTCCCACCTTGGCAATAGATGATCAACTCCAAAAGAAAAACTCTTAAAATATAACCTCAATCTTATTCTCTCAAAACTCACTCTCCCTCCACTTGCACTTTTATTTAAAAAATAGTGAGAAAAAAGTTGTCTTTTTATTTAAATTGTATTCTTAAATTCGACATTTTCTCATTAATAAAAATAAAAAAAATATTAAAATACACTTGAGAGAGAGGGAACCAAAGTGTTCCCTTTGTCTGTTTGATCAAAAAGAGTTGGCCTCAGCCAGCCACTTGTTGGGCTTGCTAGCTGCACACTTGGCATATACGAGAAGGCATACTGGCGATGACCAAGTGCATGCCTAGCCTTTGCACTAGGATGCACTTTGTCATTGGCTAACTACACCCCTTGTAACTCTCACAGACATAAGTTAAGTAACGGATAAATGATATACTGACATTAATATTAATAGATTACAAATTTGATACTTGACTTAGTAAGCGTCAAAGGCTCATCTATGATTTATCTTTTCTGTCAAAATCGAGAATACGAGTAACAGAGAATCATACAATCATCCAAAGTACACCTTTTATAAAAAAAAATTATACTAAGATTTATTTATTTAAAATTATGATTGCCAAAAACCACCCAATAAACATTTATTTATAAAATTTAATTTTTTTATACATACATAACACCAATCAAATATAATAAAATAGATATTACTTGTCATTTATAAAAACTAGGCATCAGATGCATCAGCTTTCAAAACCGGGGATGGGTTCTATTTTTAGCCCCCCAAACTTTTTTAACTATTGATCTAATAACTATAAAGCTAGGCAATGATATAGTTATCCAAAGACTTCCATTAGTCTTTTTTTGAAACCAATAAACAATTCTAAAGTGAGTATTGATCAATTTTAAAACTTAGCCAAACACCCTATAATAAATAAGATAAGATGTGAGAAAAATTTATTAAATTTAAAAGGAGATGGATAGATGACGTTGTAAAAGTGTCCCCGATTTTGAAAGGTGATACGGACAAAAACTGTCAAACAAATCTAAAACTTTCAATTCATGTCCCTTTATCTTCCTGACCTTGTTCTTTGTCAGAAATTATCATCATTATTGTCATTCTCGTATCATTATCAAAAGAAATAGTAGTTGCCACTCGGCATCATCTCTCTCTCCTCCTCTTAAGGTTCCAAATTGCCATATTTCGACAATTCAAAACACATTGACTATGGATTCTGCCGACAACTAGAATGCTTTCCCCATTGCTCCCCAAATCTATTATCTATGGTTTCATTGAGTTGTTTACGCATGATGAAATTGATTCCAGTCGTCACTAGACATTAGAATTTTTATTTTATTTTATAATTATTTATATATATACACACATGGAAATATATTTTTTTTATATATACATACATATATATAGTTTATTTATATAAATGCAATGGTCTTTGTAAATGTATTTCTTGATATATACAATTTTATTAATTAAAGTCATAATATATGTTACACTTTTGTTACCAAGTATAATTAATTATGTTTCCTCATTACAATTATTTTTAATGAATTTATTTATATAAATGAAAATGACATTTATTTTTTGGTCATCTTGATAATTTTTAACAACTTTAAACTTTTGTTTTGCCATACACATGTCTATATAACTTATATTTTAAAATACATTCTATCCACATAATTTCATTATCCTAAAGCAATACATAAAGTTGTAGAGGCCTTAGCGTTGACCATAACTTAAAAGTGGCTTTAAAAGGGGAAAAAAAAAACTAGCCAAACAGTGGCAAAGCAAATGGTGAGTGATGTGACACTCACCATTTGTTTTCAATTTAAAAATAAAGAAAAATAGCTTTATGGGCATGTTACAGTGGTAAAGTATTTAAAATTTCATATAAAGTATCAGGGTTTGAATTAGTGTAAAAACTTGTTAAAAGATTTAAGTCTTGCATGAATTACACTGAATGTCCAGTTCTAAATATATATAAACTGTGTCCGCATCCGAATTTACTCTAAGAGTATATCACGAGAGAAGGTCACCCGTCTCCGAGGATTAATCGGGCGAAGCTCAGACACCCTAAGTGAATTAAAAATATGTATATATATATATGAAAATTTATATGTATATATGTAACAACTAAAACACTCATTTAAAAATATGAAAAAGTATGCAAAACTATCATTTTAAAACTCCCAACAATTTTATAACAACTAAAACGCTCATAATCCAACTTTGTGAAAAACACCAACTATAAAAGACAACATTTGACCCCTTAAAAGAGATTTCAACCAATCGGTCCTTCACAATTATGTTTCTATTACAATGCACTTTTGTATTTTTAAAATTTCGCTGGCCAATTCTTTGTTTTTTTTTTTTATCATCCATACACCATTGGGTAACTTTGTCAATGAACTACTACATATCCCAATTTCATTTTATTTCATGAAAGTTTGATCCTTCCAAATTAGTCTCAAAATTAACTACTCTAACTGAACAATTGTACTATGCAATCATTATTAAAATAGACATATACCTATCCAATTTTGCTACGTTGCTCACTGCACATAGCCCCCACATGCATGGGGCCCATGCCCCCTTCATTGTCGGGCAAATGCTATGTTGCCCGGCAGTGGGCAACATAGCAAAGCCATATATCTATCTACAAAATTTGAATGACAATGAGATTATATTTGTTAGAAACTAGACTTAATTTTACATTACATGAAATTTTCTTAAAATTTTTTATGTCATCTATAATTTCCACGGATTCACCAAAAATGTTGAAGTATAGTCTTGTTTCATTTTGGACTATTTAGATAGGCTTTACCAGAAAATTTATAATTAATTATAAAAAAAATTATTTTCTCATAATTTTTGTGCCAAAAGTTTCACAAAAGTAACCCTTTCAAAGTTCAAAACAGTATTATCAAAACTCTATCATACACCAAATATAACAACTAAGAACAAACAAGATGTCTTCATTACATAAACATAAATAATAATCTTTTAACAAGTTTTCGAACTCTCTACATCTCCACAATTATCTAAAAATAATGGAGATGCAAAATTTTGGCTAGTGATTTTGGTGATGGCGAGCAACGTTGAAGGTGAAAATTTCTGTTTGGCTCATTATTATTTGGCCCAATGAGCAATTTGGCAAGCTCACTGGACTTAGTCTAACCTCGAATATTCTCATCCTGAATTCTTACATATCGATCTCTTATCGACACGATCCATAATTTTGGGCACTTTTATTTTGAGATCCCACACCAATCTTTATTGATAACAACTCTTATTCTTGAACATTTTCAGATATGCATAGCTTAACATCCTAGGTATAGGCTATACAAGCAGTCGCTTAGGGACCATGCCCATTTTAATTTTTAAATTAATTAAAAAATAAAATTAATTAAAAACAGTATATTTAAAAATTAAAGAGAAGTTAGAGGCTTATGTCCATTTCAAATCATTGTAAATTTTTAATTAGTCTTAATCTTTCGTCTTTTTTTTTATCAATAATTAATCAATTTCATAAGCATCACTACAATTTTTAATTAATCTCAATCTCTTATATTCTTTTATTAATAATCAATATCATTTCCATGCGTTTGGCAGTGACACCCATCCCCTCACAACTATTCCATGTATTTTTATTAATCTCAATCTCTTCCTTGTATGATTGTATCACAGTTGTTTTCATGCGCCTGGTAGTGGTCGCGATTCCATCGTCTTTCTCAGTTCCTCTTCTTCTCAATTTTGTATCCATCCATTGTCATTAGCATCTGTCATCAATCTCTGCAGGCATAGGTCCTCAATCCAACCGATTTCACAACTACGCCTTGTAATACCCCATGTTTAGATAAGGTTGCCACGTAATTTCGATAAGTTTGGAATATCGAAAAATTGGTTACAAGTACCGAATCGACTGCAGGGAATGCCTTGGAGTGAAATTATCTAAGGAAAATTATATGGTCTCGACGAGCGTATCGAGATAGGATTTATGGTATCGAAAAAAATCTGATTGGAAACAGTTTTCGGTACAGCTAAAATACAGCTGTCATTTAGGCTGTAAAATCAAATTGCTATGGGAGACTCCCAAAAAATCAACGGAATCCTAGGGGGCTCCGATTTTATGTAATAAGCAACTCTTTAGTGGTTTCGAGAGGAAACGATAGCCCGGTAAGGATACTGAGACAAAATCGTTTAAATCGAGTAACTTTAAAGTTATTAATTTTGCGTTTTCGATATTATAATGTAATTTAATTCAGTATTTGAGGACATATTTGCAATTAGGGTATTTTATAAGTGAAATAGGAATAAATTTCTAGATTAAAATATGTAATTTTTTATTATTATAGTTTAATATATAATTATATATATATATATATATGCGTGTGGTAGCACGCAAGGCCACGCCCTCTGCAAATTCAATCAGCCATGCCCTGCAAGCTCCATATCCTGCAATCTGATGGTTGCCACTTGAGTGATCTTCACGCTAAGAGGAATGGCCGTTAGATGCAGTGAGGTGATGAGCGGTTGAGTGCCTATAAATAGAGAGGAAGTAATCGGCCATTTGCAGCAAGGAGCTGTGGTCGATAGCAGAGAGAGAGAGAGAGAGAATGAGAGATAGCTCGTGAGAGCTTGGTCGAGAGCTCGAGAGGTGGAGAGATCAGAGGCTGAAGCGGAGGCCAAGCTTGAGATGGCTGAACTCGGCCATGGCAGTGAGCACCAAGCGGCCATGGCCGACCCGCAAGTTCGAGTGAAGCAAGGCGCGACTGACAGCAGCTGGGGCGAGATCCAGACAGCATAAACGAGCAAAGAAGCTCGTGGAGGCCGGTAAGGCGAGGCTGAAAGCTGGCCAGTTGCAGCCGCAAGCTCGAGCAGGGGCTGCCATGGCAGCACATTCCAGCGAGGAGGGCCAGGGGCAGCAAGCGGCCGGTAGCCGCAAGAAGCTACCAGCGAGGAGGCGGCGGTCTAGCAAGGCTGAGGGCGTTCGTCGAGGTGAGATGCAGCCGGCGATGGCAGCTGGAGCTGGCGGTGGCGGGCGGCCATGCGCGAGTTGCAGGCAGCGCGCAGGTGGGAGGAAGAAGAAAGAAAGAAGAAGAAGAAAAGAAAGAAGAAGAAGAAAGAAAGAAAGAGGAAAGAAGAAAGAAGAAGGAGAAGAAAAAAGAAAAGGAAGAAAAGAAAAGAAATGGAGAAAAATAGAGGAAATGCTAGAAAAATTTCAGAAAATAAGAAATTATGTTTCGGTAATATCGGTAATATCATGGAGAATTTAACAAGGAAATTAGCTTGGGCACGCATTTCGAGGATGTGGCACGCATATCGAGGAAGTCGAAGAAGATAAAATTAAGGTAAGTAAAATTTTTTAGAAAATTTTAGAAATTTCAGAATATTATTTTATGAATTTTCGTAGTGAAATATTTGAGAAAATATTTTAGAAATATTTAATTTAAAGTTATTGAGGATAATTAGGAAGAAATAGAAAGAAAATTAAAGAAAATATCAAAAATTATGAAGAAATAGGTTTTAATATTTATTTAAATAATTATGGTGATTAGGATGCTTTGAGGAATAAGTTGAAGTGATTTGTCAAAATTTAAAGTGAAACATTGTAAATTTTATATAATAAATTTTTTTTATTCATATAATTTTTTTTTTAAATATAGTATAAAGGATCCCATAAAAAATTTTGGTTAGGACCCTAAAATCTCAAGACTGGCCTTAAGATATCTCCATGATAATTATACAAAATAAAGAGACAATAATGCACCCAAGCAGCAAACCAACAGTATGTCATGATAGAGGACTTACAAGGACGAGCTTAAACTAATTGACTTCAAATCAGTTCACTTCCCACCTTGGCAATAAATGATCCAACTCCTCCGAACTTACTCTCTTAGCTTGCTCTTACACTTTTATTTAAAGAATAGTGAGAGAAAAGTTGTCTTTTATTTAAATTAATTTTATTTTTAATGATAGTGAAAACCCAAATAAAGAAAGAGAGACTTACAAGTCCACTAATGTCGTCGTGACGTCAAAAAGAAAAGGAATGAAGAGAAAAAGAGATAAGGATTTTACGACAACGACAATAAAATTTTTTTTTTATGATTATAATACGAACAAATTTCTCTTCTATCATGTTTTCTCTCTATATTTTTTTAACAATCCCATGAGCCCAATACTTTGTTTGGGACTTTTAAATATATAAAAAATATGAATAATTTTAGTTTGATTTGATTTTTGTTAATATTGTTTAATAAAATGTCATAGCAACAATGGAGAAATACAATAATTATTTACAAAAAATTAAAAATTACAAAGAGCATATGTTCAAAAACCTCCAAACCACAGGGAATTTGGGCAATTTACTGATAAAAATTTTTGCCAAATGTTGATGAATTTTTTCTTTTAAATTTATTATTATTTAAAAAATCTCATAATACTATACCATCTAAAATATTTTTTTTTCTATTTATGAGTCTTCTCATCACATTGGGAAAGAGCTCCAATGTTAGGCGTGGACACAAAATCCACAAGATCCCTAGTTGAATTAATAATTGTTACTTTTCATTAAAAAATATAAAAATCAATATTTGTGTCCTTGTACATTATAACCTGTCGACAGATCAAATACCCTATAGTTATGACATTGTTCATACCCAACGTATAGCATACATGTCTAAAGATTAAATATCTAAACTTACATTAAACTCTACACACATATAACAAAAAAATAAACACGTATAAGCTTTTATGGGTATGGGTATGACGCAACGGTAAAGTACAAGAAGAATATAACTAACGGAGGTTCGAATTTTTATGACATCTTGAAAGACAAAATTATTGTTGGAATACAGTATTAACTAGAAGACAAGTCGCCCACGTAGAGACAAGTTCATGATGTGTTATGTTACCTTTACAGGGTCTCGTTCGCACGACGTAAAGGTGGGGTCCACAAAAAATGTAATTATTTTTTAAAAATTTACTCTAAATGTGTATATATTATGATTGCATTCGAATTTATTGGGATGACGAATCAGGGAGGATTGCCACCCTCTACAGGATTATTTGAGCGAACTTAAATACATGGGTCATAAAAAAAAAATAATAATAAACACATATAAAGTTTGAGAAAAAAAAAAGAGTAACTTTCATACATTATATTTAAGATTTGGCCAAATTATATACTCATAATTCATATGCTTTTAAAAATACCATTGATCTTTATTATAGTTAATTGACTATATAAATTGACCATTTTATCTTTATTATTTTACAAAAATAAAATAAAATTATCCATTCTCTTTCCTCCTTTATCTTTCTCATTTCTTCCTCTCCCGTTGTCCCTCTTATGTATTCCTCTCTGCCCCATATTTGGCAATATTCTGTCTTTGGTAGATCTCCAACAATAGAAAGTGGTAAGACGCTTTCTTTCTCTTTATCTTAGGACCGAGACCCACTCTATGTGGGTTCATCTGTTCAAACACACGTGGGTAGATTTTTGTGAAACACAAAACTTAGAACCAGTGGGTTCCAAAAAAGACAAAATTGGGTTTCATCAAAACTAATGAAACTAGGTTCTGGCAAAATCTGTTTTAGGTTGAAAATTGCAAAGTCAAAACCGACCATGACCAAGCGAATGGTAGTTCTTTTTTAGTATATTTAGAAAAATATAGGAGATTGATGCAGTTATGAGAAAATATTTTTTATTTTATTTTATTTATCTAGAGTGTTCGAGTTTCGCCCGACTAATTTTCACGAATGGGTGACCTTCCCCTCTGATGTACCTCTCGGGTAAATTTTGATGCGGATACAATTTATACACATTCAGTGCACTTTATGCAAAATTTACCTTCCAACGTTACTACTGTTTTCTAGCTAAATGTTGCATTTTAACAATAAATCTACCTTCCAACTCAGTGCATCAATTCAGTATCGATATTCCATGTGAAACTCCAAATATTTTACCATTGTACCATACATGTGGGGACAAAATAAGTTTTTTATACGTACTTAATATTATCAAATTTTCTTATTTCATCAAAGCTTTCGCAACATATATATGGTTACAAAACCTAATAACCAAAATTGAATCATACTTATACAAGATATTAAGAAATAAGCGTCGTCATACAAAAAATAATTATTAAAAATCACTTATAATTAAAGTAGGTCAATTATTAAATAGGTCGATCTTTCCCTTATTCTTGAATCTTTTCCTTTCTCTTGAAGGTATTTGGATTATATGCATGTTAAAATAGCTAGTAAGTAATAAATTAAAACACTTAATGACACCCTCATATCCCTTTTCATGCACATGCAAGCTTGTGAACATTAGATCCATGGATTATGATACAAAAAAAAAAAAAACTAATTCATTTATCAATTGAATGTAACACCATAATTGGGGGTAATTAACACCATTTACTCATCGATAACAAATTAGAACCTCGCCTTATAATAGAAAATAACATGATCATGTATGTATGTTCAATGACATTAAATTGAGATTTAATGTATTTAATATAGATTTTAAGCAAATATGTTAATATTCCAATAATTTGGGATTAATATGCAATTTTATAAAGTCAAATATCCATTAAATACCAAGTAAGGTCACATATGCAATAAATAATAACTTGTAGGTCATGATAAAATTTGAATAAAATTAGAGCGCACAAACAAAAAAAATTCAAATCTGTTTGGATAAAACTATAATAAAATAAAAGTTTTAGCTAGGGTGAAAGCATCAGCTAGCAAAATTCAAAAACTTTCTAAAATTGTGCCTGCCTCCTCTAGAGTTTTTAGAAATTACACATATGCCGTCTTCTACTTGGGCAGTTGCTTTCATCGCCAGTGATGCCACCCTCAGATATCTCCCTAGCTCGATCTCTCTTATTGCATTCTCACTTTCTTTTGGTCATTCTCAAACTAATTTCTTATGTCTTTCTTCTTGCAAATTGGTGCTTTAAAATCGAATAATAAACGCTATTTATATATATATATATATATAGGTGAAGCTCATCCCTTGTCCTAACACAGGTCACATTTGAAATCCTCAAGAATTTGATCATCGCCACCGCCAACATTGTAACGACCGTAATCTTTTCTCTTATTTTAAAATAATGGATTAAATTGGGAAATTAATTATTTTGAAGAAAAAGTAAGAAAAATAATTTAAAGCTGTTAAATTCTTAGAATCGAGCTCATAACTAAGGGTGTCAAAAAATATCTGAAAATTGGTAAATCGGACCAAACCGGACCGAACCGTGCCTTTTGGATTGGTTCTATGATTCAAAGATTAGGTTCAAGTTCTAAAAAATTAAGAACTGATATATTTGGTTTGGTTATTGATTTTTGTTTTTCAAATTGTGGTTCGAACCGATTCGAAACCTATATTATACTTATATATATATTATATAATTTTTTAAGTATATATATGTTACTTCAATTTTAATCTGTTAGTTTTTGTTTATTTCTTAATTTTTTGTTGTTGGTTATTGTTATTCATGAACTCTTTTATTTATAGTTTCTAGACTTTTATGCGTTATTGCTATATTAAATGGTCGATGTAATATCATTTAATAAGGTAGTCTATGAATTATTTTGTTCTACTTTTATTTCAAGACTTGAAGCATTAATGAAGTTATGGGTTTATTTTAATTAATTAACAAATTTGTTTGTAATTTCATATTTTGCAAAAATGTTTAGAAGCTAAATGTTAATTGGATAGAATCGAAACCGATCCGGTGTGACGGATTAGTCATGGTTTGGTTTTATATATGTAATGGTTCGGTTACGGTTCTTATTTTTTCGCAATCGTTAAAAATGGTTCGATTACTGAATTTTTATAGAACCGGATCAATTCGAACCATTGACACCCCTACTCATAACAAATAAAAGTGACTAATTAGATGACTTACGGTACCTTGAATGTATTTTTTAAAAAAATATTATTATCTCATATTTTCTTTCCCATTGATAAATTGGAAAAGAAATGGTAGACATTATAAATATCAATAATCTCCCATAGTCTAGTTTCATAGTTCGTAGTGATTTTGAATCAATTTTATAATGAATCTAAGTCGCATATATATCACCAATTTTCTTTCCATTATCGATTTAATTTGGTTGGTTTTCTCTCAATTTTCTTCCCATTTATGGTTTTAAAATGAACTAGATTAGATTTGGATCAAATCCAAGCAAGACTTAATTTAACTAGTGGTTGTTTGGTGTTCTTTTGGTTATTTTGTGGTATAGTTCGTTCAATCTTTGATCCTTAATTTTTCGTTCGTTTGTGATTGAAATTTTGTACCAAAATTATGGAGTTATTTAATTTCTTTCGTGTAGTCTTTGAAACCCATTCATCTGTTTGTTCCGATTGATGATCGATCATTTTGAAATTGAGTTCAACTTAGGCATCAAGAACTAATTTAGTATTTCGAACATATTTTTCAGCCAACTTTGGTGCTTGATATCTTAAACCTAGTTAATCGAATTTGGGAGCCAAAAACACCATTGAACTAGCTATAACCTCTATTTCAAAAGTGCTTTATTGGTTGAGTTCATTTTAGCCCCCTCTATATTGTATTCAAGCTCAAAGTCAAGTTGGTGGTTTTGTCGTCTAAGATTGGTTCCAATGAATGCAAATATTTCTTGATTCACTCAACGATTTGCAATGAAACGAAGTCCAACAAATTTGTCTGAATCTTATTATGAGACCTAGTAATGGACTAAGGCCAATTTAATTCAGTTTGCTCAAATTTTGATTCCAAATTGGGTTCATTAACTTAGAGAAAATGACACATTTAGCACTTTGGAAGAATAACTCTTATGCCCTATTTTTTATTAATTTATTTTTTATTTTCATAAAAAATTATTCTCGAGATTCGATAATTTGTGAACTCATCACTAGATCCCCTATTGGGTTTAATTTTTAATTAATGTTTACAAAGGATAATTTAGGAATTTTCACACAATTAACTGATATTTGCTAACAATTAGAGAATATGTTGTATGAGAGTTAATCTCAATAAGGTCAATGATTTTTTTTAAAATACAAAGATTATTAGTGCATTTCAACCAATTTTTTTTTTTTTGTAAGAGAAATTTATCTAAAAAAATAATTGTAGATAATAGATAAAAAGAAATAGATTGATAACTAATAGAAGGTTGATTTAAAAGAAAAAAAATTAAATAAAGAAGTGTTCGATAATAAATAGAAATAACTTATATGTTATTTTCCTTTTCTTCTTAAAAGGTTATTTGGGTTGGAATGGGACAATAGATATTTTACAGATATCTAATTTATTGAGAAACATGAAGAATGATATATATTTATTTTCATTTTCATTAAAAAAAATCAATTTTTTTTAAAAAGATAATAAATAATTAGAGTTTTGTTATATGTATCTATGATAATGGAGTCTTGTTAAATGACTCTCGATCTGTAATTAAAGTTTATTTTTTACGTAAGAGTAATTATATCATCGTGAGAGCATGCAGATGGATGAATCTTGACTTAATTTTTAATGACGTCTTTGCATAACGATAAGATAATCTCATATTATTTTAACTATCTTTTCAATGAATAAATAAATTTTTATTTTTTTAGTTGTTAGTGACTCTTACAAATTATGAATTTATCATGGAGAAAAAGGGATTAAAATAGAGTTTGTTTTCATTCTAAAAAAATAAAAAAAGAATTTTGCATGTGAAATTTACTAAATTAGATATTATTTAATTTTCTTGATTTCTATTTATCGAAAAATATCAACAAAAATTTTAAGAAGTCTCATTAATCACTTGAAAATGTAATATTACTTTTTATAAAAGTATTAATTTATTAAGTAAACAAAAAAAATACAAATTCTGTGTACAAATAGAATTATTTAAAAATTAAAATAATAATTTATAACAAATAATAAAAAGTGACTTGGATTGTATGGCTTCTGACTACTTTACCGTTTTTGTAGCGTAGGGGCTATTTATTTATTTATGTCTATTTTGGTATCCTTTTAGCAGCGAAAGGGTGCTGGGCAGGGTTATATAAGAATTCAACGTTAGAGAGAGGGGAAGAGAGAGAGGAGAGAGAGAGAGAGAGAGAGAGAGCGGCGGCCGCCGAGCAGAGTGCGACTTCCGGTCAAAGGAAATGCCCTCCGACGAGGAACCTTGGCCCCCATGGTATGAGAGGAACCCTCGGCCCCAACAATGGACTTCAACGTGCCGTGAGTCTGAGGGTTGTTCTGTGTTAAGGTTAGGGTTAGGGTTAGGGTTAGGTTTGAAAGTAACCCTCTCCCCTGTCAATGGACTTGGACGTGTAGATCGATCTCCCTCCTGCGAGACAACAATGCTGATCTCCGGGGACCCCTCATTATCCATCACGACGGGCAGCTTTGGCAACCAACCCTTGTTCCTGGTATGTAGATCGGACTTTGGTTGGACAACTCCAAATCCAAGGCTCGGACGAGGAGGCCTCTCCGACTTTGACGATCCCCCAATTGTGGTGATTCTCTTATTGCTCGTTGTTTCCCTTGACGATTTACTTAATGTGGAAGGGGAAGTCCAATTGTTTCTAGAATTAGCAATCAACCAGCTCCCGAGGAGAAGGTTCGACGATCCTGTGCTTCCTTCTGTTGGCAAAACTGATGAGGATATAGTGGAACCGAAATCATCAGGTATTTCTCATAAATCATCAGGATTTAATGGATCAGTATTCCTTATATATCCCGGATTTCATTTTCCTCAACAGGATGATCCATGCTATCGATGCCTACTACTTTTGTCTTGTACATGCATGTACATCATCTCGTATTCTTATTTGTTGAACTTACCCAATTTTTTCATTTATATAGTGTCAAAATCTTCTTGTCACCTCTGTGGAATAGTCATATCATACCTATGTTTCCAGTGCTTTTTGTCTACTTCTTCAGTGATTAGGTTACTTGAGCTTGGCAGCCTTACCCTTTCTAACTGTTGAAATGTATTGCAGCAGAAGACCTACCCATCTTTGCACTTCAAGATGGTAGGATGGTTGAAGAACTAGCAGAGCCTGCAGGAGTACGCAAGGCCGTTGAACTAATTGCTTCTCACTTGGGGAAAATTTACTCGTTTCTTCTAGATGCAAGTGAGTTTAATTTTTTATCTTTTTTATCAGTTTAATTTATTTAATTTGCCATGGGAATGGAAGAAGTTGAACTTAACTAGTGACAAGTTGAATAAATTGTTTTTGGTCCAACTGATAAACTGTTTTCAATAGATGCAAGCTCCAAAACCTCAGATGGAACCCATGTCTCCACGGGAATCAAGGGGTCCAACACCTCAGGCTTTTCCTCCAGGTGCTGGTGGAGGACCTGGCTATGGAGCTAATACTCATTTACGTGCCACCTCGAAGGCAACTTGACAATTACTATCCGCCAGCAGATATGCCGCCTCCACTAGAGAACAACCTCATCATGGTATGTCTGCCCGCGGAAGAGAAGCTCAAATGAATGTACACTTGTCATCAAATGCTCAGCCAGCACCTTCAATGAATGTGTGCAAAATGGCACTCCAGAGTCCAACTCCATTGCCTCCCCAACTTTTGGGTACGAGGCCACTCTGACGGTCCCCCGGTTGTGGTGACCCTCCTATTTCTTGTTGATTCTATTTATGATTTAATGGATGATCATGTACAAAAACAAGAGAAAGTCCAGTTGTTTCTAGAATTAGCGATCAACTAGCTCTATGGAGAAGGTTTGGTCGTGGTGACGATGGAACCAAACTCATCAGACATTTTTCATAAATCATATTTGTCTATGCTGGTTTGTTAAAAGTTAACGTTAAGCATTATATCATCGAGGCTAGATCACTCAAGTCCTTGATGTGAAGGGGGAGGGGGGGGGGAGGGATCAACCCGTTCATGACGGGGAGAAGGTTTTGGATCATGATTCTCATTCATCATCTGCGCTACAAGTCCCTCCACCACTCCCCAACTCCGGCAAATCCACTGATTCACCTGTTCTTCCATTATATGCGGTCCTAACTAAAGAACAACAAAGAAATGTGAGAAAATTGGCTTCTGGAAGGATTATCAGTTCACTCTTACAAGCATTTACAAGGGGCAGATTGTAGCCAGACGAGATCTAGATGTACGTTTAGATTGCAAAGCTAACTGCCTTCTGATAAACTCTTTCATTTTTAGCAAAACCTTGAACGTTTAAAGAAAATCTTTTACTTCTAAATTAAAGGGAACTAAGTTTGAGATGTGCCTGCTCCATGACTAGTTGGGGCGGAGGGATCAACCGGTATGAGGAGAATGTACAGTATATATGATGATTCTCATTAATTATCTATGCTACAGGTCCCTGACGAGACAAACTTTTTTCGAACACCAAATTGCTCTTGAATAATTCAACACATTTGCGACTCTAATTGTATGTATGTTAAATAGCTAGTAAGTGATGAAAACATGCACTTAATTAGTGACACCCTTAGATCTTTTTTCATGCACATGCGAGTTTATGAACATTAGATCCATGCCTTTTGACCAAATGGTTGCAAAAAACTGATTGATTTATCAATTAAACACGACACCATATATAATTTTGGGTAGTTAACACCATTTACCCATTAATAACAAATTATAACCTCCTCTTATAAGTCACTAGGTCATAAGAAAATAATATGATCATATATATATATATATATATTCAATGACATTAAATTGAGATTTAATGCATTTATATAGACTTTAATCATATGAGTCAATATTTCAATAATTGAGCTTATAACAAGTAAAAGTGAGTCGTTAGATAACTTATAGGTTGAGTGGCCATTTTTTTTAGATTATAAGGATTTAATTTAGTTTGAATTAGTTAAGAGTGAAGTTAATTAAATTATGATTAAGAGATTATGAAATTATTGATCAAAGTAGTAATTAAAGAATGTATACTAATATTGGTATGTTAATAGGAAAAAGACAAGGATTGAGATATATAAATATATATGTGTATATATAAAGATGGTCATTGGCTAAGCACTGCCTAGCACATGGACTAGGGTTACTAAGGCCAAGTAGGGTGTTCAATTGGTCTCGACCGAAACTGAAATTGATAAAAATTTTAAAGATCGAACGGTATAAGGGTGGGGGGAGACTCGATAGCCTGGTCCAATTTTAATTTATATATATATATATATATATACACACACATTTAACAACACAACAATATGTATTGTTGTAGTATATATTACTGTAAAAACAACAATACATACTGCTGTATTTACAACAGTAAACAGCTACTGTAAATACAGTAGCATACAAACTTACTGCTATATTTACAGTAATTGTATACTGCTTTAAATATAGTATACAACAATATAGTATACTACCATATTTACAGTAAATATATTTGGAACATAAATATTAGTAAAATACACACTACAAGAAAAATCAGTTTTAGTGACGGATTTTGTGACGGGGATGCTCCCGTCACTAATTTGTGACGGGTTTAGTGATGGAAAGCCGTCACTAAAGTGGTTTAGTGACGGTCTGAAATTATCGTCACAAAATTGTGACGGGATATCTATTTCCGTCTCAAATAAATGATGGGATAGTGTATTCCGTCACAAAATAGTGAAAAAAAATAATCTCCCGTCGCAAATCAACGGGAGCGAGGTTTCCTGTCACAGAACTGCGATGGGACTGATGTTCCGTCGCAGTTCTACGATGAGACTGACGCCCCGTCACAGAATTGCGACGGGACATGTCAATCCCGTCGCAGTTCTGCGACGGGGACTGACGCCCCGTCACAGTTCTGCGACGGGACTGACGCCCTGTGACTTGTGCCGGTGACTGACGCTCCGTTGCAGAACTGCGACGGGACTTGTCAGTCCCGTCACAGTTTTGTGACAAGACTGACACCCCGTCATAGTTCTGTGACGGGGACTGACGTCCCGTCACAATCGTTCCTTTAAAATAACCCCCGCCCCCCTTTCCCTCCCACTCTTCCTCCACACCTTTGAATGGCCCCCCCTCCCTTTCTCTCACTGTCTCGATTTTTCTTCTTCTTCACAGTCTCTTTGTCTCCTTGGTTCTTCACAGTCTTCTTGGTTCTTCTTCTTCTTCAGTTATCTTCGGTGCTCTCAAGCTAAGTATTTTATGTTTTTTATTTTGTTTTAGTTTTAATTATATTCTGTTAGTTTAATTATAATTTATTTGTGTTAGTTTAGTTGTAGTTATTTTATTTTTGTGTTAGTTTAGTTGTAGTTATTTTATTTTTGTGTTAGTTTAGCAGTTTATTTTTATATTAATTAGTTTAGTTTTAGTTTAATTGTTTATATTATTTGTAATGCTTAATTAAATAATTAAACTACAACTAATTAATTATTTAGTTATTTTGATATGTAATAATTGGACTAGGAAACTCTTGCATGTGTAAATAATGTTTATTTTTTTATTTTTAAGTTTAGATATATTTTTAATGAAAAATATTGTAATTTTAAATAAAATACGTAAAAAATTATATACTAAAAATAAACTTACTATTTAAGAAAGCATATATTTTAAGAAACATAATATTTTCTAAAAATATTAAGTTTATATACTAAAAATATATACTAAAAATAAACTTAATAAAATATTTTAAGTTTATATACTAAAAATAAACTTAATATTTTCTTATTGTCATAAGAAAATATTTATGAGTATACATTAAAAAATTTAAAAAATTATATTAAAAATATAAAAGAATTCTATTTAAAATATAAAAAATAATAAATAATAAATAACATTTTAATTAAAAATTTTAAAACTAACATATGAAATAAATTAGATAATTCTATTTAAAAAATTAATGTTAAATTTGTTTTATTTTTAATGTGAATGTGGGTAATATTAATTTTATTTAATGTTATTTTTAATATTTTATTTAAAATTTTAAAAAAATTCTTGTTATCTTAAATTTTTTATTCTTATAAAAGAAAATATTAATTTTAATAAATATAAATTTTAATTTTATAAATTTAAAAATTAAAAATATATTTTTTGAAATTAAAAATATATTAATTTCATAAAAATATATTATTGATTTAAAATATTAATATTAATTTGATATTTTTTTTCAAAATTATTATTTTTTATTTAAAAAATATCTGCGACGGCTGTCCCGTCGCAGATTGATCATATTAATTTTATTATTTTTAAATAAAATTATTTATTTAATATATTTTTTATATATTTAAGAATATTTGTGACGGGTACTCCCGTCGCAGATCTGTGACGGGGGTACTACCCGTCACAGATTGTTTGTTTTAATTATTTTTTTTATTTTAAGAGTGTTTGTGACGGGTAGTGCCCGTCACAAATCTGTGACAGGGCAGTACTTCCCGTCACAGATCTGTGACGGCTTGTCATATCCGTCACAGATTTGTGACAGACAGTTCCCCGTCACAGATTTGTGACGGGAATCCCCGTCACAAATCTGTGACGGGCAGTACTTCCCCATCACAGATCTGTGACGGGCACTATTTCCCCGTCACAGATTTGTGACGGGCAACACTTCCCCCGTCACATATCTGTGACGGGTGGAACTGCCCAGTCACAGATCTGTGACGGGTACTACTGCCCCGTCACAGATCTGTGACGGGTGTCCCGTCACAAATCTGTGACGGAATTGCTATCCCGTCACAGATCTGCGACGGGTAGCACTCACCCCGTCACTAAAATTCTGTCACGCCCCCTTTAGTGACAGATTTTACCCCGTCACAGAAAAATTTAGTGACGGATTTTATGTTTTTAGTGACGGATTTAGTGACGGATTTTTCCGTCACTAAAACTGATTTTTTTTGTAGTGACAGTATTTACAAATATATATTAATATATATAGTAATTTATTTGGTCTTTGGTTCAAAATCGAGATCGAACCAAGGACCGATTTGTTAAATTTTTGAGACCGAAGACCAGTGTAAGTTTAGTCGATATGACTTTTTTAGCTTGAATCAAAATTTGAACACCCGTAAGGCCGACTCTTGTTGGCCAAATGGTCAAATGGACCACTTGGGTCTCTTCCCACCAAAGTGTACCCTTTTTTTCTCTCTTTTTTTTTTTAATTTTAAGGAAGAAAATGTCAAAATTAAAGGTGCAATATAAATAGGAGATCACCCTCTTCCTCTATTTTTTTTTTCTTAAGTATAAATGCAAGTGCAACTCAAGAAAGAATAAGTATGGAGGGGATAAGCTTGTGGGTATATTCCTGATAGGTCTTTGGAACTCGATCATCCTTCACCAAGGCGAAAAACTCACAAATTTGAGATTAACTAGCTCTTAAGCTCATCCTGGTAAGTCCTTCACCCTATTTCATATATTGAGCGCATTCATTGACATGACATATTATTGGTGCAATATTGCCTCTTTATGTATATATATGTTATGGGGGCATGTTAGGGATTATGTATGCAATATCTTGAGACTATAATACTCGAGGTTATGGCTCACCATCAATAAAGATTGGTGTGCTATATTGGGACAAGAATGCCCGAGGTTATTGGTCGTTGTCAAAAAGAGATTGATGTGCAAGACTTCAAGATGAGAATACCTAAGGTTATAGATTACCGTCCTTGGAAGTCTGGATGTCCTTGGTGTTGGAATATACGTATGACAGTACAGTATAGGTAAATTTAAAAAATTTACACATTAGACATACACAGCGAAAATCATAAATACACATACCATACTCAGTTTGAGTATTTAAGCAGCACAACATTTCATCATATAAAATATAATAAATTAACATACCTGTAGTCTGATGTCAGGTAGAGTATAGAAACTATTTCTATACTAAAACCGATTCCACCTCAAGTCGTGGTGTGTCTAGTTTGTCCACACCTAATAAGCTACTCAGTACCACGTTGCGGTCTTTATCCCATGCTAGCTTAAGGACGTTGATTCACCAACACATGTGTGTCTCACTTGACTCTCCAAAATTTTCCACGTTTAACTCTTACGCTTTGTAAATTCTCAAGAGTAGAAGCGAAAGCAAACAGAGGAAAAAGAATATCCAAGTGAAACATCACTAATTTCTTTCCAATTCACCCCAATTTCTATCTCCTGAGCGCACCATCAACCCCCTCCAATTTTCTGCCACATGGAAGGCACTAAAATTGACTAAGGTGGCAAATGTTGTCGACCGATTTCCACCAAATGGAAATTTAGTCAACCATTCTCCCTTAACCTATCGACTGCCTAAACCTTTCAGGTTGTTGGCTCTCCCATTGCAATCTTCAAAGAAACCGCAATCTGATTCACCAACTTTTGACAAACTAGGTCTTTAACACTTAATGACATCCGAGACACAATATATGTGCACAATACTGATACTAGATGCTACACTATATGGTGTGTGATTTTCTATATTCACTTCCTATTAGCAATTAGATAGCGCCAAAACCTTATTGACACCAGTCGAAACACTTCAACCCATCACAAGAATTTCTCCATATCCGGTAACGATTTGAAAAGTTTTGGGAAGCGCCTAGCAGCGGTTCTACACAATATAGAAAGCAATAAAGTCTAACTTTAAGTGAACCTATTATAATTAACGATTATTGTGTAATACAATCCTTCTGTCATCTAATGTTCCAACCAAGCGAGAGTCATGGTGTGATAAACTTACAAACTTAATAACTATGTGTTATATTTTATCAACGTGTCCAATGACACCTCAAGAAATACTTTCCTAATTAATCATACTACATTGACCAAGGACTTTTCCATCACACTAACAGTAGACCACATAGGATATTCACCTCATTAGTGACGACAAAGGTGAAAGATCCTATCTCTAAACACATGCCTCTATGCCCTAGCAATACGAAATCACATACATAACTAATATCCCCACCTCGCAATTGGATAGCCCGTACACCAATATACAAGACAACCTTGTCAGTTCAAGTCTAAGAATCAATACATAATCGCAACTAAACGACATGATCATTATTCATAATGCCATGTGATCAATCATCAATGTCAAATTCAGTTGTTCTCCAACAACCACCCACAAGTTTACTAAAGACACTCCCATGTTATATGGCATATGACTCACCATCCCTAACTATTAATATCTTATATTAATCAAGATAGTAAACTTTGTGTCAATCCATAATTAATTAATCAAAGTCCCTATTCAATTAATTTAAGAATCAAAATATTTAAAAAATCTCATTACTAAAGAATCTTATCACATATTCTTAACACTTTAAGAATAAAACTTTCAAACAGGAACCTAATAAATCATTCATATAATAAATTGGAGAGTTTAATGAATGAATATAAATTCTCTTTTATCAATTGGTATACAATCACTACAAAAAAATTCACAATTTAGTGAGGATTTAGAGAATGAATTTTTCCATCACTAATTAGAGACGTCTCAATGACGAATAGTCCATCGCTAAAATTTAGAAACGGATTTGAAATGGAATATTTCGTTGCAAATTTTTTTTATTTTTTTTTAAATTTAATGACGGAATTAGCGACGGAATTTTCCTTCACTAATTTTTTTTATATTTGTATTAAATTTTTAAATTTAACGACGAAATATTTCGTTTCTAAATAATTAAAAAAATAAATTAAAATTATTTAATGACGTACGGAATATTTCATTACTAAATGATTTAAAATTTTAAATTAAATTAAATTATTTAGCGACGGATATTCCGTCGCTAAATAATTTTAATTTAATTTTTTTAATTATTTAGCAATGAAATATTCTGTCGCTAAATAATTTAAAAAAATAATTTATTTTTATTTCTTAGCGATGGGGTTATCCCGTCACTAAATTTTTTATTTTTTATTTAATTTATTTTTATTTTTTAGCGACTGGTGTGACCCTATCGTTAAATTTTATTTTTTTATTTAATTTATTTTTATCTTTTAGCGACTAGTATGACCTGTCACAAAATTTTAATTTTTTTATTTAATTTATTTTTATTTTTTAGTGATGAGTGTGACTTCGTTGCTAAATTTTAATTTTTTATTTAATTATTTTTATTTTTAGCGACAGATATGATCTTGTCGCTAAATTTTAATTTTTTTTATTTAATTTATTTTTATTTTTATTTTTTAGTTATGGGTGCGATCCCATCACTAAATTTTATTTTTTTTATGTAATTTATTTTTATTTTTTAGTGACAGGTCTGACCAGTCACTAAATTTTAATTTTTTTATTTAATTTATTTTTATTTTTTAGCTATGGGTGCGATCCCGTCACTAAATTTTAATTTTTTTATGTAATTTATTTTTATTTTTTAGTGACAAGTCTGACCCGGTCATTAAATTTTAATTTTTTTATTTAATTTATTTTTATTTTTATTTTTTAGTAACGAGGTTATCCTGTCACTAAAATTTGTATTTTTTTATTTAATTTTTTTTTTTAGTGACGAGTGTAACTCCGTCGCTAAAGTATAATTTTTTATTTAATTAAATTAAAATTATTTAGTAATGGAATATTTTGTCGCTAAATAATAAAAAATTAAATTTAAATTAAATATATTTAAAAATTAATTAAACATAATTAAAAAGTTAAATTAATTATTAAAATCTTTAACGACGGTACTAATCTATTGCTAAAAAAGAAAAAATAAATTAAAAAAATAAAAAATATTAATTATGTATTAAATAAAAATTAAAAGTCTTTACTATTAAATGCATATTTTATGTATTTTATTTACAAACCAAAATATGTAAATTGATATGATATTGTAAAAATTATAATAAGAAATATGTATTAAACTAATTTTTAATCAAAAAATATTTAAATATTTAAGAGATTAATTAATTACAACATTTAAGTGGTACATTAGTTAAGTTAAAATTTACAGCATTTGTTTTTTTAAGTATTAATTTATGAATTTAAAAGATTTAAAATTTAAAATCTTAATTTAAGTTAAAATTAAAATGGTTGGCAGCTAAATGTAGTATATAATTAATATGTGTAATGACTAGGGATCGAAATTGAGGGGAAGAAAAGAATGTGTTGGGATTAATTTCTCAACTCTACATGTGACGGCTTTGGGGAGAGCCACCTGACGCCCACAAGGCAGGGGTGTGCTCACGCGTTCGCCGTGCGCGTGTCATAATTATTTTAATTTTTTTAAAAATAAAAATCAGCGACGGAAACTGTTCCGTCTTTTTAATCAGCCATGAAAAACTTTCCGTCGGTGTCATTCAAATTCTGTAGAAATAAATATGCCTATTTTAGTAACAACTGTGCGATGTAGTTGCTTGACCACACCAGTTGACTTTGAGCCTAAATCAGGAGGGCTAATACTTCATGAAATAAAATGAAAATTGGACATGTTGTAGTTCATTAAGTAATATTTCCAGTGGTGTATCAATGGTACAAAACGATAAAAATTTGATTAATGAAATAATTGAAGCACAGAAATGTGTCATAACAACAACTTAGTAATGAATGAAAGGGTTTTTGAATTTTTTTAAGGAGTCAAAGTGAATTTCTTTGGGGTTGGTATTTTTACACAATGTTGATTTATGGATCTTAGTTGAGTTGACTTTAACTCAGTCTATATATATTTTGCCCAAACTCAATATCGAGTTGGTGGTTTATAGTTGTCTTAAGTTGATTCTAACTTTAAATGCAAATATTTTTTGATTTGCATAATGTTTTACAATGAAATGAAGTCCGACAAATTTTCATAAATCTCATCTATGAGACCTAGTAATGGGCTCCGGCCGATTTAATTCAATTTACTCAAATTTTGATTCCAAATTAGGCTCATTGATTTAGCAAAAATGACACGTTTAGCACTTTGGAAGAATTACTCTTATGCCCTACTTCTTTATCAATTTACTTTTGATTTTTGGAAATTATTCTCGATGTTTAATAATTTGTCCAATTATCACTAAATCCCCTATTGGGTTCAATTTTTAATTAATTTAAAATTAATATTAATATTCAAAATTCGTAAAATTTTGAATATTGCAAATGATATTTTGAGAATTTTCACACAATTGACTAATATTTGTTAACAATAGAAATATGTATTGCTTGAGAGTTAATCTCAACAAGGTCAATGACATTTTTAAAAACACAAGCATAATTAGTACATTTTAACCAAATTTCAAAGGTGATATATGAAATTTATCTAAAAAAGAATAGATTGATAACTAATAGAAGGTTGATTTAAAATAAAAATAAATAAATAAAACAATGCAAGATATAAATAAAAAATATATAAGTTTAGAGTGCATATGACAGTTTTTTTTTTTTTTAGATTCATTCATATTTGTGTATGTTTGTTTTATTATTATTTTTAAAAAAATATGAAATCTTAGCACATTTTTGATAATTTTATTATCCTTTTAATTTGGACGACTGGTAGAATTGCCCTATGAATGTTAGGTCTTAAGTGTCCAAGTGACTATTCTAATGACTGCTCATCACTAGCAAATAGAGTAGGGAGTAAAAGAAAAAATAGAAGTAAAATAAAATGTGTAACATTTTTGTCATTTTCATTTTTATTAAAAGTTTTCAAATTTTTTTAAATGAAGATAACAAATAGTTAGAGTTTTCTTACGTGTATATATAATAATCGAATTCTATTATATGACTTTTAATCTGTAATTCTAGATTTTTTTTTTTACGTAAAAATTATATCATTGTGACAACGTACAAAAGGAGAAATCTTAACTGAGCCTTTAATGATTACATAACGACAAAATGATTTCATATTATTTTAACGATCTCTTAAAATCTTTTTTTTAGTTGTTAGTGATTCTTGCAAACTACCATACGCAAAGTGTTTGGGAGAAAAAGGAGATCAAAGTAGAATTTGTTTTCATTCTAAAAAAATAGGAAAGAATTTTGCTTGTGAAATTTACTAAATTAGATATTATTTAATTTTCTTGAATTCTATTTATCGAAAAATATCAACAAAAATTTTAAAAAATCACATTAATCACTTGAAAATGTAATATTACTTTTTTATAAAACTATTAATTTATTTAGTATACAAAAAATATATAAATTCTGTACACAAATTTAAATATTTAAAAATTAAAATAATATTTAATAATAATTAACAACAAATAATAAAAAAGTGACTTGGATTGTACAGCTTCTGACTTATTTATTTATTTCTATCTGGACATCATTTTAGTAGTGTAAGGGTTCTGTGTTAGGGTGTAAAAGGATTCAACGAGAGTGAGAGAGAGAGCGACGATGACCGAATAGAGTGCGACTTTCGATCAAAGGAAATGCCCTCCGATAAGGAACCTTGGCCCCATGGTATGAAAGGAACCCTCAACCCCAACAATGGACTTCGATGTGTCGTGAGTCTAAGGGTTGTTCTATGTTAGGGTTAGGGTTAGGGTTGAAATTAGTAACCATCTCCCCTGTTAATGGACTTGGACGTGTAGATCGACTTCTCTCATGCGAGCCAACAATGCTGATCTCCAAGGACCACTTATTAGCCATCAAAAACTGCAGCTTTGGCAACCAACCCTTGTTCCTGGTATGTAGATCTAACTTTGGTTGGCCAACTCCAAATCCAAGGCTCGGACGAGTGTGCTTGTATGTAAATGATATGTTGATAGTAAACACTAACATAAGTGTTATAAAATCCACAAAGAAAATGTTGAATTCTAATTTTGATATGAAAAACCTTAGTCTCACCAATGTTATTCTTGGAATTCGAATAACAAGAAATTTTGAATTCGAATAACAAGAAATTTTGAAGGATATGTGCTTTCTCAATCACACTATATAAAGAAAGTGTTGAGAAAATATAATCATTATGAGAGTAAGCCAGCAGTTACTCCATTTAATCCAAATTCTAAGTTGAAAAAGAATAATGGTGAATGTGTATCTCTTCTAGAATACTCTAGGGTCATTATTGGAAGTTTGATGTACATAATAAATTGTACAAAACTGATATTGCCTACTCAGTAGGTAGATTAACAAGATACACGAGCAATCATGAACATGATCATTGGGTACTTAGATACTTAAAGTACACGCTTGACTATGGACTAAATTATACAAGGTATTAGAAGGATTTAGTGATGCTAATTGGATCTTTGATAACTTAGAGACTAAATCAACTAGTGGATATGTATTTACCTTAGGTGATGGTGGTGTGTCATGAAAGTCTTCAAAACAGACATGCATAACACAATCTACAATGGAATTAGAATTTATAACTCTTAATAAAGCAAGTGAGGAAGTAGAATGGCTTCGACATTTTCTTAAAGAGATTTATTTGTGGTCAAAGCCTGTAAATGCTATATGTATATATTGTGATAACTTAACTGCTTCAATGAGAGCTAAAAACAATGTTTACAATGAAAAGTCAATACATATAAGGCGTAAGCATAATATGATAAGGCAACCGTTCACCAATGAAATCATTTCCATTGATTATGTGAAGTCGAAAAAAAATTAGTAAATCCTTTGACAAAAGAAGTTACCAGAGAGCAAGTCACATATACATCTAAAGGAATGGGGTTAAAACTTATTAAATGAATTATATGGTGGTAATCTAACTTAGTTGACTGGAGATCCCAAGATCTAGGTTAAATAGGTTAACTAACTAGAATAATAATCCATATTTAACACGCTAAGGAACTTTTAGTTCCTTCCCATTTTTGAGGTGTAATTAGAATGTGTGTTTTGTCTGTGTTTAATGTAATATTGATATCTTGCTTAAGAAGAGTAGTGACATAGTACTTTTAATTAGTACTTACCTATATGAGAGTAGAAGTGAGTCGCTTCTATGAGAATTGTCCAAATGGCTTGAGTTTTTTAGAACTCTCATGAATTCAGGATGTTATCCAAGATCAAAATGGACACAATCGTATAGAACTCAATGGTATAAAATGAGTTGTGTGTGATATATTTTGTCTTGATTTACCACAAGAAGGATAGTTCAAGAGTTAACTTCATTATTTCTTTGGTAAGTTCAGTGGATACTTACTAAGGAAAGTTCAAATCCAAAAGATATTTTATCTGATGCATAACTTATCTGTTTACTCTTTGTGGTGTCGTGTTAGTTTGTTTGATTCAATTTACTTACACTCATATGGGGGATTGTTGTGTGTCAGTGTGTTGTGAGTGTAAATGAATGTGTGTGTGTGCGCTTTGTCCCACATTACTTGGTTAAGAGAAATGCCAAGAGTATTTAGAGTCCTCCTTAGCACAAGAGTTTGGGCCCTAAGGGGCACCCAGATTTTGCTAGCGGGCAAGACCTTACCCATATGCACGCGCCATCGCCTTCCGTCTGATCGGTCGGTCGGTTCGGTTTGGTTCAAAAAGAATAAAAAAATAATATATTTTTGCTAAAAATTTATTCAATAATAATATATATATTTCTTTAATCCAAACATCTTTCCAGATTTTTCTCCAACGTGTTTTCGAATTTTCTGTGTCTGCAATGGTGTCGGGTCTTGGCTATATATAGTCGAGCCTTCGTCTCCCTTACAGATTATGTAAGTAAAATTAACGGTTGTCTTTCCTTTTCTTAGTTCAATCTTCGTCCCAGAGAGCAAATGCCATGAAAGTTTCTACCAGTTCCAATCATCCGTGGTTGTTATTTTGTTAGAAAATATCATTTCATCCTACTAAGGCAAGCGCCGGAGTCTATTTGCTGTTGATGCAGGGCGATTCTGTCTTCGGGACAGCGTTGAGGGGTGACTCCATCTAAATCAACCCTCTGTCCTTCTCAGTCCGTTGCAACGGTGCCGTCTCCTTCGGCCATTGCTTGCTGTTCTTGCCATACAGATATATAAATACTACTATATATCCCAACAGTACATGCCCAGGGAATTAAATTTTCCCTGCTTTTGGTTTGAAACCTGTGCTGTTCGCAAACCAGAGGAGGATTTGACGGAACCATAATCATTAGATGATTCTCATAAATCATATTTGTCTATGCTTGTTTGTTAAAGTTAATGTTGAGGGTGAAATCATCAATGCTAGATCACTCAAAGTCCTTGATGTGAAGTGGGGGGATAAACCAGCTCCTGACAAGGAGAAGGCTCTGGATGATGATTCTCATAAATCATCTGCGCTACAAGTCCCTCAAGGACTCCTCAACTCCGGCAAATCCACTGATTGACCTGTTCTTCCATTTTCTGTTGAACTGACTGGACAACGGCAAAGAAATGTGAGAAAATTGGCTGCTGAAAGGATTATTAACTCACTCTTGCAAGCATTTATGAGGAGCATATTGTAGCCTGACGAGAATAGAATTGCTTGCTCAGCTCAGGTGAGCTTACTTCTTGATTGCTTGCTCATTTGGGATGCCTGGCTCTTTTTTATTCATCACAATGAAGCATTGATAGTTACATTGTTTCTGTCTATTCTGTTTTTTTTTTTTTTTTCCTTTTCAGTCCGAATATAGCTTTATGCCATGACAAGTGTAGTTGTCTCTCTGAGAAATAGTGACAACGTCACTTATCAATAAAAAAGAAGAATGGATTGACAGTTTAATTGGTGTGTCAATGTTCTACATTTCTGTTCTGCCTTAAGCCTGCAACTTCTTGCCATTTCTGAGGGATGTGGCAAAATGCCCGAAATGAACTCACTTGACAGAGAAAAACATGGGATTTGGTGGGATGGCCTTAGTAGCGGAAAAAAATGAGTGTGTGTGTTGAAATATTGTGATATCTGTGAGACGAGTACTAGAATAGAAAACAAATGGTAATTCACATTTGCATACCGTTTTTTATTCATATCATATGAGCTTCACCTTAAATGAGGGGCTTCCATTTGTTTGGTTTCTCAGCAGAAACAAAGAAAGAGTTCAGAGGTCTTATTAAACTTTCAAAGTTGTCCATGCAGATGGTACAATGGGCAAGCTGAGGTTTTTCAGAAGCCATTTTCCGAAGCCCATCCTTTCTTCTCCAGCTCCAAACGCAATGCCTGTTCAAAATTACCAGAACCAGTTACAACTTACAAATCAAACCTAACAAGTTTAATCTTCTAGGAGGAGGAATTTTTCACCTTGATTCTTTTTCTATTTGCGTCGAAATCAAAGTTCCCCAACCGGGATGCAGACCGGTACTCAACAATCGGTTTCTTGCCGGGTGAAAACCAGAATTCAACATCATCCACAAGCTGATGATGGAACAAGAACAGGAGGTAAATGCACCAAATTGTGTACTACTCTTAGGGACTGGACTATTAGACTGTAAAATCAAGCACTTACACCAAGTATAGGGCTTTCATATTCTATATGAACATAATCATCTTTCTTCTCCACAATTCTTGGAGTGGACTTGTCTGGCTTTGTTGATTGAATCTGCGCAAGAGTCGAGTAAAATCAAGTATTAAAAGCAGGGCTTTGGCTCATCCTAATCCTATTGCCAGTTTCTAATCCCTTGTATTTGATTGATTTGGTTATTTAATATACGGATTGGGCATGATTATTGGTTACCGCTTGAAGAAGCTCCTGCATTGCATCTTCTCTGCTTTTGTTTCCACGCCTCCCCTCCGGGTTGTAGTTCCTGCAGAAACATAAATCAATAATAGTTGTATTTGTAATTAGACAGCTTAGCTTTACCATTAATTTATATTTTATTAGATAAATTTTTTACCAAAATTCTTTGTGATTTAAGTCATTTTTAGGTAAATCACCTGCATTTACTTTTGGCTTTTTTTATATAAAAAAAAGATCCTTTTTTTTTAGTAAATAGCTCAAATGAGAAATCTTTAATATTTAATTTAAATTATAAAAAAATTAAAATAATTCATAGAGACTAAGGCCCCATTTGTTGCAGCTTAATTAAATAAATTATAGATTCTAACTTCTTAGATTATAGTTTCTAAAACTTAGAATAAGTTGTGAACTTGTTTGTTACAATTTATCAGAAGTTATAGTTAAACAATTGTGGTGTTTGATACATAAGCTGTAAAATAACTTATTTTTGTATAATTGTCCATAATACCCTTAATAGTTATAGAATGATAATTTAAAAATTAATTAGTGTATATCTATAAGTAAGTGTTATAAAAAAATTAATTAGTGTATAAAGAGAAAGGGAGATGGCGAGAGAGAATAAGAGATTTGAAAATGGAGATGACGATGGAGAAGGGAGACCCTTGATTGCGTGAATAGAAGAGTAATTCTTTGTTAAAAATATGGGCAAAATTGTCAAAAAAATGTAACTGTTTAATTAGAAGTTATAGAAGTTGGGGTACCCTAATTTTGAAAAAGCCAGCTTCTACCCCTTCTAAAAGTTAGTAGAAACTATAAGATAGAATTTTAAAAACTAAAACAAACACTACATATCCACTTTTTTGAAGCTAGAAGCTAAAATTTACAACTTTTAAGCTACAACAAACAGGCCCTAAATACCAAAGTACAACCACAAGTAGCACGGGATCGAACGGTGGAGATTTAGTTCATCACATCCTCAAAAAAAAAAAAATCAGGAAGATAGGCAGGCAAGAGCATGGGGAGAGATGTTAGTGTTACCAGGGAGGGGCATAGTGGGTGAGATCACTGACATTCTCGGACGTTGATATGCAGTTGTTGGTGGCCGGGCACAGCGCCAGCCCCGAATTGTTCTTCTGCACCCCGAGGTAGCCCGGCTTCTTTCCGCTGCATCAATCATCATCGTCATCCGAATCCCAAACCAAATCAATCAATCAAGTTAATAATAACTCATTATCGAAATCTGTCGGGGTCCCGACCCAACTGCGATCGGTTCTGTACCTGAAGTTGAAAATGGCTCCAATTACCGCAACTTCGGTGCTCCTCAGTATAATTTCCCTTCATAATCGTCGTTACTTTATTGTTTCCGAAACAAAATCGTGAGAAGCAGCGAGAGACAGAGAGTACCTGCGTCCAATTTGGTCGGCGGGTTCGCCGTTAAGCTGCTGTTGCTCCTGCTGCTGATGCTGATGATGATGGCGAGAGACAGTTGAAAGGCGAACAGAGCGAGATCGAATGGAGCGTCGTCCGTTGTGGCTTCTGATGTAGCAATAGCTACTCTGCGGCGGGGATGCCATTGAACCCATCATCTGCCTGTCTCCCTCTCTCTCTCTCGACCAAGGATGCCTTTTTATGAACCGAGAAGTCTATTTTAAGCCTTAACCGAGTGGGAAAAAGTTCACACTGGAATGCCTTTTAAAGTCAGAAAAAAAAAAATAGAAAACGTTTTTTAAAAAATGGATAATCATTTTGTTTATGAAATTTCTTTTGGACTTCCCTTTTCCTTAACATTTTTAAGATTTTGACAGATAAATATAGAGCATTTTTGCGTTTTTAAAAATAATATTAATTTTTTTTTACAATTATTAAAATATCAAAATTACTTATTTTACCCTTCCAACCTCCCCATGCCTCATCTCTTTCTCAACTTAACAAGCTTTTTCTCGTAAAACCTACCAATTACTAGTTCTATCTCTCTCAACCCTCTTCTCGTCTCACTTCTTATTATGTGAGAAACCCTCACTTCTTGTTGGGCAGATGGACATCAAATGTGAGAAACCCCATTGGGCAATAAGGTTCATTAAAAACCTTATCTATCACTCATTTCTTCTTCCTCCACTAGAAAACCTATATGTAAGACTAACTGTTGTGGGTTCTATCAAGTTAACAAATTCACTGTATGTGGGTCGATTCGTGGGAACACACTACCATAATAGTGTATTCCTCAATTAGAACTCACTATAGGTTTTGATTAACAAACCCACTGTATGTGGGTTGATTTGTTGGAACACACAGTGTGTTCCTATGTTCCCATGAACTCACAAATGAAACCCAAAGGTGATGACAAATAATTCATCATACTTTTTTAGTTTTTGTTTATTTTTATGTAATTTTAAAAGATATAGTAGTGAAGAGAGGATATTTTAGAATTTTTTTACAAAATTAATTATTGCTAATACAACCGAAGATATGTGATGCGTGATAATTCTCCTTAAGAGAGGTTGGTGACATTTTTTAAAATACATAAGTAGTTGGTGCATTTTAATCAAATTTCATGGGTGGTGTATGAAATTTACCATTAGGAATAAATGTTACCAATTGTTCACTCTTCATATTTCTTGCAGGTCCATGTTTGAGTTTGAGGTTCAATGGTTGCATAGATGATTGTTGTCATATAGTCCATGAATTCAAGAGTATGGAAGTTTATAAACTATATATAAGATGATTTATAAGTAAGAGTTTTTTAAGATTTCTTATATAATTAGTGCATTGATTATGTTAACCTAGAATATGTATGTCGTGTTCAAGTTTTTCTTTCATATTCTATGTGTAATTTTGGGATAAATTTCAAGTAACACTATTGATGTTTGGCAAAAAAAAAAACATATTAACCACTCTTATATTTTTGAAAATGGCATCAACTCATTGCCATTAAAAAAATTAGTCAAAAAAACCATTTTGGCTCTCTATTTAAACTATCATTCATTTATGTTTTTTTTCATTTCCATTCTTAATTTTTCATTCTTATTTGACAATGACAGACGTCGATTATCTATCATTTCTCCCTTTCTTTCTTTTTCACCTTATCATGGGCATGACATTCTACCACGACTAGGAAAATAAGAAGACTCGTGTAGAAGATTAATTAATAAGGACCATCGCCATCGATTGTAATTCATTATAAGCTTGTAGGTCCTTCAAATGAGCCATTCATTGCCCTCTACTACCATTGAATGTAGCCACCATACACTAGCTTTGTGCAATTAATTCCATTGTTGAAAAATTATCTATTTTTTTTATATATTTCAATATCTCTCCATCTTTTTCCCAACATCTGTTGAGGCATTTAATGAATTGCCAATGATTGTTGAGGTTGATCCGCCCGATACCTATAAATGGAGGCCATTACTAGTCATCATAGTTTTCATTTGTTTTTCAAATTCTAAAATTAAAAAGGAGAGAGAGAGAGAGAAATAGGAGATAAGAGAAAAAACAATAATTGTAAGGGCATTTTGATTATTTTAAGAAATATAATGGTGTCAAATGTGTTGACTTTGATTTTGAGAATATTTTGATGATGAATATTTAGTGCACAACTTTAATAATATTTGAAGATGTGTTTTGAGGTTGTTTTAATGATGAAATGCTAAATACAAAACTCTAATGAAAATCAATAAGATTATTCTTAATATGTTACTCTAGGGTTTCAAGGATTGACCTCAAGTATCCATAGCACATAAGTGAAATACTTAGAGTGCATTTAAACACACTTGAATGACTTAAGATGATGTTCAAATATGTGTTAATCAAATAACACATAGATTGATCTTCTAATCGAGTAAAGAAAATTTTAATTGAGTAAGAAGTGTTGTACTTAACTAATTATTCATTTAATTAAATAAGAATAGAAAATATCAAAATTTAATCGATTATACATTTGTATTACTCGAAAAAGTGATGGGATATATAGCATTACTCGAGTAACCAAAGAGTCAATCGATTAACTAACATATTAATTGAGTAACTATATAACGGAAAACACATATGACAGTACGGGTAAAATTAATTTTTTTTACATACATTAGATATACATAGTGAAAGTAATAAATACACGATATATACAGTTTGATTATTTAAGCAACATATATATTCATCATATGAATAACAATAAATGCATTCCTGAAATCCGATGTCAGGTTAGGATACAGAAACACTTTCTGTACTGAGACCATATTCTAGCTCAAGTTGTGATGGCCCTAGTCTGTCCACATCTAGCGTGTTGTCTAGTACCATTTCGGCCACCTCTTTTTGTGCTAGACCAAAGGTTGTCCGTATCACAAGCACCTATCTCTTAATTTATCACGTGACAATCACATAGTTGTAATTTTCAATTGAAGCAGAAGAAGACGAATGAAGCAAAAATTACAGAGATACGCAATGCAGTGAAAACCTATGTAAATCCTTCTTATATACATGCCTCAATTTCATCTGCCACCTTATAATCCACCCCTCCTTATTTCGTGCCACATGGATGGCACTACCGTTAGTTGGGGTGGTGTAGGAGTGGACTCTCCATTATCGGGAGTCGACTGTCAAAGCAATTGACTACTATCAGGAGTTGACTCTCATGTTCTAGCAAGCCAATATTTGACTCGCTATCATCCGAGACACGTTGGATACATGAAATCGATACCAAATGCAATACTATATGGTGTGTGACTTTCTTAGTTCACTACTTGTTAGCAATCAAATAGCACCAAAACTCATTTTGGCACTAACCAACACCTTGACCCATCACCAGAATCTTTTCATATCTCGATGACGATCTAAGGGCTCCTGAATAACGCCTAACAGTGATTTAGGATAGTATATGTGGTAGTAAAGTTTTACTTCAAGTGAACCTATTATAGTTAACGATCATTGTGTGTTATAATCCTTCCATCACCTAATATCACGATTAAACGAGAGTCATGGAGTGATAAACTCACAAATTCAATCACTATGTGTCTGATCTTACTAGAGTGACTATACGACACCTCATGAAACGCATTTCTTGATATTCAATATACCCTGGTCAAGAACTATCATGTCACATTAACAATAGACTATATAAGACATTCACCCCATCAGTAACGACGATGGTGACAGATCATCTTCTTAAACACCTACCTCCATGCACCAGCAATACAGAACCACATAAATGAATCTCTCCACCTCATAATTGAATGGTTCGGCACATTAGAAAATTTCGCATACCAATACATAAGACAACCATGTCAGTTCAGTCTAAGGATCAATTATACTATCGAAACTTGATGACATTTCCATTATCTACTATACCATGTGGTCAGTCATAGGCGTCGCATTGGGTGCATTGTTTTTCAACAACAATACACGAGTTTATTAGAGATATTCTCATGTCATATAGTATGTGACACGCCATTTCTTACTATCAGTAACTCATACTGATCAAGGGTAGTAAACTACGTGCTAGTCCATACTCGATTAATCAAAGTCTCCATATGAAGAATCTAAGGACCATTAATCTTTTAAAAAGTCCTATTATTTGAAAATCATGTCACACAGTCTTAATATTTTGAGAATAAGATTATCAAACAGAAGTGATGTGAAAATTTATTGACACATTTATTAGTCATAATTAAGTAGTGTTTTTAGTATTTTAATTATATGTATTTTACCTAGAATTATCTAGTTTTTTGAGTTTTCTTTACATATATTTAATTTTTAATATTTCTTGTTATTTTACGTAAATACTACTTGGTGTTAGGGTTAAAAAAATAAAAAATAAAAATAAAAGAAAAAAATTATAAAATTAATACTATAATATAAATAAAAAATAAATATTATAGATAATTAATATTATAATATAATTAATAGTATATTAAATATTATTTATATATATTATATATTATTATACTAAATAAAGTGGCGTGTGAACGTGGAGTAGGACAGCATATGCATGTATATATATTATAATATATGAGAGGAATATGTGAGAATGGAAGCTGGGCGGCGAAGAGAGAAGAAATTGATGAGAAAATGAAGTAGGGGATTTGGCAGAGAAGCAATTAACAGAAGTACCAAGCGGCGTATGGAGCATTCATGCATGGAAGAAGAAGCGCAGCAACAGATCTAGCACCTACATTTGTTACAGATCTGGGCAGGTAACTTCTTATTTTTTCACTCTCTCTATTTTATCTCTTATCATGATCTTCAATAAATTAAAGTGTATTTTCAGACTTATCATAAACTGATTTTAATTTTCTAAAGTTTTGATGTAGCCTAGCTTTGAAAACACAATTGAAATTTTCATGTGAACTTAATATATTATTTTTCATGATTGGGTGTTTTTTTTTTTTTCTTTATTCTTAATGCTTGCATTTTTTAGCCAATTATTGCTTGATATATTAAATTATACTTATACCAAGAGTAATTTATGATTTAGAGTTTTAGGATGAAATACTATTAGTTGAGCAAAAGTTAAGGTTGCGTTCTCTTTACTATTTTCAAGTCATTTTTAGTTTTCAATTTTCTAAAATAATGAAAACGCTTTCTCTTTACTGTTTTTAAAAATACATTTTTGAAAATAAAAAAAAAATTGTAAAGAAAACTCAAAACAACAAAAAGTTGTTTTGAGTATTTTCATCCAAAACAAACTCAAAACTCAAAACTCAAAATATATTTATTTATATTTTATTATTATAATGGGAAAAAATATTATAAAATTTATTAACTTTAAAATGTATATATATTTTTAATAATATATTAACATTAAATATTTATAATTTACTTAATAATCAAATTTATTGAATAAAATATCATTAAAAAAATATTTTTAAAATTTCAAAGAGAACGCATTTTCTAATTTTCTATTTTGAAAAATAGTTTTTCAAAATGACAAAAAGAATGCGTTTTCAATTTTCTAAAAATAGAGTACCAAAACAGAAAATTAAAAATGAATTCAAAACTCAAAACTGAAAATTGAAAAGCAAAATGAACGCACCCTAAGAGATTCTTTATAACGAATAAAGTGACTTTGATTTTAAAACTCTAAATCATAAGTTACCTTTTGGTACGAGTGCTCCTCTATTATTTTTAACCTCCAAAATAGTGGGGTTATGTTCACCCTCGTTAAAGGGGTGAACAAAATCGCACTCTCTTGGTACAAGTATGATTTAGTATATCAAGCAATAATTGATCAAAAAATTGCAAGCATTAAGAATAAAAGAAAAAAAACACCTAATCATGAAAAAATAAAATATTAAATTCACATAAAAATTTCAATTGTGCTTTCAAAGCTAGACTACATTAAAGTCCTAGAAAATTAAAATCAGTTCATAGCAAGTCTAGAAACACTTTAATTTATTAGAGATTATGATAAGAGATAAAATAGAGAGAGCGAAAGAATAAGAAGTTTCCTGTCCAATCTGCAACAAATCTGAGTGCTAGATCTACGTACTGCTGCGCTTCTTCTTCCATGCATGAATGATACTTGTGTTGTGCCGCTTGCTACTTCTGTTAATTGCTTCTCTGCCAAATCTCCTACTTCATTCCTTCTCAATTTCTCCTATGTCCGCCGCCCAGCTTCCAATCTCAACCATCCCTCTCATATATTATAATATATATACATGCATATGCTACCCTACTCCACGTTCACATGCCACTTTATTTAGTATAATAATATATAATATATATAAATAATATTTAATATACTATTAATTACATTATAATATTAATTATCTATAATATTTATTTTTTATTTATATTATAGTATTAATTTTATATTTTTTATTTTATTTTTATTTTTTAACCCAAACACTAAGTAGTATTCCTATAGTATTATAGTAGTATTCCTGTAAAATATCAAGAAGTACTAAAAATTAAATAGATGTAAAAGAAAAAGAAACTCAAAATACTAGATAATTCTAGATAAAACATATATAAAATACTAAAAATACTACTTAATTTTAACCAATAAATGTGTGAATAAATTCACATATCAAATATTCTCAAACTTAAATTATTGCTTGTCCTTGAGCAAAGAAAATAAATTCTATATCAAAACACAAAACATATATTTGGAATCATTCATTACATTCAAATTCTTTGTTATGTCCACATCTAAATCCTCAATCCAAAATGCAACAATAGCAAATAAAAAAAACTAAGCTTACTTACATTTCCAAGTTTAAGAATCTATACACAATTCTAAACTCAATCGTGCTTTGTCAAGAAGATCTAGGGATTCATTTATATAATAATAGGAGAATTTAAAAATAAAGATAAACTTATCTTTTATTAAAATATACAAAAATACAAGAAATACATTTATTACAAGGCCACTAGATGTCATTCAAATCCAGTAGTAGGGCATACACTACCAACACTATATTCTTTAATCGAGTAATAAATCTATGACAAAATGACAAGTCTCTATACTTGTATTCATATATAATTGACTAAGACAATTCTATATATAATCGAGCAATATTAAACCTTATATAACTGAGTATCAAAAGTGGTTAATCGAGTAACAATTTCAAACTTACAAGCAGTTAAAATGTTAATCGACTAAGATATTGTTTTAATCAAGTAACATTATTATTTAGTTAAGTAGCAAATATTTTAGTCAAGTAATAACTAATACAGCTGACAAGCTTAATTAAGTAACATTTTTTAGCAGTCGAGTAAAGTCCAAGCTTAATCTACTAACTCTAAAGTTTACTCAAGTAACATCAGTTTTACTTGACTAATGTTGTGCTAAAATTCAAAATTCTACCCGTTGCAAATAGTATTAAATGGGCACAATTTTCAATTTTAGACAAACAAATTTTCATTAAATGATGTATGAACAATCTTTCGTAAAAATTAACTATGTTTGAACCTCAAGGACATATTCTAACTGTTTGAATGGAAAGAAATAAAGTTATCTTATAGGTTACAAGTCTTTATCCTCTGGACAATTCAATAAGTGCATTGAAGAAGCCAAGACTATAAATATACATGACATACACGAGGTTAAGGTTACCTATTCTAAAAAAAAAAAAAATGAATTGACTTGGAGAGAATGAGAAAGAAAAGAAAGAGTTGAGATAAAAGCCAATTTATTCATCTATCTTCGAGTCTACAACTATAGAGTGAAGAGCTTTTTATTACTTGTCCTTTATACTTTATGTATGTATTATTAAATCCTCCTTGATCTTTCATTCATATTTCTTTTGTGGGTTATTTGCTCTATGAGCTTTTGCTCATTCTTTTTGAGAGCTATACTTTCTATGAGCTTTTGTTCAATATTTTTCTATCTTAAATTACTATAAATGTTGTAACTAAACCTTATAAAAGTTATTGTAAAGGTTTTATCTAAGCCTGGTAAAAGCTATTGTAAAGGATATAGCAGAGCCTTTGAAAAACTATTGTAGTAGGCTGTTAAAAATCCTTGGCGAGGAGCAAGGTTGTATAATAGTCTGAGTTATACCAAACCACTATAAATCTCGTGTGCATTGTGTTTTGCATATTTTTTTTCATTTGATTTTCATATCTATCTTACATTTCCAGAATTGATTTTAAAGTCATAAAAGTTTAAGTATCTTCAATCTATATTCACAACATTGTTTTCAAAAGTATAAAGAAATCTAAAACAATTTTTGTACAAAATCTGTATCAAATTCGAAAAATTTTGAAATACCTAATTCACCCCGCTCTTGAGTGTTAGTGATATGTCATTTTACTAGATTTAGATGACATTTATTGGGCATAAAACACTTTATATATAATTAATGGTAAGTTTATCTTCATTCATTACTCTCCAATTCTTGTATGAATGAATCTCTAGATTTTTCGTTAAAGATCTCATTCTTAAATTGTTAAGAAAATGTTGACTAGATTCTTTAGAGACATGATTTCCTAAATGTTCATAATCCTTAGATTTTTTAAATAGGGACTTTTATTAATCAATTATGAACTAACACGTAAGTTTACTATTTTGATTAGTATGTGATACTAATGATAAATGGTGGTGAGTCACATACCACAAAACATGTGATGCTTATAGTAAACTCATGAGTAGTTGTTAGTTGAACAACGCATTGAACGAAACACTGATAACAAATCACATAACAAAGTGGATAATAATTTTGTTATCAAGTTGTGATTGTCTAACTAATCATTTGATTTGAAGCAACATAGTTATCTTGTTTATTGGCGTATGAGATTTGCTAATGAGCGGATTCATTCAATAATGAGGTAATAATGTTCATTGTGTGGTCTTGTATTATTGGTATATGGAGACAACTGTATGTTGATAAGATCCATTACCTTCATTATGATGAATTGAACATCATGTGCAGTCTTGTGTTAGTGTTATAAAAGTTATTGGCCAAGGCATGAATGATCATAAAAGAGTTTTATGATGTGTCATCCAATCTCACTAATTAAGGTTAATCACATAGTTATTGAATTTTTGAGTTTATTATTTCATAATTTTCGCTCAGCGGGACATTATTAAATTATATGATAATCATCAATTATAACAGGTTCACAATGAATAGACTTCATTGTCACTTAGATTATCTTAATATATTGTTAGACGTCACTCAAGAACACCAAATTAATGTCTTAAAAAGATGGAGATATTCTTAAGATACGTCAAAATGTTTGATTGGCATCAAAGATGTTTGATGGTGTCTGATTGCTATTTAGCAGTTAGTCTAGAAAGTCACAATAAAAAAGCGAAGCATATAAAATCGGATCTATGTCACTTGTAATGTTCTCAACGCCATTAATTGTTAATGATGGTTTTGTAAAGTCATTATGAGTTAATGATGAGGTTCGTTAAGTGTTAATGGATCACATGCATTATATAAATGACCATGCAACATGTAAGCAAAATTGTCAACTGTTTTTTGCAATTGGTCGTCAATTTTTCCAAAAATTGAAAAAATTGTCAACTGCTCGACACAAATAGTTGACTGGTTCTGTTTGTCAGATTGTGTGTGGAAGCTCCAAGAAAAATTGGTTTTGCCACTCGCTTGCTTCCAGTTGTCACCCATCCAAAGGCATGTTGTGGGGAGGTGTTGCACTTGTATTGGCTATTTTGATTTAGCTGATGAGAAAGGATTAAAAGAAAGAAATAAAAGATTAAGTTGTTTTGCATTTTGCTATCTTACTTGAGTTGCTTTCTTCTTCTTGCTACTTCTTTTCTTCTTCTTTGAGCATCCTACCCGCAGATTTTGCTCAAGTGTTGAACATGCTTTAAAAATCAAAAGAAAACTAACAAGTGTTGGTCGAGGTCTTCAAGCTAGCACTTGATGGAGATTTCAAGTTGGTTTTGGAAGACTAGCTTGGTATGGATTGACTAAATCCTCCACAGCTTGAGAATTTTTAACCAAATATGTACTGAACCATTTAGTTTATTACACGTGATGTAATAATGCATTGCTTAAATATCTAAATATGCATATGGTTTATGTATCGATTCCATTAATTTTTCATGAGATGAAAATTTTAAAATACACATTCATATGAATCCCACAACATTGGGAGTACACTCATACACTTCTTTTCAAAATGAATGATGGAGAAGGAGAGATATGTATTATTTTTTTAAAACACAAGAATAATTACTCTTTTTATCAAATCTCATGAACATCTCGTACTGATAATTTTTTATAAAATATAATTTTTATTAAAATATGAATTTTTCTTTTATAAGACAAAGCATATGGTTCAAGAGAACCACCTTATTCAAAAGGGTTGAAAAATGTTTCTTCTTTATCTAATGTTAGAACTAAATAAATTAATAGAAAATATATAAATAAATAGGTGATTTTAACAAAAATAATTCCAAACCTTATAAAAATAAAAAAATAACAATAGAGGCATCATTGGATCAAACTATGTTGGTTGAAAAATAAAGAAAATGTGATTTTACCAAGCAAAAAATAAAGAATATGTACTTGAAAAAAATACATGTGAAATAAAAAATAATAATAATTTTATTATATGAGATTTAATTTTGACAAACAAATAAAAAAGAAGTACATATACCCATAGATTTGAAGGATTTCTAACCTAATTAAAGCATATATAAAGAAAGTTACATAAAAAATAGATGTTGGATTTTGGAATATTGTTTTATAACTATTTTGACTAGTTTTCGGGAAGAAATAAAAATAAAATAAACTTATCACAAAAATTAACAAATTCGAAAGAAAAAAAGATAAATCGATGTAAAATATTTCATTATTTTTATATGCAAGCAGGATTTTCCACGTCCGGCGGGAAGGGACCATTTGCTAGCATTGTCTATTTCCTTTTGAATAATACCTATATATACGCGCTCGCGCGCCCACTCCCAGGCACACACACACTCTCTCTCTCTCTCTCTCAAGACTTCTTCGGGAATCCACTCATTTCCCTTCTCAATTGTCTGCTCGTTCGCTCTGTGAAATGGCTCGAAATAAGGTTCTAACTTGATTCGTTCTTACTTTTGTTTGTTGTTCTGTTCTTTAGACCTACAATTAATTCAGTTTGCCTGGATCAGATCGTTAATGATTCTGTATCCAAAATTATTCGTTAATTCATGTTGAATTTCGCCCGCCCTTTCGGTTTCTCAATAACATTTTGTAGAGATTGCTTTTCTGAATCTATGTGTCTCTGTGAACGTGGAGCTGCGGCCAGTCTTGTCATGGCCTTTCTAGGGTTTAGGGTTTTAGCTGTTCTTTCCGTTGATGGTGTAACCCAGAGTGCATCAATTGTTTTTGGGTCTCTTCTTGTTAAGGCTTGCGCTTCGAGGGTGCTTTGCTTCCATTTTTATTTGATTTGACGGTGTTTATCTGTTAGCTCTAATTGTTAAATTTTGCACAGTACCACGTGGGAATCGGTTATTTCCATTCCAAATTTGATTGCGGAGGGTAGGGATGAGGATGGCCAACTGGGCTTTGAATTACATACTCTAGAAACTGCTGAGAACAGAAAATAAAATAGAACAAGAAGTCCCAAATAAATGAGTTTAGGCTATGGTAGAGGAAAACATTGTTATTGCTTGCAGTTCCTGTCAGAAGTCTATTTAGTTTGCTGTAAAAATGATGATCTGGAACTGCAATGAACCTGGGTGTCTCTTCCCCTTCCCCAGTTTCCAATTTATCTGGAGTAATCATCCGTGTTTTGCTCTGTATCTAGGGTATGGAGCATATGTAATCAGAGGTTAAACATATATATACAACTGATGTGTGTATTTTGTCATGCAAATACTTTTATTTTCTTTTGAAGAATATGTGGCCTTACAGAAGATACAGTTATAGGGATGATTAGGAAGCTAGAATCCATGTAGTTAACCCAGCATAGTGGGATTAAGGCTGGATATGTTTGAAGAAAATATGTATAATTTATTGCTTGTATGTTCTTCTGGGTGTTAGTTTAAGTTGTTCAATTCGTGACTCTTCATAATAGAAAGATGTTCATAGGGATTGCCAAGGAAGGAAAACTGGAGGGGTCCTTTAGCTTACAATTATGCAAGGGGTGACATTTAGGCACATTTCTGGAATAGTACTAGGGAAATAGCTACTTGATCAATGAAGGTGACTCCATTTATCTATTATTAAAGAGATAATATTGCTTTATTTTATAGGAAGCATTGGTGCTGTTACTTGATGTTGGTCCATCAATGCATCATATTTTGCAAGAGATTGAGAAGCTTTGCTTCATGCTAGTGCAGAAGAAGGTGTGTCATTTATATTCCCATTTGTTCCGGCATTTTTTCTTCTGTTCTTTCAGATTGATAATGAACTGGTGGTTTCCAGTCTGTTGTCAAAGTTTTCTGTTCATGTATACAGTTTTATTATGCTCTCAAACTTTTAGGAGTTAACAGCTAGATCTACTTTTATGGATTTACGAGCAGTAGCAGATCTAGGACCCAGGCTCAATAGGGGCAATTTTTTTTAGTAGAGTATTTAGCACACATACATTTAATTGAGTGGCTAAAATAAAAAATAGAAGGTAATAAGAACAAGTTCATTACTAACATTTCACAGTAAATAGATACATTTTACAAATTGCCAAACTCATTAAACTATGAGCTGTTCAAGAATCTTTTTCAATTTTTTTTTTTTGTGTGGAAAATTATAATTCTGAGCTTGTCAAGGAACATTTTGCAAGTATGCTCTGCGTATTTTGGATGATAATCTAAAATTTTAATCCTTAATTTGGGATCTGCAGGAAGATCTTCTAAATTTTTCTCAGTTCAGTATTTTTTTGCAAAATATGGTCCACATCTTGGCTATTAGATTCTTGGCAAGATGACTGTTGATTTAATGTTTTGTTTTCCTCTTAAGAAACTTGTTCAAAAGTATAGCCCATTAAAAGATAAATTTAGCTTCAATATAAATGTAATGTTGGATCTAGGACCGATTATCACACAAGAAACCCCACTCTCTCATAGCCAAATCTCACTCGATAGGAAACAAAAATAGAATAACAGATATTAGAGTAAATCTAAACAATAACAAAAAAGTAAAGAGGCAAGAACTTATCCTGGTTCAGGCATAAAATGCCCTACATCCTAACTGTCGAAGCCTTTTACAGAATCCACTAGAAAGCGATCAAGAATACAACACTCCCTCTCACACACTCTTGGCTATGAACAATAGCCTTACCTCTTGAGAAGACAAGGATCGAGCCTTTGCTCTCTCTCAATTCTCTAGAGCCTGTGCAAGATAAAAAAACAGAAGAATGAATGTTGAATGCCTTCCCGAGAACTTATCCGTCTCTATTTATAAGAGATAGAGGCGATTACAAATAAGGATTAAAATGCAATAAAAAAGGAATAATAAGGTCTACTGGTATTAACCTTTCAAGGGTTATTTACTGTTACATTTTAAACACATAAAATATAAACAAACAAAATTATTCCCAATTGTATTCTAAAGCCCTCTCCCGAGATTAGAATGCTTAACTAATGCAAATCCTAACAATTTCTCCACCATTTGCATAGTTGAGCCTTCAATCTTCAGTCTTCTAGGTTATGCTTCTACTTCTTTTCTTCCATCTTTCGGCTTCCTTCTAAGCTTGATTGCTTAGACTTCTTCAAGCTATGTTGAGTAGCTTCATGCAGTGCTTCATCTTGGCTGCTGGAACAGGCCTTAGTGAACATGTTCGCTGCATTTTCTTCTCCTGCCACTTTTTCTAGCTTTAGCTCCTTTTTGTTAAGAATCTCCTTGATAAAATGCAGACGCACATCAATGTGTTTTGTGCGTTCATGGTGTGCCTGATTTCTTGCTAGGTGAATTGCACTTTGGCTATCACACTTTAGGGTTGTATCTACCTCCCTCCCTAGCAATTCTCCTAGAAGCCCTTTTAACCACATAACCTCTTTTGTTGCCTCTGTTATGGCAATATATTCTGCCTTAGTGGTTGATAAGGCTACAACATGTTGTAAACTTGCTTTCCAACTCATTGTGGCATCCCAAATCTTAAAGACATAGCCTGTAGTTGATTTTCTCCTATCTTGATCTGCTGCATAGTCTGCATCGGAGTATCCTAGGATTTTAGCTTCTATTCCCTTTTTTGCTCCACCATAAATCAAACCAGTGCCTAATGATTCTCTTAGGTACTTGAACATCCACCTAATTGCACTTCAATGAGCTTTTCCTGGGTTTGCCATAAATCGGCTAAGCACACTCATGGCATGTGCAAGATCTGGCCGAGTATAGACCATGCTGTACGTCAAACTTCCTATCGCACTAGAGTATGGTACATCTCTCATTTATGCCTTATCTTCCTCATTTATGGGAGATTGACTTGCTGATAGCTTGAAATGCTGGGCAAATGGTGTGCTAATAGCTTTTGCCTCGGCCATTTTAAATCTTTGTATTAATTTCCTTGGATAATTTTCTTGTGACAGTCCTAGGGTTCTTATCTGTTTATCCCTCTTAATTTCGATTCCCAATATCTTACTTGCTTCTCCTAAGTATTTCATTTCAAATGCTGACTTTAAGTCCAAGCTTTAACTGTTGGATTTCCTCCCTTGATTGACTTGCAATCAACATATCGTCAACATACAATAAGAGGTGCAAGGATATGTTGTTTGATACTTTCTTAAAGTATACACAACAATCATATGAACTCCTAACAAACCCATGTTTAATCATAAAAGTGTCAAATCTTTTATACCATTGGCGTGGGGATTGTTTTAGTCCATATAGGGATTTCTTAAGAAGACACACTTGCTCTACTTTTCCTTTAGACTCGAACCCCTTAGGCTTCTCCATGAGAATCTTTTCCTCTAAATTCTAATTCTCCATGTAAAAACGTAGTTGTAACATCCATTTGTTCCAGCACTAGATCCATGTGGGGTGTTATTGCAAGGAGTATTCTAATTGAGGTGTGCCTAACCACAGGGGAAAAAACCTCATTATAATCAACTCCTGCGACCTGTGTGAATCCTCTTGCAATCATCCTAGCTTCATATCTAGGCTTAGAATCTTTCCCAGCTCTTTCTTTTATCTTATAGAGCCATTTATAACCCACTATTCTTTGTCCTTTAGGTCTTTGAACTAAGGTCCAAGTCTCATTCTTTCTTAATGAGTTAATTTCTGATTTCATAGCTTGAATCCACTTACTTGAGTCCTTTGAGACTATAGCTTCCTCATAAGTTAGGGGTTCCTCCCCTACTACCTCTGATGCACTTGTAAATGCATAGGAAACCAGGTTTGAAAAACCATATCTCTTAGGAGGTTTGGATTGTCTTTCCTGCCTGCCTCGAGCAACATTATACCTATGCTGGTCAAGTTCATCTTCTGCATCCAATCCCTCCTTTCTTTCTACATGAGGGTCAAAGTTTTGGTCAGCTATGGGCTCCTCTAAATCTACCTGATGATCCAACTCCTAGCTTTGAGAGCCAGATGTTTCTGCACTAGGTATATTTTTCTGCCATTCTATGTCTACATTTTCGATTGTAGATGTCGGCTACTTACTACCATTATCATGTAGTCCCTTAGCTACAGATTTCTCATTAAAAATGACATCCCTTGTAACTATGATCCTTTGGTTTTCAGGTTCTACACTCCATAGCTTATACCCTTTTACCCCAGTTGGATATCCTATAAAAATACATTTTTGTGCCCTAGGTTCCAGCTTTCCTTATTTTACATGGGCATATGCAATACACCCGAATACTCTTAGGTGTTTTAGGCTAGGTTTATGTCCTTTCCATTTTTCATAAGGGGTCTTAAACTCAATAGCTACTGATGGAGACCTATTTAGGACGTAGGCTGTAGTGTTCACAGTTTCCCCCTAAAATGCCTTTGATAGGTTTGCATGAAATAGCATACACCTAACTCTCTCTAGGAGTGTCCTATTCATCATTTCAGCAAGGCCATTTTGTCTAGGGTTTCATGGGGCAGTCAAATGCTGGATTATCCCACTGTCTTTACATAGGTCCGTGAACTCTTTGTTGCAGAATTCAAGACCATTGTCAGTCCTAATGGTCTTTATCTTTCTTCCCCTTTGATTCTCTATCATGGTTTTCCATGTCTTGAATGCCTCAAAAGTATGTTCTTTTGTTTTCAAAACATAAATCCATACCATCCTTGAGAAATCATCAATTATGGACAAAAAATACCTAGCTCCACCACAAGTGACAGTCTGGGCAGGTCCCCATAAATCGCTATGGATATAATCTAGGGGTCCCTTAGATGAGTGTATAGCCATTTTATTAAATTTTACCTTAGTGGCCTTCCCATATATACATAATTCACACTTATCTAAACCTGCCACTTGGTTTCCTTTTAACATCCCTTGTTTGGCTAATTCTTTAAGGTCAAGCTCACTTATATGAGCCATCCTAAGGTGCCACAATCTTGATATTGTGGCTGCCTTATCACCTGCCATTGTTGCTTCCCCATTTAACCTAGCAGCTTGCAGAACATATATCCCATTCTGTTGGCTTCCCTTCATACACACTAGGGATCCTTTGGATACCTTAAGTGTATCTCCCTCTCCCTTAAAACTATAGCCATTTCTAGTTAATTCACCAAGAGAGATTTTCTTTTTAATTCCGGGATGTGTCTTACAGCTTAAAGGGTCCTATAGGTATTGTCATGCATCTTAAGCCTTACATCTCCTATTCCAAAGACTTTACACTCATGGTCATTTCCTAGAAGGACCTTGCCCCCATTAGTGGCTTGGTAATTTACAAACCAGTGTCTATTGGGTGTTATGTGGAAGGAACAATTGGAATCCATAATCCATATTTCCTTCACTGAGTTTTCGCACACTGTTAGTGCATCTGAACCATCATACCCAAACTCACACATTGATGCTTCACCATCCGAGGCATTCTTCTCCTTGAAATCTTTCTTCCTCTTTGGACAGTTTCTCTTAAAATGCCCTTCTTCTTGGCAATGGTAACATTTAACAGGATTCCTCCCATTTCTTGACTTAGATCTAGATTTACTTTTCCCTTTGGAATCCTTTTTAAAACTCCAAGATCTAGCAGTCAGAACATCACCACTGGAGGAGTTTTCTTCTTGATTATACCTTAAGTCTTTTGAATTGAGAGCTCCTATTACATCTTCTAAAGACAATTTATCCTTGCCATGTTGTAAAATATCAACAAAGTGCTCATATGACCGAGGTAAAGAGTGCAATAAAACTAATGCCTTATCTTCATCATCATACTTTACATTGATGTTTTCTAAATCTAGGCAGAGTTTATTGAACTCATCTATATGATCTTGCAACTTTTAATTTTCTTTCATCCTAAATATAAAAAAATTTGTCTTTAGATATAACTGACTTGATAAAGTTTTTTGTTAGATAGAGACTATCCAATTTTTTCCATATTTCTAAGGCTGTAGTCATCTTAGATACTTCCCTTAATACCTTATCTCCTAAATTGAGAATCAAAGTATTAAAAGCTTTCTCCTCTATATTCGTTCTCTGTTCTGTCGATAGAGTCTTAGCCCCATCCCTTACTTTCTCTTTATCCCTTGATTCCTCTTTTGGTGCCTCCTTTAATCCAAGATTACTGAGGAGTGCCTGCATCTTTATTTTCCATAAAGAAAAATCATTTGAGCCATTAAACTTTTCTATATTGTATCTAGATGCAGATTTGAACAAAGCCATTTTTCTTAGGTTTCTAAGATTGTTCTAAGGGTTCTTGGATGAATCTTGAAAGTGATTGTGTGTGATCCTACGCTCTGATAACAAATTGATGAATCTAGGATCGATTATCACACAAGAAACCCCACTCTCTCATAGCCAAATCTCACTCGATAGGAAACAAAAATAAAATAACAGATATTAGAGTAAATCAAAACAATAACATAAAAGTAAAGAGGCAAGAACTTATCCTAGTTCAGGCATAAAATGCTCTACATCCAGACTGTCGAAGCTTTTGACAGAATCCACTAGAAAGCGATCAAGAATACAACACTCCCTCTCACACTGCTAGCTATGAACAATAGCCTTACCTCTCGAGAATACAAGGACCGAGCCTTTGCTCTCTCTTAATTCTCTAGAGCCCATGTAAGATAAAAAACAGAAGAATGAATGTTGAATGCCCTCCGAGAACCTATCCACCTCTATTTATAAGAGATAGAGGCGGTTACAAATAAGGATTAAAATGCAATAAAAAAGGAATAATAAGGGCTACCGGTATTAACCCTTAAAGGGTTAGTTACTGTTACATTTTAAACACATAAAATATAAACAAACAAAATTATTCCCAACTGTATTCTAAAGCCCTCTCCTGAGGTTAGAATGCTTAACTAATGCAAATCCTAACATGTAATTCATAGACTATCAATTAATTACTAACACAAAGAGTTATAATATTATTTATCCCAAAAATCAAATTTAACTATAACGTCCTTTTTTCTTCAATCACTTCTCTTAGTCTTTTTCCCCCCCTTCTTTTTATTCTGTTGAAAGGAAGAACATAAATAATCCAATCTTATTTCACTTCAATTGTAGAGCACAAGATATATACATGCCTATCAATTTGAATAGGCAGCTTCCTAAAGAGAGAGAATTTCCTAAACCAACTTAGGAAGTATGTACAGTAAAGGAAAGATCCTAAAAACGTAAAATACAATGAGATAAAAGGAAATAAATCTGAACAATAAGCAGCAAGTAATCAGCAACATACAATACACATGGTAATATGAAAGAATCCACCATAGGAAGGAATAATCCACTCATTGATTTCTAACACTCCCCCTCAAGATGGTAAGTGTATATCATGCATTCCCATTTTGCTCAATATCTTGTAGAAAATTGGACCCGGTAAGCCTTTAGTGAGAACATCTACCAGTTGCCCTCTAGTAGGAACAAAAGGGGTGTAGATCGGTCCACTCTCAAGCTTTTTCTTGGTGAAATGCCTATCAACCTCAACATGCTTAGTCCTATCATGTTGGATTGGGTTATGGGCGATACTTATGGCAAACTTGTTGTCACAATAAAGTCTCATAGGTACTTCCCATTGAATTTTCAAATTTGTTAGGATAATTTTCAGCCAAAGAAGTTCACAAATACCTAAGGCCATAGATCTGAACTTAGCTTCAGCACTCAATCTTGCCACCACACTTTGTTTTTTGCCCCTCCAAGTAATAAGGTTTCCACCCAAGAAGGTATAATAGCCTGAGGTGGATCTCCTATCCATAAGTGACCCAGCATAATCAACATCTATGAATGTTTCTAAAGACAAGTTACTGCCCCTTTTAAACATAACACCCTTACCTGGAGACCCCTTAAGGTAGTGAAGAATTCGGTGTATAGCCTTGAGATGGCTTTCTCTAGGATCATGCATAAATTGGCTAGCCACACTCACAACATAGGCTATGTTTGGCCTAGTGTGAGATTGATAGAAACTCACTCTTTTGGATTGAATTCAATACTAGAATAGTAGAAAATTAGTGTTTACAAAGATTACAACAATTGCTAGAATGTGTATAAGCAAAAAAACAACCAATTTGCCTATTCGAGAGGGCCATTTCTCTCCCCACGACTGTTGTCCAGAATTTTCCTATCCCTCTCTCTCTTCTTTCCTCTCGCCTTTTATACCTTCTCTTTATTCCGTTGCAGCCATGCGAATGAATATTCTTCCCCTAACCAACTTTGGACTCTTTTGCCCTTGAGTCAATTTCATTTCCTTGGCTACCCTTGATTTTCCCCTTGATTCCCCCCCTCCCCCCCCACCTTTTACGCCTCTGATAGGTATGAATAACGGGGGTCCTAACATTACCCCCGCCCAAGAGACACACCTTGTCCTCAAGATGGAATTTAGGGAATTGTTGTTGTATCTGATGGTAGGGCTCCTAAGTTGCCTCTAGAAGTGGCAAGTCCTTCCATTGGATTAGAACATCAAGGTTTCTCAAATTCTTCCCTGTGCCCGGCCTTACTCCCAATAGAAATTCCGGCTCCACTTTCATCTCTAGCTCGACAGTGAGCTGGTCTGGAATTTCTGTTGTCTCTTGCATTGCTCCTTCCGTCTTGCGAAGCTGGGAGACATGGAATACAGGGTGGATTGTGCAAGAAGGTGTAGGGATAGCATGTATGCCACCTTCCTGATCTTTTTTTCCACGGCAAAGAGCCCATAAAATTTCGGTGACAGTTTCTCGTTCACCCTAGCAGCTAACGTCTTCTATCTGTAGGGGCAGATTTTCACATAAACCAATTCGTCAACCTCAAAATACATGTCTCGTCGCCTTTTATCTGCTATATCCTTCATTCTTGCCTACACTCGCCGCAATTAGGCCTGCAGCTCCTCCAAAATTGCATCCCGCTCCAGCAACTGTTGCTCGATTATTGAAACCGCCGTGGTCCTCTTCTCATAACGTAGCAACAGGGGAGGTTCACGCCCATAGACTATCTGAAACGAAGTTAGTTTCGAGGAGATATGATAACAGTTATCATACCAATATTCTGTCCAAGGAAGCCAATTCCACCACGCCTTGGGTTTAGAGGAGGAAAAACATCAGGGGTACATCTCCAAAGTGCGATTGAGGACCTCAGTTTGACCATCGGACTGAGGGTGGTATGAGGTGCTTCCGTTCAACTGAGTGCCTTGCAACTTGAATAGTTCTTCCCAAAAATGGCTGACAAATATTATATCTTTGTCGGAAACAATCGAGTTTGGAACTCCATGTAGCCGAACAATCTCTTTCACAAAGACCCTTGCTATGCTGGTTGCTATAAATGGGTGCCTTAGAGCAATAAAATGTTCGTATTTACTGAGTCAATCCACCGCCACCAAGATAGAATCCCTCCCCACTGATTTGGGCAACCCTTTGATGAAATCCACGGATACATCTTCCCAAATTTAACGAGAGACTAGAAGTGGCTGCAGCAACCCTCCGGCGATAGCACCACATATTTATTTTGTTGGCACACAGGGCAATGTCTAACATATCGCTGAATGTCCCGCTTCATCATTGTCTAATACACATTGGCTGATATCCTCTTATAGGTCTTGAGAAACCCGAAGTGGCCCCCAATTTGTCCATCGTGTCCTTCCTTTAACATCAGAGGAATGAGAGTGGAGCCCTTAGGAAGATACAATTTCCCCTTGTACAACAACTGTCCATCCACCCATGCAAACTCGGGTCTATTAGTGGGATCTTCCAGCACTTCCCTAATAATTTCTTGAAGTGTCTCATCTTCCTCAACCTCCTTTTTGAGTTGGTCCAACTGCAATACTCGGGGAATGATGAGGGTCATAAGCATGATAGGTGAATGGAGGCGAGAGAGGGCATTCGCAGCTCGATTCTCCAACCCTGGGCGATATTGAATCTCAAAGTCGTAGCCCATCAGTTTCACAACCCACTTTTGGCACTTCGGACTGACTACCTGCTGTTCCATCAAGAATTTTAGGCTTTGCTAATCTGTTCTTATAACGAACCTTCTCCCCAATAAATAATGTCTCCACTTCCTCATAGCTTAGACTATCGCCATCAACTCCCTCTCATACACCGACTTGTTTTGACCATTGGGATTTAGGGCGTGACTGAAGAAAGCGATAGATCGCTGCTCCTGCATCAGGACTGCCCCTAATCCATGCCCCGACGCGTTTGTCTCCACAATGAATTCCTTCGAAAAGTCTGGTAAAGCCAACACCGGCAGTTCTGTCATCGCCCTTTTAAGAGATTGGAAAGCCTGCTCTGTCCTCATCCCAAGAGAAATTATCCTTCTAGAGGTGATCCATCAATGGCCATGCAAGCTTGTCGTAATTCCTTATGAACTTTCGATAATACCTCGTAAGGCCCAAAAATCCTCGGAGTTCTCGCAATGACTTGGGGTTGGGCCATTCCAACACTGCTTGAACTTTAGCACTATTGGCAGCCACACCTTGGGAGATGACGTGCCCTAAATATTCAATCACCTGCTACTCGAACTTACACTTCTTGGCATTAGCATACAACTGGTGAGCGGTTAGGACCCTTAATACACACCTTAGATGTTCCTTGTGTTCACCCATATTCTTACTATAGATCAAAATGTCATAAAAAAAACACCAAAACGAATCGTCTCAAGTGCTCCTTAGAAATCTCATTCATCAGGGATTGAAAAGTGGCAGGTGCATTTGTTAATCCAAATGGCATGACTAAAAATTCATAATAACCCTCATGGGTGTGAAAAGTAGTCTTCGGGATGTTATTAGGTGTGATTCGTATCTAATGATATCTCGATTTCAAGTCTAGCTTAGAAAAAACAACAACCCCATGTAATTTGTCCAATAACTCTTTAATGACAGGAAATGGAAATTTATTGGGAATTGTTACCTTGTTTAAAGCCCTATAGTCCACATGGAATCTCCAGCCATTGTCCTTCTTCTTGACTAGCAACACAGGGTTGGAAAATGGGCTGATACTTGACCTGATAAGACCTGCTGCCAACATTTTTCGAACCAGCTTCTCAATCTCATTTTTCTAGAGATGGGGGTAATGGTAAGGTCGTACGCTTATCGGAGGGACTTTGGATTGCAACGTAATCATGTGATCCCTCCTTTGGTGCAGGGGGGCAGCCCACACGGCTCCTCAAACACCTCCTTAATTTCTTCCAGCAGCTCTTGCAAATCCCTAGGAACTGCCTTTTTCGCCATTTTGTTCTCAATTATCAAACTCCCCAACTTCAACAGCACTCCTCCATTTTCTCGGAACGCTTTCATCATCGACTTCAAGGTTACAATATTTTGCTGAGGCTGGGGTCCCCATGTAGTGTTACCGTCATACCCCCCAATCTAAACTTCATAACTAATGAGCCCTAATCTACTTGGGTCTCCCCAAGCATGGCTAACCACTTCATTCTGAGAATTACATTTGAGCTTCCCAGCACTAATAGTAGGAAATCCTTGACTACCTCAACATTTTGCAGCATTAGAGTAACCCCCTTACACACTCCAGCCCTTTGAACAGCCATGCCTGACCCCATGATCACTCCATAACCTCTTGTTTGAGTCCGAAGTAGCCCCAGCTTCTGCACCAGTTTAGTAGCTATGAAGTTTTGGGAAGCCCCACTATCGATTAAGATCACCACTTCTTGGCCACCTGTTTCTCCCTTGATCTTCATGGTCTGTGGAGGTGTTAACCCCACTACAGAATTTAGGGATATCTCCACTTCCCCCATTTTGACTGTCTTTTGTTTCCCGTGAATTCTCCCCTGTTTTAGCCTCTTTTGTTTCTTCTTCTCCCTCTTCCCTTTCCTCCTCATAGATAACCATCACCTGAAGCTCTCTATTCTTGCACTTGTGCTCCACCGAGTACTTCTCATCGCAACCAAAACACAGACCTTTCGCCTGTTTGGCTTGCAACTCACTCTCACTCAACCATTTAAAAGGAGGGTTGCTCCACTTACCAACGGCTGGTGGCCGATGTGAGGAAGCAGGGTTAGGTGTTGCTGACTTCGGTGGTGCGGGCGGAGGGGGTTGAATCACCGCCAGTTGGGGGTTTGTTGTTGGGGTGGCACTCGAGTTAGGCTTGATCCAAAATAACCTCCACGAACGACTTGATTCCTCTCCTCAATATGTTAGGCCATCTCCATCATCTGTTCCAGTTCGGTTGGCCGTAGTACCCTCATCTTCGCCCGAATATTCAACCTCATGCCATTTATAAAATGACCCTCTAGAAATGCTTAAGGCAGCTCTTCAAGCGGCAAGGCTAGAGACTCAAAACAGAGGCGATAGTCCTTGATGCACCCCGACTGCCTAAGCACGAGGAACCTCTCCTCCACGGTGCCTTCTTGAGTTGATCGGAAGCGACTTACCAGCATCACCTTGAGCTCCTCCCAACTCCTCACACTTCGTCGCCGTTGCTCCCATTAAAACCAAGGGAGAGCAGCCCCTTCAAAACAGAGCACTGTTGAATCCAGTTTCTCTGCATCAGTCAATTGGTACATTGCGAAGTAACGCTCTGCCCTACAGACCCAACCATCAGGGTCGTCTCCCTCAAATATGGGCATCTCCAAGCGTCGACTTCTCACCTCCATTCTTCTGAAGCCCTTGGTCACACCGCCTTCGTCCCTCGCCTTTTCTCCTAGCACTGACGTCTCGTCCACTATAAAAGAGGAATCCATGGGTACGTTCTCACCTCATTTTCCCTTCCTATGCTTCTCCTGCGCTTCCCACTTCTCTATTAGTAAGTTGAATTGGTCCAACATCATCGTCATGTTCTTCTTTATGTTTTGCATCCTTTGGAATTCATTTCTCATGGAATCCAACCCGACTTGCAATCCCTCCATTCGTCCTTCTATCTGTTGTTGATAAGTCTCTAGTCTTCCCTCCAGCTCCCCCACTCTCTCAGGAACGGATATCCGCATGGAGCAATGCTCTGATACTAGATTGATAGAAACTCACTCTTTTGGATTGAGTTTAATACTAGAACAGTAGAAAATCAGTGTTTACTAGGATTACAACAATTGCTAGAATGTGTATAAGCAAAAAAACAACCAATCAGCCTATTCGAAAGGGCCTTCTCTCTCTCCACAACTGTTGTCTTGAATTTTCCTACCCCCCTCTCTCTCCTTTCCCCTAACCTTTTATACCTTCTCTTCATTCTGTTACAGCCACGCGAATGAATACTCTTCCCCTAACCCACTTTGGACTCTTTTTCCCCTGAGTCAATTTCATTTCCTTGGCTACTCTTGATTTTTCCCCTGATTCCCCCCCTCCTTTTATGCCTATGATAGGTATGAATAGTGGGGGTCCTAACAGAGACAAATAATTAAGTCTCCTTACTAGCCGTTGATATGAACCCTTATCCACTGCCCCTGCTTCAGAATCAACCCCAATTCTATGGTTTGGTTCAATAGGTGTCTCAACTGCCCTGCTGCCAAGCATGCCTGTTTCAGTCAAAAGATCCAACTCATATTTATGTTGGGAAATGAATATTCCTTCCTTAGATTGAGCCATTTCAATGCCCAAAAAGTATTCAACTTCCCAAACTCCTTGATCGTAAACTCTCTTACCAAACATCCCCTTAAATGCTCCATTCCTTCTTTGTCATCCCCGGTAACTATAATGTCATCAACATACACCAAAAGTGTTGTTATCCTTTCTGAAACTGAATGATGAACAAACAAGGTATGGTCACCCTGACTTTGCTTGTAGCCTAATCCAAGCATAATTTTGGCAAACCTCCCAAACTAGGCTCTAGGGGACTGTTTCAGCCCATAAAGAGCCTTCTTTAGCTTGCATACAACATTCTCCTCTCTTGTTTGTAACTTAAATCCAGGTAGAATTTCCATATAAATCTCTTCTTTTAATTCCCCATGCAAAAACTCATTTTTTACCTCAAATTGATATAATAGCCAATCATACATAACTGCCAATGACAGTAACACTCGGACAGTCTTCATCTTTGTACTAGAGCAAAAGTGTATAGGTAGTCTACCCCATAGGTTTGGGTATACCCCTTAGCCACTAGCTTGGCCTTGCCTTTCTAGAGTTCCATTAGATTTGCACTTCACTGTAAACACCCACTTACATCCTACAAGCTGCTTCCCCTTTGGTAATTTAACCAACTCCCAAGTTTGGTTCTTTTCAAGGACTGCCATCTCAACCATCATGACATCCTTCCAACTCTCATTATTTAATGCTTTAGACAAGGTTTTTGGTATGGAGATGGAATTAAGGTTGGTTAAGAAAGTTCTATGGGTAGGAGATAAGTGAGAGTAGGTCATGAACAAATGGATAGGGTGTTTTGTGTAGGTTTGGGTTCCCTTCTTGAGGGCAATAGGAACATCCAAGTCGTTAGGCTTAGGTCCAATTTTAGTATAAGGAATTGAGTCAAGTTTGGATGCAACTAGGTTAAGGGACAATATAGGTTGAACAGGGGATGAAACAGGTGCAAAATTGATGTTACAGGGGTTTGGATTTGATTTGGATGATTCAGCCTGCATAGGGTTATGAACCATAGCCTTTCTTCTTGAATACACCTTTAGTGGACTAGAATAAGGCTGGAGTGTTTTCCTGTGTATCACATTTAGATAATCCTTTGATATATCTTTTGGTTGAGATGAAGAATTATTTGAGGGAGGTTCATAGAGAGTAGGAAGAAACACTTCCCTATTCGATTCTTCTAGGAATTCAGTCTCCCCCTTAGGGTAAGAATTACTAAAATATGGATTTTCTTCCACAAAACTAACATCAGCTGAGACAAAGAAACGTTTGGATGGAGGATGAAAACATTTATATCCTTTTTGGGTGGCGGAATACCCAACAAAGATACACTTAAAGGCTCTAGGATCTAGCTTACTTCTATGAGGTGAGTGGTTATGAACAAAAACTACACAACCAAACATTTTAGGATTGATTCCATTGGAGGGCCTTAATTCTAGAGAAGTTTTAAAAAGAAGCTGAATTGGACTGTTGAAATTGAGACTTCTAGAGGGAAGTCTAGTAATAAGATAAGCTATTATCAAGACTGCTTCTCCCCCAATAATGTGTAGGGATATTATTGTGGAATAGCAAGGCCTTGGTAACAGCTAGGAAATGCTCATTTTTCCTCTCAACTACCCATTTTATTGAGGGGTATAGACACATAAAGACTCATGAATTATACCCTTTTGTTGAAAGAAACCTAACAAAGTTTGATTGAAGAAATCTTTAGCATTATCTGTCCTTACCCTCTTGGTTTCAACTCTAAATTGAGTCTTAATCATATAACAAAAATTGGGAAAGATTATGCACACTTATGATTTGGACTTTAAAAGATAAATCCAATTTATCCGTGTGTAGTCATCAACAAACAATACAAACCACTTAGCTCCAGATAAATTTGGGACTGGAGAGGGACCCCGTATGTCACTATGGATTAAGTCAAAGGGATGAGAACTCTTATTATTATTGAGAGGAAATTAAACCCTTTTGTGTTTAGCAAATTCATACACATCACATTGAAAGTTCCTAGCATCTAATCCCTTGAACAAAGAGGGATACATAACCTGGAGAACTTTAAAAGATGGATGCCCTAAACAAAAATGGTGAAGCCAAAGAACATCTTTATTAGGTTTAGCTAAAAGTGATATAGGAAAACAATGCCCCCTCTTAATTTGACCACTAAGATCTTCAAGATGATAGAGACCACCCTTTACCCTAGCACACCCAATCATCTTCCTCGATTCCTTTTCTTGAAATTCACAAAAGGAAGGATAGAAGATGGCATGACAATTGGCATCATGGGTTAGCTTTTGAATAGAAAGTAGATTTGTGTAGAGCTTAAGGACATGTAAGACATCTCTTAGGGTTAGGTTGCTGTCAATGAGAATATCCCCTTGGCCTACCATAGTTGTTAAGGATCCATTAGCTAACACAATTTTATTGGTATTAGGACATGGTTTATAGGATAAAAATTTGGTAGAAGAGGGTGTCATATGGTCGGTTGCCCTGGAGTCAAGGATCCAAGAATGTTCAAGGGCTATGTCTGAGGCATGTAAATTAAATGAGGAAGGCTAAATTAGATGAACTTGTGCTTGCACCTGGTCCTTTTTCAAGAGATCCCAACAAGCTCCTTAGCTTCTCTATTTCCTCCTTATTCAGTTCCACTGGATCAGCCTGATCTGCAGCCTCACCATCTGCACTTAGTTGGCTGTTTGCTGCATAAGCTTACCCCTTTGATTGCCCTCCTTTAGCTGGCTTATCATGATGTTTACTGCATTTATCAATCGCATGCCTGGGTTTCTTGCAGTAGGTACACCATAGGTTATCCTTGTGTGTGGTTTTAGCTAGATTTGAAGTCTTTCTTTCCACCCTTGCCAATCTCTCCTGACCAAAGCCTTTTAGAGTCAACAAGGCTGAGTTCTCCATAGGATGTACCTTCAACATTACTCCTCTTTTGCCTTCCTCAACCCTAACTATTGAAATTACCTCATTTAACAAAGGCAACTCAGACTTACTAAGGATTTGGACCCTCACTGCGTCATACTCTGCATTAAGGTCTGCAAGGAAGTCATAAGTTCTTTTCTTTTCCACAAACTTCTCTTGAATGGTAACATCCTCACTACACTTCATTTGGATGCACTGATAGTGATCCAACTCTTGCCACAGGGTTTGCAATAAATTTGCATACTCGGTTATAGATCAAGTCCCTTGTTTAGTGGCTTCCACTTTAGTTCTAATTTCATAAATTTGAGCAGCATCATTTATCATAGAATAGGTGATCTTCACAGCTTCCTAGATCTCCTTAGTAGTTGAAAGAAACATCATTGTGTCGCTAATTTTTGGAATCATTGAATTCTAGAGTTAGGACATTATCGGTGAATCCTCCTCATCCCATGAGATATATGTCGGATCACTCTCCTTTGGCCTAGTTCCGAGCAAGTGGCTTAACTTTCCCTTGCCTTTAAGGAACGTCCTAATTAACTGGGACCACTTGAGGTAATTCTTACCATTCAATCGATATGTAGCTTGTAAATTTTGTAACTCTCCATCGGTGACTCCACCACTATTAGAACTACTCGAGAAAGGAACCTCGTTGGTACTTCTAGATTCAATGGTTTCAATCATGGCTCTAAGTTATGAGAAAAATTGGAATAAAGGAGGTTTCGGTTTCAAATAACCTAGAAAGGAAGAACTGGAAGCAAAGAAAGTTTTGATTTCAAGTAATGGGGAAAAAACGATTGGACTGAGTATAGAACCTAAGGCTTTGATACCATGCTGAAAGGAAGAACATAAATAATCCAATCTTATTTCACTTCAATCGTACATCACAACATATATACATGCCTATCAATCTGAATAAGCAACTTCCTAAAGAGAAAGTTTCCTAAACTTACTTAGGAAACATGTAAAGGAAAGATCCTACAAAGGTAAAATACAATGAGATAAAAGGAAACAAAGGAAATAAATCAGAACAATAAGCAGCAAGAAATCAGCAAGATATGATACACTTGGTAATAGGAAAGAATCCACCATAGGAAGGAATAATCCACTTGTTGATTTCTAACATATTCAATAATAGCAACCTCTCTGTTGATGGTTGTTCCTAAATCCCATTGAAAAGAAGAAGAAAACTAGTTTAGGGTTTACACTTTGCATTTTGTTTTCTTTGGTTGAATCTTGAAAGTAATGATTGTGGCAAAAACAAAAGAATAAATGAATCCCATTAATTGTTATGGCCAACCTAATTTTGGAGTTACAGTAGTTACCTTTTCGTTTTCTTATTCTTCAAAAATTATACAAAATTATCAGGTATTCCTTTTACCTTTATTTTTTATGCACTTAAATATTTTAAAATATTATACATTATTTTTATAAAATTGCCAAATTTTTTTATATATTATTTTTATAAAATTGAGGGAGTGCAATTCCCCCCCTCCCCCGGGAAAAAATAAAATAAAATAAAATAAACATGGCTCCTCCACTGTTTATGAGTATTAGTAACTTGTGAATTTCTTCTCTTGGTAAATTTGTTCTGACTCTCTTCTCTCTACAATGTGTGCAGATAATTTATAGCAAAAATGATGAGGTTGGAATTGTTTTATTTGGAACTGAAGGTACTCCTGCAATCTTCAGTCCTTTTATGTGTTGCTGCAGCATTATTTTTGTTAGGTTTAATGATCATCACTTGTGATGCTTCAAAATCCTTTTTTCTTAAATTGTCTTTGGGAGTGTTAGTTACATGTATTGCAGGAAATGTAGTGCTGTCCTCTGTTATTATTTTTATCTCTGTTTGGAACTTGTGAGAGAGAAAGAGAAAAGAAGTGGAGAGAAATATGGGAAGTATTTTTTTTTCTTTTGATTCAGTTTTGCAAAGAAAATGAAAGGAAAATGAGTTTCCTTTTGTTTGATTCCAAAGGGAAGAGAGAAAAATTATAGAATAACAGTTGTTTAGATGTGGAATGGAAAATAAAAACAAAGGGAGGGCTGAGGAAAGAATGACTCTCTTGATTGTCTTTCATTTTATTTTCTTCTCATTTTCAACCGTTAAAACCAAAATGGGAATTTTATTTTCATTTCTTGGATCCCTTCTTTCTGCAAGCTCAAAATCATCCCTTGGTCATGGTTTTGTAGGAGAGACTAAAAGTTAGAAAAGCAAGAATCAAGGTTTTCCCCATTGCAGGCATGACTTAGTTTACACGTGTTTTTCATGGTCTTGACTTAGTTTTTCCTTTTCTCTCACCAAAGCATATGGAAAGGGAAAATCTTGAATATTTGTGCGATGCAAATTGTGACCTTTTGATTATTGATATTGCAGTGCTTCGATTCTGATCTGTTTTGTTTATTCAGTTGAATAATGCCGAGGTTATTCAGAGTTGTGCAATTTCAACGGACTGAAAAAATCTACTTTCCTTTTGAATAATTATTTAAGAAACAATGTTGAGTGAAATGCTCTTGAAAATCTCAGATACTAACAATGAGCTGACAAAGGAAGTTGGTGGATATGAACATGTGGTTGTGCTGCGGCATATCAAAGTTGTTGATGGGGATATTATTGAAGCTTTACAGCATCTTCCTCAAGGAACAATTGCTGGTGATTGTATCCACTACTGTCATTGATTGTTGTAGGGTGTATGTTCCTTAACCTTACAAGTTGAGATATAGAGAACAATGCTCTCCCATGCACATGCATCTCGAATTTGGTACACGTGCCATCAGAGATTTTATTGGTTTTCCTAACAGTTGGCTTTCTTTGCTTTGATGTGCACCCTTCGTTACAGTAGCTTGTTCACTTCTTGGAATGCTCAACAAACAGTAATTGGTTCTTGGATAAACTGTCAACTCCCTGATCTACAGTGGGTAGCTTCAACAAATTTTGACCATTCTGTCAGTAAATTTACAGGTCTCTTAATGTGTTTCTTTAATAGGGATATACTTTTTGGTTGATTGCTAGGATTTCGTTGATGATACGGTTTAAGATGCATATTGCCTGGTGACTATATGATATTATAATTTTCCTTGGATTTTGTTAGCTTTAATGGTTCTTCCAGTTTTAGGTTTTTCCTCCCTTTCCCCCCTTCTCTCTATCTCTCTTTTTTTGTTTGTTTGATTGGATGTCTTGGTTTTCCAAGTGAGTTACAGCTTGATTGTATAGTTATTAATTGTTAAGATGTGAATTGCTTAGTTATGAGGGATCATATGCTTTAATTGATCATACCTTGACTTAGTTGTTAGTTCTTGATGCCATTGTGGTTGGGATGGACATGGTGATAAAAAAATTTGGATCAACAAACAAAGGGAAGAAACGCCTTTGCCTTATTACAAATGCAGTGTCTCCTATTAAAGATCCATATGAAGGAACAAAGGAAGATCAGGTCAACACCATTGCTGCCCAGATGACTGCACATGGCATGAAGATAGATTGTATAGTTGTGAGGGGAAATCAAGTTTCAGATGGAAATAAAGCGATGCAAGAAAATGATGATCTGTTGGGCATATTTTCAAATAAAACCTCTTCAAAGACAGTGTATGTGGAGAGTCCGACTTCATTATTAGGTGCACTTAGAACTCGGAATATTTCTCCTGTCACAATATATAGGGGTGATCTTGAAATAAGCTCAAAATTGAAGATCAAGGTGAGAGACATATGGTGTTATTTATTTTATTTATTTTTCTAGTGGTTAATTGTCACATTCTAGGTAAAATGTCTCCATGTTAGACTGTCATAATTAGATTTTTGAATATGTAGCCAGTGTTGTTTATATGTTATCTATTGTTGTATTGGGAGATTGAAAGTGGGAAATGCAGTTTCTAAAGTTGCCAATCTGGAAGAAGCTAAGACAGCCTGGGGTTGCTTGAGCGATCATCCTTCATCAGCTGTAGTTGACTCTACAATGCTGAGTATATTTGTTTTGGGGCCACATATGAGTATTATTTGGTTCACCACTGATTGTTTGTCATTATCATCAAATTTGCTTCAAAACAAATCTCTTTTCCTGTTTGGTTCACCACATTTGTTTTGGGGCCACATATGAGTATGATTAGTATACTAAGAATCGTGAGAGGAGGTGTGTCTTTGTGTACATGAAGTATATAGAGCGAAAAAGAAAAAAAAAACACTAAACGTATTTACAAATGGGATATGTAACGAAAGAATAAAGTGAAATGGAAACAGTCTCAGCCAAAACCACAAGTAGGAGAACACCATCCTTTCAAGGTGCACACTGTTCATCGACTCCTCCAAATGCACCACATTAAACAATACCATGTCATTTCCACAAGCTGCCATGAAACAAAAATATCACTCAATGGTTGCAGCATCACTAGCTAGAAAAGATCAAATTCCAAAGCTCTCTGATGAAGATGATGCTCAATTTTCTCTATATGGTTTGCACATGTGGCACCAATCTACCAAAAGCAAGCCCTTTCTGTTAATAATGAAGCGAAAATAGAATACTTAAGACTGTTTTCCTCTCAAAGAATAACCTGCAGAGTGGCCTTTGTTTGCCATACCCATTTCTAGGGAAAGGAGGAATCTCATTCTTCACTAGGAGCTTGTAAAAAGAAGAGATTGATAACCATCTATTCTCAGAGCCTTGCCATATCAGGGAATCTAAAGCATTGTACTAGACATGCACAACTAAAGGGCCCAAGAGATGATTTATCTGAATCAAAGTCCCAACTCCAAGACTACTCGTCTGACCAAGAATACCAACAATTTACTGCATACCCTCCTATCACTGCAAATCAGCACAAATTCAGAAACCCATCCCACAGCAGCCTCTGACAGTGTGACCATAGAACTGTCTTGCCAAAGCCTAATTCTCACACCATCTCCCATTTGGAAATCCAAGTAGTTCAAGAAATCAAGATTATTATAATTCCTTTCCTAGCCCACCCTAGATTCACAGTTTATCTCCTCAACTACCACAATCAAGTCAGACCCCCCACCCCCTGGGCAATCATCTTCATCCAAGGGCTATTCCCCACAAGGCCTTCTAAAGTTGGTGAGGGCAAGCTTGCAATGGGTTGTCAGCTTGATAATTCCACATCCTCCATTTTGTAGGTGTCATATGGACCATTATGAATTATAGATGGAGAAAGAAATTGTATAATAAGTAATGATGTTTTCGTAGTTGTACCTAGATGCAATTCTAGTATTAATTTGGTTTCAATTTTTTTCATGGTCTTGCTATAAAATTAATTCATTATTTTTCACTTTTTCCACTTTGTGGATACTGATGCAACATTTGATATAGTTACCAAAATGTAAACGTAATCTTTGAGATTTACCTGTTTGTTAAACTCGTAATTATTTAGGTATGGGTTTACAAGAAAACATCTGAGGAGAAGTTCCCAACTCTGAAAAGATACTCTGAGAAAGCCCCTCCAACAGATAAATTTGCCACTCATGAAATGAAGTTAGACTATGAATACAAAAGTTTTGAAGATCCCAGTAAAGTTGTACCTCCAGGACGAAGAATTAAAGGTTATCAGTATGGACCGCATGTAGTTCCTATTTCTTCTGCTGAATGGGATGCAGTAAAGTTCAAACCAGAAAAGGGTATTAAGCTTCTAGGGTTTACAAATACTTCAAACATAATGCGGTATGATCTGGCTTCTATAACTTGGATTTACACTTGGTGCTCATTAGTGGCCATTTGAATGATTAAAAATTTAAAATGTTTTTTACTTCACCTCTTTGTGTTGTCTTACACATTATGCTTAAAAGGCACTATTATATGAAAGATGTCTCCATCTTCATTGCCGAACCAGGCAATTCCAATGCCATTCGTGCAGTTTCCTCCTTAGCAAGAGCGATGAAGGAAATGGAAAAAGTGGCAATTTTGCGCTGTGTTTGGAGACAAGGACAAGGGAATGTAGTTGTTGGGGTGTTGACACCTAATTTATCTGATAAGGATAAAATTGTAAGTCTCTTTATCAAATTTCACCATGACTTTGCTATTTCTAATTGGTCTGTGTATCTGCTTTCTAATCTGAGTCGTACATTTGCTGCACAGCCTGATTCATTTTACTTCAATGTACTTCCTTTCGCTGAAGATGTTCGAGAGTTCCAGTTTCCCTCTTTTAGCAACCTCCCTTCATCAATGCAGCCGAATGAACAGCAACAGGAGGCAGCAGATAACCTGGTAAAGATGTTTGACCTTGCACCAACTGGCAAAGAGGAGGTTTTGCAACCTGAATTTACACCAAATCCTGTTTTGGAGGTACTGGAAGGGACTTATAATTTTAGATGTGAAAAGTGTCTGGCAGTTTGAATTGTTTTACAATTCTTCCCGAGCAATTTATCTGATTTCATATCTTTACTTTTAGGCTTTTAGATGGTGTTACGATTTTAGCAAGGAAATCTGTTATATTATTTCTGTTTCACTGCCTCAATATATATACAGTTCGGAGGAGCACTACTCCACTACCCCACTTCCTTAACTTAAAATAAGGAACCACTTAGCCCTTAGCACTTAGCTAGCCATCTAGATCACTAAGTCCATAGCTTAGCCCACTACTAAGTAAATAAAACTGAAAAACACATCAGCAATTACATGAAACAAATAATAATAGTTTACACATCAAATAATTCTATAAGATTTATCTATTACTCTCGACACTCCCCCTCAAACTGGGAATGGATGTCTTCCATTCCCAGCTTGCTTGTTAGCCTTTGAAATGCTCCCAGACGGCCTTTAGTGAGAAGGTCTATAAGTTGACTTACTGTAGGCACAAATGGAGTGTAAATTAGACCATTATCTAGTTTTTCTTTTATAAAATGCCTGTCAACTTCCACATCTTTAGTACGACCATGTTGCATCGGATTGTGTGCAATATTGATTACTGACTTATTATCACAATATAGCTTCATAGGATCCTTCCATTTGACTTTCAAATCTTCTAAGATTATTTTAATCCATAGTAGCTCACAAATCCTAAGGGTCATTGACCTAAACTCTGTCTCTGCACTTGATCTTGACACAACATTCTGCTTCTTACTCCTCCAAGTCATAATATTTCTTCCTAGGAAGGTGTAATATCTAGATGTTGATCTCTTGTCATCTATTGATCCTGCATAATCAGCATCCGTGTAGAGTTCAAGAGTTAGTTCTTGTCCTCTTTTGAATAGAATTCCCTTACTTGGTGTGCCTTTCAAATAATGCAAGATTCTATGCACTACTTTTAGGTGTATCTCCTTAGGATTGTGCATAAATTGACTAACCACTCCCACTGTATATGCTATGTCTGGTCGGGTATGTGATAGATAAATGAGTCTCCCAACTAATCTTTGGTAGAGACCTTTATCTGTTGCAACATTTTCTGGACTGCTACTTAGTCTATGATTAGACTCAAATGGGGGTTTCAGCTGGCCTTCACCCTAGCATTCTTGTATCGCTTAACAAATCAACAATATATTTCTGCTGGGATATGAAAATACCTTGCTATGAGTGAGCTACTTCAATACCCAAGAAGTATTTCAGCTTGCCTAAGTCTTTAATTTCAAATTCCTTAGTTAAGTACTGCTTTAAACTTTCCATTCCTTCCAAGTCATCTCCTGTCATTATAATATCATCTACATAAACCCACAAAACAAAAATCTTTCCAGCCATAGACTGTCTTATAAGTGAGGTATGATCTCCTTGGCTTTGTTTGTATCCCAATTTTAGCATGGCTTTGGTAAATCTCTCAAACCAAGCTCTAGGTGATTGTTTCAACCCATATAGGGCTTTGTTTAACCTGCATACCACATCTTTTTCTATTGTTGAACTCACTCCTAGTGGAATCTCCATATAAATTTCTTCCTCTAGATCTCCATGTAGAAATGCATTTTTCACATCAAATTATTATAGTTTCCAGCCAAAGTGAGCAGCTAGGGATAGTAAAATCCTTATGGTATTCATTTTTGCAACTGGTGCAAAGGTTTCAAGATAATCCACACCATAAGTTTGGGTATAACCCTTAGCAACTAGTCTTGCCTTGTATCTTTCTAAAGATCCACCTGAATTGAACTTAACTATAAATATCCACCTACATCCATTGTATTCTTCCTTTTAGGCAACTTTACTAGATCCCATGTCTTATTCTTTTCAAGTGCCTGCATCTCTACCCTTATAGCGTCTCTCCAATTCTCATTGCTTAATGCATTGGATACTGTTTTTGGTATGGGAATTGAGTTAATGGTAGTGGGAAATGCTTTGTGACTAGGAGATAAATTTTCACAGGACATGAACAGATGCATGGGATGTTTTGTACAGGTTCTATTTCCTTTACAGGTAGCAATAGGTAGGTCACAGGAGTTAGATAGGTCAGCAATATGTTCAGGTTCATTAGGAGAAATGTAGGTAGAAGTAGTTACCTCATTAGAGACTGATTCATGTTTAGGATTAGGTGCTGATTTAGATGCTTGAACAGGTGTTGGATGAGCAATTGATCTCTTCCTCCTTGAGTATACTTGAAGTGGACGAAGTTCAGGTTTTTTAACATGCACTTCTTCTATCTGCTCTTGAGGTTTAGACTGATTCTTGAATGTAGGTTGTAGAGATACAACATTAGGTTGAAAGTGCTGAATAGATGAAGGTGACAAGGATGGAAGCTCAAAAATAAATAAATCCTTATTTGCTTCATCAGTTATTGAGGTCTCCCCTGAAGAGAATTCTGAACAAAATATTGATTTTGTTCAGCAAATGTAACATCCATAGATACAAAGAATCTTTTGGTTGGTGGATGAAAACACTTATACCCCTTTTGAGTAGGCGAATATCCCACAAAAATACACCTAAGAGCTCTAGGATCAAGTTTTCCCCATTATTGGGAGTGTAAATGAACAAATGCTACACACCCAAATATCCTAGGTATAAGTCCACTAGAGGTTGAAACTTGTGGAAAGAATTGTGACAACAATTGGAGAGGGCTTTGAGAATTTAGACTCTTTGATGGCAGCTTGTTCATAAGATAAGTTGCAATAAGTATAGCTTCCCCCCAATACTGTTTTGGCACATTCTTTTGGAATAAAAGAGCTCTAGTGATATTTAGGAGATGTCCATTCTTCCTTTCGGTCTCCCCATTTTGCTGTGGAGTATTCACACAAGAGGACTCATAAATTATGCCTCTTGCTTGGAAATAGGAAGTAAGGAACTGATTGAAATAGCATTATCTGATCGAATTCGTTTGATTTTCACATTGAATTTAGTTTTTATCATGGTATAGAAAACTGGAAAAGTAGAGCCCACTTTAGATTTATTCTTTAAAAGATAGATCCAAGTGGTTCGGGTGCAATCATCAATAAATGATATAAACCACCTAGCTCCAGTTATATTGGGAATGAGAAATGGACCCCAAATGTCACTATGTATAAGAGCAAATGGAAAAGGACTTTTTTTCATATTAATTGGAAAGGATGTCCTCCTATGTTTTGCAAACTCACATATGTCACATTGGAAGTCTTCCCCATTTAATCCTTTGAACAATAAAGGATACATGATTTTAAGAACATTAAAAGAAGGATGACTAAAATATAAATGTTGTAGCCAAACCCTTTCTCTATGTGACAGTAAGGATTCAGTCATCCAAAAAATAGAAGAGAACTTGTCTGCCCTAGTCTTCTGTCTACTTTGTACCCCAAGAAAGTAGAGACCTCTTTCTCTTTAGCATGCCTAATCATCCTCCTCGTTTCTTACTCCTGAATTTCACAATGAGAGGGATGAAAAATCACCCTACAATTAAAATGTTTGGTGAGTTTCTGAATTGAAACAACGTCAGTAAATAAACATATAGGCCATTTTTCAAGATAAGAGACTCATTAATATAGACATCTCCTTGCCCTGCCACTATAGTGGTTGTACCATCGACAATGGTAATTTTTTTGTTGCTAGGACAGGGGGTATATGAAACAAATTTTTGGGAGGAACATGTCATATGATTTGTGGCTCCTGAATCAATAATCCAGTCACTTGAGAGTAGTATTTGAGGCATTTAGAGCATGAGAAAGTGCAGAAATACTTAAATCAGCAAGAGTACAGATACCTGATCCAATAGGCTTCTCTAGAGATCCAATGAGTTGCCTTAGCTTGGTAATTTCCTCCTTGTTAAATTCAGTTGTCAATATTTCTGTAGGGTCTTTCTCTGTAACTTGTGTGCTTACCACATAGGCTTGCTCATGCCTCTTTTGCTTGTCTGATCCCCCTCTGCTCTTAGCTTGAGATTTTCTATGTAGCTTCCAGCATTTCTCTATAGTGTGTCTAAGCTTCTTGTAGTAGGTACACCACAAGTCCTTGTTCACACGTGCCCCATCTATGGTTTTTTTAACTTCACTTCCTTGGTGTTCAACACTAGATTGCTGCACGTGCACCTTTCTTGTCATAAGTGCTGAATTCTCCACTGTAGGAGTCTCAAGCATGACTCCTCTCCTTTCTTCCTTGGCACGAGCAATAGCTAGAGTATCATTTAGGGATGGCAGATCCTCTTTGCCAAGTATCTGTATTCTTACTACATCAAATTCAATATTTGGACTAGCGGGAAATTCATAACTTCTCCCCTTTTCAACAAACCTTTTGAGTAGAGCTACATCCTCATTGCATTTCATGTTAATGTATTGATAATGATCCATTCCCTGCCATAAAGTTTGCAAGAGATTGGAATATTTAGTGATAGATCTACTTCCTTGCTTTGTCGTTAAGATCTTGGTTTTAATCTCATAGATATGGGCACTATCCTTCACTTTAGAATAAGTTTGCTTGACTGCATTCCAAATTTCTTTAGTTGTGCTTAAGAACATAACGATATTACTAATTTAAAGAAGCATTGAGTTCCATAATCAGGACATTACCATAGAATCTTTTTCAACCCAAGAAGCCTCTCAAGGCCTTGACACTAGTGGGTTTCGGCCAAGCAGTCATTGCATCTAGTTTCTTTGCGTCTGTACTTACTCCAGCAGCTAAAATAATATGCCCCAAATACTCTATTTGTTGTTGGGCAAAGGCACATTTGGATCCTTTAATGTATAATTGATTGAATTGAAGGACTTGAAATGCAACCCTAAGGTGGTCCAGGTGTTTAGAAAATGTTGGGCTATAGATTAGGATGTCATTAAAGAATACCAACACAAATTTTATGAGATAGGGTTCAAATATGTGGTTCATTAAGATTTGAAATGTGGCTGGGGTGTTGGTCAAGCCAAAAGGCATGATTGTAAATTCATAGTGGTCGTGGTGGGTTTGGAAGGCTGTTTTGTGGATGTCGTTTGGATCCATCCGAATCTGATGGTAACCGAATCTTAGATCAAGTTTGGAGAAGACTGTGGCATATCTAAGTTCATCTAATAAATCTTCAACAATGGGGATGGGAAATTTGTCTTCGATAGTGATGGTATTAAGCTGTCAGTAATCAATGCAAAAGCTCCATGTGCCATCTTTCTTTTTAACTAGAAGGATGGGAGATGCAAAAGGGCTCTTGGTGGGTCTAATGATAGAATTGGCTAGCATTTCTTTCACCATTTTCTCAATTTCAGATTTGAGCTTTGGTGGATATCAGTAAGATCTAATATTAACAGGTGCTGAGTTGGGTAGGAGGTAGTTCTTTAGGTTCTGCAAATAAGTCCTGGAATTCAATCAGGAATAAATCTAGTGATTCCAACTCATGTATCTGCCATGGCGACGGACTCTTACTGCTGTTGGTCATCCTGAATTGTCCTCCCAACCTTTCTTGGTTCTCTTCTTCGCCATGGGTCTCAATCGAGAATAGTTGGGCTACTTGGACTATTTTATACTTAAACAACTTTTGAAGTTTCTTGCCCTTGATCATCTTGCAAATTCCATTCTCCACATTCCCTTGCAATGTCACTCTCCGGCCATCCTTCTCCAACGTTACCTCCATTTTGTTGAAATCAAAACTTATTGGGCTTACTCCTTTCATCTAGTCGACACCCAGAACTATGTGGCACCCTCCAAGTTTAAGCAATCTCAAATCAGTCCTAAAGTCTTCACCCTGCATCATCCAACAAAACCCCAGGCAAGCTGATCTGCTTAGGACCTTACTTCCATTAGCAACTGTTACCGAGAGTGGTTGAGTATTGGAGATTTCACATTTCAACTTCTTGGCAATTCCCTCATCAATAAAACTGTTGGTACTCCCATTATCAATCAATACCATGAGAGTACTATCTTGAGACTTCCCCTTCACCTTAATGATCTTGCTGCCTGTCATCCCCTTAATTGCATGCAACGAAATAGCCCTGTTATCTTCCTCTTCTAACTCTTCGACTACAACTATTGTGTCTCCTTCATTATTCTCGTCCACATCCCCTCCTTCTAATAAAAGGAGTTGCCTCTTGCATTGGTGTCCCAGAGTGTATTTATCTCCAGACCGGTAGCATAGCCCTGTCGGTCTCCGTTGCTCCCACTGTCTAACTCCTTGCCATCCTAGGGAAGAGCTTGCTAGAAACTTAGATCTCACCTCCAATCTAACCATTTCCTTCCCCTGCACCTTCCCTCCTAGGAAATTTACTCCATAAACATTCCCTCTTCCTTGAGTTCTTTGTTTCCTCATTAAGGCCTCAACTGTTAATTCTTGCAGCAATGCATCCTTTGCAGCCTCTTGTATTGTCCGAGGCCGCATCATCTTAACCATAGATCTAATATCATCATTTAGACGGCTGATGAAATTAGATACGAAATATTCCTCCGTTATGTACGAATTCCGACTGAGCATTAACGACTTCAGCTCCTTAAATCAGAGTTGATATTCCTGCACTATACCTCTCTGCTTCAACTTATTAAATTCTTCTACTATATCCACCGTTCTTCTTTCGCCAAACCTTTCGCATAATCCTCTCGCAAATTCCTCCCAATTGTGATCACCTCTCACGCTCGACCATTCTTGGAGCCAAATATCTCTTACATCGCTCAGGAAAGCAGTGACCAATGTGACTCTCTAGTCGTCAACTACCCTATGGATGTTGAACAATTTCTCACACCTTCTAATCCACCATCGTAGCTTCAACCCATCGAAAACAGGCAATTCCAACTTCGGCATTGAAAAATGCGTGTGTCCGAAATTGGCCGGAGCTTTTGGTTTCCTTTCTACTCCAATTTCTCTAGGTCCGATCAGATCACCCCCCTAATTCCGACGACTTGACCACTCTCTGGCTCACTCCAATACCTAGAAGTATTGGATCCAAGTGTTCTCGAGGAGGAAAATCGGGAGATATTCATACCTGAGCTTGGTTCGAGAACATCAGCATAAATTGCTGCATTTGTTCTCGAACCATATTACTCTATTCTTGCATTTTCGTTCGAATCTGATTGCGCATGTCTCCTTGCAACCGATTCGCCACCACCTCCAGCCTCTTATCCAAAATGGTTCCAATTGTATCCTCCATGGATCCCATCTATTGTTGCACCTCCATCACTGTCACTAACACTTGCTGTAGTTGCAGTTCCATCTGCTTCATGTGAGTACCGTCGACCATCATAAGGGTACGAGACGTTGGCCAAGAAGGAGCTCTGATACCACTTTGTTAGATCACCGATCTGATCGAGGGAATTTTAGGCGGGAGGAGACTTGAAGAATTAGAATGAAGACGAGGGAGAGAGAGAGAGGGAAATTGAGAGAATGAGCAATTCGAATTTCATTGATGTCTTTCAAATGAGCCGGGACTCTGTTTTTATAGAGTTCCTCAGCTAAAAGATTAGGCGCCAATTCTGTTACAGCATTGCACATGCTTGCGCCTAGCTACTGCCCCTTTTTCCTATCATACCCTTACAATCTCTTCTTTATTACAATCTGGTAGCCTAAGTACATGACATATAATATGGCCAAATGGATAAAAAATATAGAACCAAAAAACAAGAAAGAAAGCGAGAAGGATGAAAAAAGGGTGAAAAGGCAACCTGGGGAACCAACCAGTTGCAACCCAGCTAGTAATGGGCCTGTCTGGAGCTGAAAAGGGTGCAGCAGTTCAGAAGCTTGTTTTGCTGCTAGGTGGCTTGAGCTGGGGGGAGTATAGCAGCAAGAGGCTGTTTTACTATTAGGACTTAGGAATATAGGATGAGTTGGCAAAGGGCTGGTATAAGTTTGCTTGAGAAGGGATGGAAAAAGCTTGGAAAGAGTATTTGAATCCTCAAGAGACATACCTTGCTCTGTAAATACTGAGAGGACGAAGGACAAAAAGGCTGAGAGTTCAGCTGTTTCTGCTTGAGGCAGAATATCCGGAAGAGCACTAAACAGTTCTAAGTATTGAAGAGGAGTTGAGAATTGAGTTGGAAGAAGCATTTCTTAGTTAAATCCAATCTCCTTCCCTTGCATTGCATTTGCATAGCACTAGTTGTATTAATGCATTGCATTGAGGAGTTATGTAGCTTTGAGGTACTGCTCCAGATGGCTTGAAGCTCTTCCTGTGAGGCTCACTGTGTCATGCCTGGGAACTCAAAGGGGCACTAATTGATCAACCTCCATTAATATGTCACATACTAGTGTGCCAAATGGTGAAGGTTCTGTTCATTTCTGTGCGGCTCATGTTCTGTGCTTCTGTATTTCTATAATTTCCTAGTTAATTGTTGTTTGAACTCATCGATGTTAAATGAAGAATGGTTAGCATCAGACTGGAATTAAACTTTTGGATCAAAAAAATAAAGGAAGTTGACTAGTTTGGCTAACTGGGCATCCATGGTTGCAAGCTTGAAAGAGACTGACAGAGGGAGAGAACCTTATCTAAGTAGTCAGTGGTGTTCTGTAATCTCCATGGTTGGCCAGGCGGCGCCTCCTTTGGCAGAGAAGATGCTGGATGCTGTCTGGTCCAGTGGCCATGCCAACAGGACTCCTGCTCTTGGTGTGAGGTTGAGACAAAAAGAAACAACACAGAAATGTTTTAGAAAGGCTTGAACTAAGTCTTCAACTAATATAAAAAGAAATGACTTCGTTTAAATGGAATTTGAATTAAGCAGTTATTGAGGTTGATTGTGACTGGATGGTACTTCTAAAATGAATTTTGGCAGTTAGGGAGTATGAAATCTCACCTTAAGCCCCCTATGAGTGTGTTAAGATGGTAAATGAAATAATCAAAGTGTTCTATAAATGTTTAGGGAAAAATTCAGATTGCTTAAAATGAGAAATGTGTTTGAAGTGTCAATTGTGCTGAAGGATAGAGAAAAAATCATAAAAATGAAAAACATACTCCAGGCTATGTAACAAAGATGTGAGACAAAAGTTTGACAACAACAACAACATATCCAGCCTTTATCCCACTATGTGGGGTCGGCTACATGAATTCTAGACTTCCATGTATTTCTGTCTATGTAACAAAGATGTGAGACAAAAGTTTGAGTGAAGCAAAAATCCAAAAGAAGGCAAAAATGTGCAAAAGGGGATCAATCTGCTTGTTTTAGGGCATTTTAGCTGGATTAAGATTTTGAAGTGCTAGGACCTATTCTTTTGGAGAAAAATTCCATAAAAATAGCATGCCCTCTTCTTGAGTAGGACAAAGTTTGTGCAAGGTCTTATGTCCAGCAAAAATCAGCAAAGAGCTCTTAGGGCTGAAAAATTTTAGCTGTCTGGCTTGTCTGGGAAAATTCTGTGCAAAATGGTTGTGAAGAGTTAAGAGGACCTAGGAGATCTAGGAAAATTCACAAAAATGATAAACAAGTCTTAAGTATGATTTAGAGATACTAACGTCACGATCGAAAAGGGGCCCTTGACGAACACCTAACCCTCGGGGGACCCTTGGGGGACCATTGGCTCACTAGTCACAAGCAAGCCTTTTTGTATAATATGGCAATTTTTATTTTGGTTGCTAATGATAACCATAAACTGAGACAATACATAAAAAATCTTAACTTTGGCCATAGGAATAAATGTGAGGCCTGCCAAAAGAAGCATAACTTAATTGTTCGAATAGCTCAAATGGATTATTTGTTGGTTCCCAAGCCACCGTGTGATCTGAAATAGACATATAAGTATTGAGTGAGTAAAAGAGTAAATGATAAACAGCATATATCAAGATAGGATTGGAACAAACAAAAGCAAGTTTTTATGGAAGTAAAGTTTTTCTTTTGAAAGCATGTGATAAACACTCATTTTCTTTTTAAAATAATTTTTTTCTTTTAAGAAAATTCCTTTTTGGCATATTAACATAAAACTAAAATTTTCTATTCCATGGGAGTACACTGTGCTCTGCTTGGGTGAGGGGCTGGGATAGGGGACGAAGAGGTGCATGATGGAAAGGAACATAAGGGGAATGGCATGAATGTGTTAATCTCCCCATGTTTAGGAAGAATGGAATGCAAATGGAAGTAATATGGCCTCACTTTGTTTGGATAGAGAATGGATGGGCCCAATGGGGAGGGAACAGTAAAGTAAAAAAATGAGAATAATATTTTTCACATATAGGAGAACAGGAGAAACATTTTCAGCACTATAAGTTTTGATGAAATTACTCAAATCCACATGCAAAGTTTATGGACAAACTTACCTTTATCTGTGTGATGACGCAATAGACTGTCAGCAAGAAACTGGGTCTTGAGTTCAATGGAAGGTCCACATCATAGGTCGATCCCAGGTCCAACATAAGAAGAATGTCAAGACCCCCAAGGATCTCCAAGGATATAATAGTAATTTTGTATTATACTTTGTTGTTAGTACTGATTGTACTTTGCTATTGTAGCCTATAAATAGGATAGATTAGGTAGAGAATGGCATAGATGAATGATAATTGAATCTCAGATTTCTCTCTCAAGTCTGATCTCTCTCGTTTCCCTCTGATTCTCTCTCTTGGTTCTGTTCTGACTGCATTTCTCCCTCAATTCTTGCTGTATTTTCCTCCCTTTCAGTCTAATTCTCCCTCCAAATTCTCTGTACTCTTGGTTTCTACCTAAAATACCCTAGCTTAAACCCTAGGATCGTGACAAAGAACTGCCCCAGTGGATTCCAGGAAAGGCCCTCTGATGCTTAAATTATTACCATGGATGGATGAAGTAAAGAGTAGAGAGAATGAAGGAAAGAGAAAATAGACATCTCTGGCTGTTGCTCTTCTTTTCTGGTTTGCTGGATTTGTCGACCTTATATGCCTCAGTCTCCTTTACCCTTTATGTAAACTTTGATATATATGGCACCACACATCTAGGGGGGTGAATTGGGTGAATAAAACTTTGAATGGTCTTAAAAATATTTTCAGCAATATATGATTATATGCAAAAAAAGTTTTCAGTGAAAGTGCCATGCAATGCTTGAAAAGAATAAATGCACGAGACACAAAGTATTTATAGTAGTTCAGCCCTTCCTAGCCTACATCCACTACTCTAGCACTCAGTTAGAGATTCCTAAATCCACTAAATAAAAACCAAACTGCAAACCACAGTCCAATATAACCGCTAGCTATCCTGCTAGCCTGCTAGTACTTCCCTCTAGGAAACTCTTACCAAAAAGAATAAGAAATACAACTCTTAACATAAGAATCTCAACACAAGATCTTGTTACAACAAGGTTAAAATAGTTTTACAGAATAAGAACAAGCCTTAAAGATGAAAAGATTGAAACAATGAAGCTCAAAAGTAATTTGAAGATTTGATCTTTAAAATGTGCAAGTCCACTCTTTCAACCGCTACTTTGATCTTCAAAAGGACTTGTATTTTTAGCCTTGCATGTCCCCACAAATTTCTAGCCATTGGAGAACAAAAATGGCAAAGAATCAGTTTGCAGAAAACTAGCCATTAGTAATTTTTCGAACAGAAACTATTGACAGTTTCAGTAGGCAGTTGACAGTTTTTTTTGAAATTTAAAAAATCAGTCTACAGTTTTTCCAGTTTTGAAAAATAGTTGATTGTTTAACTTTGAAACATTGATCTAGAAGGGACCGATTGGCTTGATTTCAGAAGCAGTTGACATTCTTAAAAAGGAAGTAGGCAGTTTATTTTAACCTTGAAGAACTAGTCAGCAGTCTTAGATAATAGATCGACAGTTTTGCCATTGGATTTTATGTTTAAATAATTTTTCTTCTATTTTGGGGTTATTCTCTTTGCCTTTTATACTTATGACAATATTTCATCGATTTAAAAGACTAATTCAAAACCATTTTCAAGAATTGTTCAAAATAGTTTATCTTCAAAACCTTGATGATGACTTATTTCAAAAATCATTTAAGCAACACTTATTAAAGTTTTGTGTTAAGATATTCATCATCAAAATCAAACCAACACTGCTTGCCCTTAATTTTTCAAGGCAGATTTTGTGCGGGGGGGACAACCCAACCCATATCATCCTGGGTTGATGTTGATTATCTGTGGGTCTTTTGAGGGCCTCTTTGGAGGAAGACTATGGCTGCCACTCAGGCATTGTGGTGACAACCACTGTGCTGCCCCTGAATTGATTGGCTGTATTGGGTTTAGCGCTAGCGCTAGCTGGCATACGGAGAACAGAACCATTGCTAGCGCACCTCAACAGGGGATCACTCATACACACACGAGTCCATGGTAGCATTGTGTTCCAGTCGGGGATTGATTATGCACACGTGAGTTCATTGTAGCTTTGGAGGCAGCCTCATCTGATAGCGCCTCGTGCGAGTCTGTGCCTCAACAGAGAGCCTCTCTTATGACACCACATGTCGGGTTGCAGGGATCCACCTGTATCAGTGTTTATATGTACTACTTATGAAAGAGTATTACTAAATCTCCACCCCACTACTCTGATCTAAGAAAATTGCTTTCCTTCCCATTAGATGGCCATTATAAATTTGTACTTTTAAAGCATATCTTATTGGCATGTACTGGATTTCAGGGCAGGGTTGAAACCTATTTTTGGTGGGCCGCCTAATGAGAAACAAAATGAGAAATATGTAAATGAATAAAAGAAATAAGAAAGAAAAGGAAATGCAGTAGTTTTATATTCCTTGTCTTTTAATTGAGTTTCAACTTAGAAGTACATTAGTGTGTGGGTTTAGTTAGATGGCTATTGTCATGTCTTATACATGAGTTGAAGAATTGGTGATGATTATGAAGGTCTCTCTCTCTCTTTCTTTGTGAACTAGTTTTAGAAGAAGCACCAATACCGTCCAATGGACAGGTTTACAATATCATTTCTAGTCATTGCTTTAGAAGTTAATAACATTTCTGGAAAAATAAAAGAAGTCTCTGACTTTTAAAATTCCATGTAACTGACAAAATAAGGGCAAGTTGTATTGGTGTGAGAAGCTTCAATGACATCTTGCTATTAAATTCAAATTATATTCTCTAGTAAGGCCAACAAACAAAGGAAAAAAGGAAATGCATCTTCTTTGTCAAAAGTTAAAAAGAATGCAATCTCCTGACCTATGTGTTGTCTCTTCATGTGGTGTTTGAGAAATTTGTCAAATGAAGATTGGCAGATTGCTTGCTCTGAATGTTTTTGCTTTACTTTTTCTTTAATTTATTCTTTTTATGATATCAATAATACCCAATGTCATATGTGGCATGTTATCAGCGTTACTATCACCATCTTGAGTTGAAATCAAAGCACCCAGATGCACCAGTGCCTCCGTTGGATGAAGCTCTCAAGAAGATAATAGAATCTGATCCAGAACTTCTTTCGCAGTGCAAATCTGTCATTGATGAATTCCATAGGTGCTTTGAACTCAAGGAAAATCCCAAGGTAGTTTACTGAAGCACTTCTTATTGATTGACTGGGAGGGCTCGCAGGAGATTTCTTAATGCTATTGATATTGATCAATTTTGCAGCTGAAGAAATCAACTAAAAGATTACACAGGGAGAAGCCCTCTGGATCAAGTGATGAAGGGGAGGGCCTTAGGAATCCAGATGACGTTAAAGTTATGCATTCAATTGGAAATAGATCTGAGGTTAAAGTTGAGAAAATTGGGGACTCGACTCCTATCCAAGATTTTGAAGCTATGATATCCCGCAGAGACAGCCCCGAATGGGTTAATAAAGCAATTAAAGATATGAAGAATAAAATTTTTGACCTGGTGGAAGATTCATATGAGGGGGATAACTATCAGAAGGCACTAGAATGTTTAGCCTCTCTTCGTAAGGGCTGCATTGTTGAGCAGGTATACATTCTTCCACTCATTTTTTTCTCTCTCCTCCCTCCCATTTCCGCACACACAAGACAAAAAGGATGATTTTTTTCGTAATGAATTTGAGCTTCTTCCTATTTCAATCTATAAATAATTAGAAAGCCATCTTGCTGTTTGGGTAAATTGTGCACCCTTCATTCCCAATTTGATTTGATCTTTTTGATTATTTTATTTTATTTTTATTGATAGTTTCATAAGCCAGTGTATCCCTGGATTATATAATGCTGTTGTTCAAAAGTGGTGTACAGTGCAATTTCTTCCTGCTGTCCTCTGCTTTCTTATTATCTCCTCTTAAAAGCAAATCTGTGTCCTCAAATTTCAATTGTTCTTTAGGTTTGCAGCTTTAGGTTCTCAAACGACAAATGGGAGCTCTTAGCTCCGACAAATTCCTATTTATATGATGATTTCTGTATAGATTAGGAAAGACATCTTTGTCTTGATTTGAGGAATGTCCTTTATTTAATTAGTAGACATTCTAATTGAATGCATCAGTTAATTCCTCAACTATCTAGATCTGAGGTTTTACCGTGGCATTCTTGCAATTAGCCTCTCCACCTTTTCATGAGCATTCTTGTTGCTTGTTTGCTATGTGATACTGTTTAGTAGGCATGCTTAGTGTCAGTAAATACGTGGAACATCAGTTCATGTTACTGCTGCTGGACAATCAAAGTCTCTATTCTTACCAGTTCCAGTTGTTTGTTAGAAACCGTACTTAGCAACATACAAGTACAAACAAATGCAGACTCTGCTGTTTGATATGTTTTCTTGGCTTACAAATCTGTTTAAGTTGATGATTCAATTATCTCATGTTTGTCCTCAAGGAGCAAAGCCTTCTTGCTTTTTCAGTACAGTAGTTTTAATGCACAACAATGTTTTTCTTCATAATAGACAACTTGAAATGTCAACGATCAGGGGGCTAAAGTTTGTGATTTAATGCCTATCTGACTTGGGGTGAATGAAATCCAATGTAAGATGCTTATGAAATATTGACTTCTGGAATTTAAAGTTCATAAAACTATGCAAAATTTGGAATTCTTTTATGCTATATGATTTGATATATTGGGAATTGAGAGCCTTATGTGAGAGTCCAAGATCAATGCTGAAGGCATCACATTTAGCACCTGTATGCATAATTTGTGTGTCCAAGTTTAAACTAATTTTGAATTATTCATTTATGTCCTAGGAAGAAATGTTTTAGTGTGACAGTTACAATTAAATAGTAGAGATTGGTTGAATCATGAAACTTCTTTCTTTACAGGAACCAAAACAATTCAATGATTTCCTGCGTCATCTCTGTAAATTCTGCCAGGAGAAAGACCTAAACAGCTTCTGTGAATTTCTTGCATCCAGAAAGGTTACTTTGATCACCAAGACTGAAGCCATAGACAGGTTTGCTGTTATTAGATTTCCTCTTGTTCTTCAATTCCCTGTGTTACACATCTGGAGAACTATTTATTACTTCAGCCCATTGTTTCCTTTTCTTTCTAAATAGCATTTGTTTTTCTCCTGAGCAGCGAAATTACGGATGATGAAGCGAGGAACTTTCTGGTAAAGCACGAGCAAGGGCAATGACCTCAGTTTGTCAAATTTTGGACGTTTTGCAGTAACTTCACATCTGCCACACACTGAATTTGAAAGGACTATTGTACATGCATGTACTTGGAAATTTGTTATGGATGTTGACTTTGTTGTACCTGAGAAATCCCTGATAATGTATGCTTTAATGACCCCATCCATGCCTGGGACATACCAAATGACCCTTAAAAAAGAACTGATAGTGATGGATATCACAATGGGAGTGGCCGTATCAAGAAGAAACAACATTTTTGAGTGATCCTGTTGGACAAGCCTTAGCTTCCACCCCACCTGAAGTGGTTGGCGGACAAAGGTCGATTAGCGAAATGAACGACTAAGCTATATATCTTGTTTGCTCCACAGATATGTGATGAAATCTAAATACAAAATGGGAAAATTACATGCGGTATGTTTAGATTAATTGTAATAATTATTTTTTATATTTAAAAAATATAGTGAGTATTTCTGATATTTAATGTTATGTTATTAGTTAACTCCAATTAAATATTTAAAGATGACAAAAATGATCATATATTTAAAAAAAGAATCTTTTTTTTTTCTTTTTTGTCTCTCTTAGTCAATGACAATAACAACAATGATAGCGATGCTTACTCTCTCACTTTCTTCAAATAACTCAATGGCTAATGATTAATTATCATGAGTCTTACGACAACCTCACGGTCGTTGCCTCGTTGCTATCGTCGCCTCTTCTCAAAGCAAGGTGACGACCGTGAGGCGACGAGGTGCCGCAGAGAGGAGAAGGCAGTGGAGGCGCAGTCATGGGAGAGGAGCAAGCAAAGAGCAGGAGTTATTTGAAGAGGAGAAGGCAGCGGAGGCGCAATCATGGGATGGGAGCAAGCAGAGCAGGGGCAATGCTTTGCAAAGTTTGAGGGGGTAATTTTGTCTTTTTGCCCCCTTCCTGTAAGGCTCTCGGTAACCCTTTCAGGCTTCCAAGACTTTTTCAATTATCATTGGTTGTTTGTTTTTTTTATTTTTTTTTAAATTAGAGTAGAAATGAATGAAAAATAAGGAAGAATGTAAGATAAAATAATTATATAGTCTTTTTATTTAATAACGGGATGTTATTGCTATTTTTCAAACATTAAGAGTGATTTTTACAATTTCATTAAACCTCAAGCATGTTCTTTCTTTGCAGTTTACTCATTACTCATTAAAAAACTAACAATACCATGCTCCACTCAACATAATTTAGAATTTAAGTTATTTAATTTAAAAAAAAATGCACTCTCAATATCCTACCTAATAGAGTTCTCCCTTTTATTTGAGTTTGGGACCGATTGGGAGATAGAGTTCTCCAAGTGTGATATGCTCATGAACACTCTTTTTAGTTCTCCAAGTGTGATATGCTCATGAACACTTTTTTTCCTCTTACCAAAAAAAAAAAAAAAAGCCTACACACAAATAAAACTACAATTAATCATACAATTAGCCAAATTCTCAGTTCAAGCAAATTACATAACATAGGGCCCATCAACTCTTACTTGTCCAGAGAAACACAATTCTTTCTTAGGTAACATTTGTTAAAATTAGTAAGATAAAGGAGCATCAACATGAGATTAAAATATTTTTCGGATCAAGATATAAAATGATTAAAATAAGTTTGAGAAGTATTTACAGATTTCTATCATATTGTTTGTTAAATTTTTTAAAATATATTGAGAATTATATATTTTTTCATATATTTGTTAAATACATATGATAAGCAATGAGATAAGAGTTTTTTTTAACAAAATATCCCTAATACAAAATTCATTCAAAATTGTATGTTAACATCACCAACAAATTTATGATTAAAATAGTGTTTTATGATAAATTTGAATTGTCAAAAAATAAAAATTAAAAATAATATTTTATTTCTAAATTCATGTTCAAAAATAGATTTAAAAAATAGAAATAATTATTGGTGGAATTACAATAATTCTACTTAAATAATTAAAAACGGCCAAAACATAAAAAAAATTAAAAAAAAAAAGACCAACGGATGAATGAGGATCGAAGAAAGAGAAAATCACAGAAAGATTGGTGAAGCCAAAGAGATCAAAGGAAGATCGAAGAAATACCAGCGGATATATGAACGAGAAGATCAGTAGTCGCCAAACTATAAAACGAATGGGAAATGGAGACCAATGGTGGCCAAACGATTCAATGGCAAAGAAGAAGATGAAAGGCAAGGAAGATTGGTGGTCGGGCGGACGATGGGATGAAGAAGATGAACAGTAACTTTCAGGAAATAAGATGAATAGTGAGAAATGGGTGAGCGTTTTTATAAAGGGCATGTGCGTAATTTATGCTTATTTGTAAAATATCAGATAAATTTTTCTTAAGAAGGAGGACAGATAAATTTATGTTAAAAAAGTAAAATAAGGAGTCACATGATGGCTTTTTCAGGGATGGTCAAATAAGTTTAACAAACACGTTAAAAAGAACAAAAGTCTAAAATGCTTCTCATATCTTACCTTTGCTACCACATATCTTAGTTAACAAATACTACCTACAAATAATAGAACTAGTCCTCACTTATTGTTGTCTAAAACATTCTTATTCACTGTCTTTTCTTGTAAATTTTTGTCGCCTTCAAACTGAAAGAGATTCATGTGATCATGTGGTGAAGACATTACAAATACTTATTGTCAGCGATGATATATGATATTTAGCTGAGTTAATATGCATACGTCTTACTTGTGTCACACTCAGCCTCAGTTCGATTAACTTAGTCACTCTCACCGTCAATATTCTATTTAGGCCCGACTCGACCCAAGAAATGGGTTTTCCACATACCCAAGGGTAAACTAATTTTGCTCGATATTAAGCTACTCAATCCAACTAGGATTCTCCCTTAAACTTAAGCAACAATCTCAATCATGGTTTGGGATTATTTCTTAAAGTCTAGAATAATCTTAATCTCGATAAACTTGCATAAACCTTTTCTCCTAAATCTTAGGAAGTTAGTCCTCAAAGATAAGTCTAATATCTTTGTATTTGTCTAGGATAACTATTTTTAATCACTATCTAACAATGTGATTAATTATAAGTAAAGGATTATCTCTAATCTACTATAAATAAAGGAGGATCTTTCTTCCCAAGTAAGCATTCTCAATTATAATCTCTAGCATACATGTTTTATCTTTACTATTGCTCCATGTTTCACTTGGGTATTGTAGTGACTTTCTTGACATGGTTATGGGCAATCCTTGTTTTATAAGTTCATTAACCCAAAGTTTTTACTTGTGGGAGCCAACTATTGTACTTTCCGAACAAATATGTTAATAATCAATTTTTTGCATCATTAATAGACCTTGTTTGTGGGAATTTGAGGATTTTCGTTGATTAGAAACAAAAGTTAGACATTGAATTGATTCCCATACTACAATCATACTGCAACTGCAACCTCATGTTAGACTACTTTGCTAACAAAAGGTGAAGCTAACTAATAATCGAAGTACGTAGTCACTAGAGATACAAACCTCCAAAACTGCTGATAAGGGCCAATGGCTTTCTGTGTGCCAATATTATTTTCTTTGGTGAGTAGTCCAACCAAGGAACATGTTTATTCCACGATTTTATGAAAATTTTAATAGATAAAATATCGCAGTTGTAACACCCCCAAAATATTTTAGAATATTTAGAGATTTGAGGATATAAATTTGGCTTTAATTTTAAGAAATATTTAATTGGCCAAGTGTGTAACACACCAAATTATTTTTGAATATTTGGGAGTTTAAGGAAATAAATTCAAACTTAATTTTAAGATAAATTTATTTTGAGGTTGGGTTTTAAGTTGCCTTTGGTTTTGGAATTTATTAGCCATCCTCGACCTCAATAATTTTGAATTCTTTAAGGAGGCACAAGTATAACAAACCTCAACGTCTCAAAACTTTCAAAGTTTGAGTATAACAAACCTCAACAATGTCTTGGAAATTTTGAATTCTTTAAGGAAGCACAAGTGTAACACATCTTAGCACCTCAAAACTTTCAAAGCTTGAGTATAATAAACCTTGACAACTTTTTGACAATTTTGACTTCTTTAAGAAGGCACAAGTGTAACACACCTTGATGTCTTAGAACTTTCAAAGCCTGAGTGTAACATACCTCAATAACTTCTTCGCAAATTTTGAATTTTTTAAGGAAGCGTGAGTGTTAAAAACATTAGTGTCTCACAACTTTCAAAGCTCGAGTATAACATACCTTGATAATATTGAATTATTTAAGAAGGCACAAGTGTAGCAAACCTTGATGTCTTAAAACTTTCAAAATTCGAGTGTAACAAACTTGGGGTCTCAAAACTTTCAAACCCCAAGTGTACCAAACCTTAATAACTTTGAATTTTTCACACAAGGGTCAAATGTGTTAAACCTCGGTTGCCTTCGCCACATAGCTTTGGGTCCTCAACTTTTTTTTACAAATCCTAAGTGTCTTAAACCTCAAGAAAGCATATTTTTTTAAGTCCTGATAGTGAGTTTTGATGAACATATATTTTCATCAAGTCGTAACGAGTAAACCTCGATGAACCATAATTTTTCTATGTGCTCAAGTTAACAAACCTCAACATCTCTGCATTTTCTTTTAAGGCTTAGGTGAGGTAAACTTCGATGAAACATATATTTTTCACAAGTCTTGAGGAGTAAACCTCGACAAACCATATTTTTTCTATGTGCTTATGTGAGCATACCTCAACATCTCCACATTCTTTTTTAAGAATCTATTAAGGTAACCTCAATGCCTCAATCCTCTATATTACCCACGTATAACCAATATCAATCACATCTAACCTGGTAGTTCAATTTCAACATTCCAGGTTTCATGTATAACCCAAGTGTCTCAAAGGTCAACTGATTTCATTTTAACACCATAACCTCATTACCTTAAATTTCTCTCTCCTAGGTGCTACTTTAGTAACCACACGAACATAATTAAAGGCCTTTGACCTCAATCTTGACATTTGAAGGCCACATTTGACCTTGGTAGTTAAAGGCTTTCTTTAGCTTTGACATTGACATTTGAAGGCCAAATTCAACCTCATAACTTAGGGGGATAACATTATTTCTATGTCCTCACTTTCAATTACATTAAATTAAGTGGGGAACGTCTTATGATATTCAAGATTTAGCTTAGTTGACACATTTATATCTTACTTGGTTCATGTTTGCCTTCGATTCGTTAACTAGACTGCCCTTACCTCGATATTCTACTCGAGCCTAACTAAACCCAAGAAATGGTCTTCTACAAACTTAAGATAAGTCAATTCTATTTACGATTGAACTACTCAATCCAACTAGGAATTGAATAAATTCAATGATAGAAAAAAAAAAATGTGTAATAAGTCATTTCTGATGCCCTAAAACTTATGTCTACGTGTCTAAGTCATTTTCAATTTTAAATGGTAAAATAATTCGGAAACCAAAAAGTGGCCGTGAAAATGACCTAAAAGCTAGTAAAACTTGCTACAGCCACGTGTTTTTCTCATGGTTGTCCCTGTCCTGAATATTCATTTATTTATTCACCCACTTCGAACTGCAGCTTTGCTTCCTTCCGATCACCGCCAATACCAAAAAACCGTCGTCATGTCCTCCGCCGTACAGTACCCGCGCGCGCGCGCACACACTCTCTCTCCCTCTCTCTCAATACAAAGTTAGGGTTTCAGATTGGAACAACTGACCATCCAGTGTCGGTTTTGCAGGAAAGCCCTCGTCAAGAATCATCAATGCCGCCACCAGCTTCGAAGATCGTCTTGTACTCTTTCTGGCAGAGCTCGTGCTCGTGGCGCGTTCGCTTTGCTTTAAACCTCAAAGGTTGGTTTTCTCTTGTCGAATTCAGAATTGTTTGCATCGGTTACCGTTACCGTACACTAACTTTGTCTTGAATTTCTTGGAATCGGATTGCCAGGGCTTCCTTACGAGTACAAATCAGTCAATCTAGCGAAAGGCGAGCAATTTTCTCCAGGTGATAGGAGTTATTACTTGGTTGAAAACCTTGACCTGATGGAAGGAGAAATTCACCACTAATTCATCATGTTGTGTTTCGAAACTGGGATGGAATAAAAAGGAAAGTACTTGTAATGCAAGTATTTCTATGGATAGTAAAACCAAAAGGGATGGCTTGTTTGTACAGATACTTATTTCTTTTATAACCCAATATGTTGGATCCCAGCATCGAATCAGAAATGTTAGAGATCCAAGGGTTCAAATCGGGGTTGAACTGGATTCTTTTTTATTAATAAATACATAACAACTAGAACTTAGACATAAAAATGATAAATTTTATCACAAAATACTATAATAGACTTTAAAAAATTATTGAGTAACATTATACTACAATTAGAAAAAAATCCATACAGCAATGTTAATGCAAGTTTATGATTGAAATAAGATCAAATCAAGATCAAATATCTAAATTACAAATCAATAAGTACAACAAATTGATCATACATCAACAATAACCAAATTACACATTAGAGTAGACATAAATTCCTTTAAGATCTTTCAAATGGTTGTTATTTCTTAACATTTAAAAATAAAAGAGAAACCATTAAAGGTGCCTGTTCAACTAGGCAGTTTTTTGCTTTGAATTGGACTGTTCATTGACGGGTCCCTGTTGAACTGGCTGTTCTAGTCCAGTTCTCTTATCACTGGTGTATCTATAAATAAATATGGCTTTTGTCTTTCATTTCATTGGTCTTTTCCTTCCCGAAATCCTAGTGCCAATACAGCATGCAGTTTTTTAAAAACTTGCATTAAACATCACTAGTCCAGAATGTGACGGGTACCGTTTTACAACTAATGCCGTGCAGAATTTGAGAAATTAAATCCTCTGCATTTAATTCCAGTACTAGTTGATGGCGATGTGGTCGTCTCAGATTCGCTTGCCATATTGATGGTTGGTTAACTGTATTATATTGTTGATTTTATGAACTTGTTCAGCTTGGCCTTTGCTTTGATACTGAGTTCTATTGATTTGAGTGCACATGATTGCTGCTTGTCAGTATTTGGAAGAGAAATATCCTCAGAATGCTCTGTTGCCTGCTGATCAACGACTAAAAGCTCTCAATATTCAGGTTAGATTTGAAGTCAGCATGTTACAAAAACATTTGGTTCTCTGAAACTTAGGAATTTTACTTTGAGTTTGTTATAGAATTTGGAACACAGGTTATGATGTCCTTTTTGGACCATAGGCGCGTAGAACATTTGGTTCTGTCAAACTCAAGGATTTGACTTTCAGTTTGTTTTGAAGTTGGCGCCAAGGTTATGAGTTCCTTTTTTGACTGTAGGTATACTTATTAATGAGCTCCTTTAGGCTAAACTACTCAATAGCAAGAATGAAATAAACACTCAGAACATAGCTAATTACAGTAGAAGGGGCTCAGGAGTTACAGTTGTGTCCTTATGGTGCTTGAAAGCATTTATTGTGGGATTCATGGAGTTGGAACCATTGGAATCATCAAGATAAAAGTTTGCAATTTACATAATGGTTCCATCCTCCGTGGATCAATCTTAAAGGGTGGAGTTGGTAGGCTGAATCACAAAAGAGATAGGAACATGTATATATTTTTCCGTGATGTAGGATGAGTTAGTTTTTGACTCTGATTCAGAATCATGTCTTCGGCAGGCTGCAAGTGTTGTTAATTCGAGTATACAGCCTCTTCATATGTTGTCGATTTTGGTATGTATGTATTGCATGTATAATGCTGGTCATACATTTAAGAGAAACCTCTCATATCTTCATTTCCTGCAGAAGCTAATTGAGGAAAAAATTGGTCCTGCAGAGCGATTATCTTGGGCTCAGTATAATATAGAGAAAGGTTTTGATGGTAATGAATTTCTGTACTTTTGTAATCTCATTTCTTTTATGTCCTTCAATTTTAAACTCTGGCCTGCCTAAAATGGGAAATCCTAACATTCTATATTATGTTTATAGACATTTGTTTGCAAATAAATTTTCATGTCTTTCCCTAAAGGTTTTTGGTTCTCGCACTTCTATGGTGTTTTGCACTAAACATGTTTTTTAATATAATCTTGTGTTTCCTTATCACTTTTGCATTTGCTTTACCATAGGTGGAGATATTGATAACATTCTGCTCCCAGTTATACAGATACAACTCCTATTTGAAAGCAGACTTATATGTCTTCTATTATTTATTTCTATTGTTTTCATGAACAAATTTGGAATGGCCTTATCCTTTGAGACATTCTATATCTAGATGGCACCAAAAAGCTAAGGGCTGTTTGATTTCCATTTCATTCCAGAATTGAAAACGGAATGGAAAATTTGGCAACACCGTTTGACATAGTGTTGCCTTTTCCAAGTGAATGAAATCCTTGCCAAAATTATGGAACGGAATGGAAATTCTAACACACACACACACATGAAAACCAATTCCATTTTCACTTTCCACCATCAACACAAACAAACTGAACACTATTTTTCAGTCACCACCATCATCATCATCACTTGCATCAGTTTCTCTCCCCCCCCCCCCCCCCCCTTCTCTCTCTCTCTCTCTATACACACACACACACAGAAGAAATGGGGTAGCTGACCTGCTGAGTGCAGATTCCGGGGTATATGGTTATCTCCCTCTCTCTCTCTCTCTCTCTATACACACGCACACACACTCAAGCACACACACAAAGTGACAAAGAAGTGGGCTCTCTCCCTCTATTTCTGAACCCAGATCTCGATCTGTCTATATATACACATATACATGCAATGATAATGGATGAAGAAGTAAGTGGGCTTTTCCTAGACAAAGAGAATTTTGATGAATTTTTGTATGTCTAAGAAAATAAAAAAAAATCTAATTCTATCATTTTTTTTTTAAATTGAGCATAGATTAGGAAAATCAACACCATTTCCAGTTTTTCTTTCCAATTTTTTAACAACTGACAGTAAAATCAAACAACATGTTCAGTTTCTACTTTTTCTAACTCAAATGGACACACCTTGAGTGGAATGCAGACTAAAACCGAAAATGAACACCAAAAAGCCTCAGCATTTTCAAATAGCCCCTGACATGTTCCTGTATTAAAGGCCTCTGAATTTTGTGATGAAAAACTAAATAATTCATCGTATTATGTCTTCCATGTTAAGCTGTTAAACATGTTCTCATTCATAACACTATAAGAGGTTTGATTTTTTTACAGCTCTGGAGAAGTTGCTAAAAGATTCTGCTGCAAAATATGCTACGGGAGAAGAACTCTATATGGTGCTAACTGCTTGCTGAACTTTTGACTCCAATATTATACCCTCTCAATGTTGTTAAGTTTGTTGTCTGACTTGATGTGGTAATATGAAACATTCCACTGAGGATCTACTGCAATAGGCATTATATCCTGGCATCATGCAAAGCAGCAAAATTATGGTCTCCACCAAAATCTTTTGGGGATGGTCCAGTAGCAAAAATTATGCTGTTTGAGTAATTTTTGCAGTTACAGCATAATTTTTGCAGTGACAGATGAAGAACAAATGATCCGTACAAGACCTGGAACACTTGATATGATACTACTTTTTTCCATGGCAATATATATTTTCCATGTGCTTCATTATTAGTGACAAGGACATATTTAAGGAGTGTAATTTTTGCAGTGGCATATTTAAGGCGTGTATAACCATGAAGGACCTTACAACCAGACTAACTGAAGGTTCATTTGCAGGCTGATGTATTTTTAGCCCCACAAATTGCTGTTGCCACTGGAAGGTTCGACATAGACATGGTATACTCCAATTCTCTTGCTTCAGATAGTCTTCTATATGTTTGTGTGTATATGTTGATAAGTAACAAATTGCGTTAATCCCATAAAGGATTTGAACATGTGCATAGGATGTCCTTGAGAATCCTTGATCTTACTTCAGTCCTTGGCTTTTAGAATTTTACTTTATTTTATTTATGTCTGGCTTCTAATTATAATCATTAATATTCTTTGCTTTTCCTGATATGCAATTATTTTATGACTTAAATTAATTTCTGCAGTCCAAGTTCCCCACTTTAAGTAAGATATTCGAATCATGCAAGGCTTTACCAGAATTCCAAGCATCTTTGCCAGAAAGACAACCTGATGCCATAAAGTAAGTCTACCTTATTATTCGTGTGTTTGTGGTTTAAAATAACGGATCCTCTATGTAACAATTGACCATCTTTGTTGTTTTTATGTTTGCCAGTTTATTGAGGTCAAGATTTCTGGAACATATATATGAATAAGGCTTCATTGTTTTTGTGTTCACTGACTTATTAAGGTTGAAATGTCTGGAACGTATGTATGTTCAATTAAAGCTTTTGTATCTTAGAGTAGCCAATTTTAATGTCATAATTATAGCTAACAAGATTAATGGAAACTTTCTAGAAAATGCAATCAGCTAGAAGTGGAAAATTTGCTTATCTATGAGGTATCAGAGTTTAAAATCCTTAAGGGCATATGAAATTTCTGTCATATTTGAGTTAAAATTCCTTGTTGAGATTCTTCCAATGGGAAAGGAGGGAAAATAAGAAGTCCACGTTAACAGTTGCCATTGCATCTCCCAGGTTCTTAATATGAGCAAAACTAAGAATGGAGAAAACGTGCCACTTGGGTCACTCTTTAGGCAATATTGATGGATAATCAAATTATATCTTGGTATGGTACAGCTAGCTGTGTATCCATTAGATGGACCAATATTAGTTGGAAGATTTGCCATTACAAGCTTGCCTGAGAGAAATTCTATCATCTTCAAGCCTTTTCCCTATTTTGTTATGCTAAAAGTATAAGTTCAAAAACACATGGAAGTTGCACTGGAACAAAAAGGAATTTGTGGCCCTAGTTACTGAACCATTCTAGTCCAAACCAGTAGAATAGAGGTGAAGCTGCCTGTCTCTTAGGCAAACGGCATTCCCTCCTAACTCCTTCCACTTTTGGCAGGGACAAGTTTTATTTGATCTATGAATGACAAAAATCTTACATTATTCTGTGAAAACTATATTCAAAGAGAACTTCCATACAAAAATTTGTACATACATTTTTATCTATTTATTAAAGCATTTCTTTTATTTTTTTACTTTCACAAAGATAAAAGACATAACCCAAAGAGATCAACTATTCTTAGTTTGCACTTTGCAGCAACAATGCAGATCCTATTCATATTTCAAGAAGAACTGAGTGCCATGGATAATGCCCTAAAGAAAACCCTTCTCCTTGCAGCATCGAATTGCATCGTCGTACATTTCTTCTAGGCCATACTTATACTTGAACCCCATCTCTAGGAGCTTCTTTGATGCGACCTCAGCACATGTGAGCCTTTCAATTTCTTTCAAAGAACTGCAGAAATAAATGAATGACTATTGGCACCAGCTAATTTAACATAGGAATCAGTTTAAAAAGAATAGCTTAAGAAAATTATGTAAGGTATTTGGAAGTGGCTAAAAAAGACACAAGTTTTTTGTTAGTTTTTTTTTCCTGGTAAGAAAATGCTATATGATATGTTAATAATACCTTTACAATAAGACTAATTTTATATATTCTGAAAGGAAGTTGCATAACATTGTTAAAAGTATCTTATCTCTTGAGCTACAGCGGAAATTGGCCAAAATGTATAATTTTTTATATCTTCACCTATTGAACTTTTTTCTTTTTTCTGACCAAAACCTTTTCGTGTTAAGTTAAATAAAAAAAACTAGGAACATCTCTTAAAAAAATTGTGAAAAGCTACTCATCAAGGGAGCCTAAGATATGAACGAAACAATATAAGAAAAGTTAATTAAATGGAAAATAAGTAGAACTCACTCAGGTGTTGGTATGAGATATTCTGGATATCTGCCTGATAGAAATTCAGCCATCTGATCTATTGTTATGGTAATTCTTGAACAAATGAACCTTCCTTTTGCATCAGGACACTCGAAAAGGAAGATATGTGCCTTGACCACATCATCTACATGCACCATCTGTACTTTGGAAAGCAGGTTATATTGATCTTTGTTGCCTGCATGAAATGAAAAATAAAAATAAATGCAGCGATGACATGGTATTTTGTGGAAGCTAAGTTGATCCACAAAATTGAGCAGCAACAACTTATCCTTCAATTTCTAAGCATTGCAATACTTGAATCATGCAATTTTAGTTGTACCATTGTATAATTTCACTTTTTTTTATGTATATTTTCTTCTGTTCTTTGAGTTATATGTGAGTTCAGATTCTGCTAAACTTGATTTCACATAGTTCTAGTAGTGTGGGAGACTAAATACATTTGTTTAACCTGATACAAGTTAGGCTGAGTATGGAAACAATTTTTGCCTATTAGGGTTAGGGGGAGCTTGTTTCTATTCGGGCCTGGGGTTAGGGCATGCCATGAAGAATATAATACATACCGAAGATTAGCGCCATTGAAGCGTGTAGTGAACTGGGCAAATTAGGGCAAATGAAGGGTCCATTGATGAAGGTGGGAATTACAGTGACAAGATCCATTCCATGTTTCTCAGCAAACTCTGAGGCAGCCCTCTCAGTTTTAACCTTGGAAATCATATATGAAACTTCATTGAAATTTAAGGATTTCATGTAATCTATGTCGCTCCAATAGCTTTCATCCAAAACATCTGATCCCTTGTCCCTGAACACAATGGTGGATGCACTAGAAGTGTACAGAACTCTTTTCACTGTCTTCGACTTAAGGCAAGTCTTCAAAATTCCAAGGGTTCCGCGGACTGCTCTTTTAGTCATGAACTCTTCTGGTTCTTTGTGATAAATGGGGTGAGCTACGTGGAAGACTCCAATGCAGCCTTCAATAGCTGGCTCAAAACTCTCTGGCTGCTCAAGGTCTGCACTGAATATTTGAAGCTTTTCTGATGCTCCTGGTAGGTTTGTGAGGAAGCTAAGGTCTTTGTTGTTGTCTGTTTAAGAAATTATAAATGAAAAAAAAGTCAAATTAGATTTCAATATAACAAAACAATATATATATATATAATTGATATTTGTTCTGTTTTTGTGTCAATATAGATTCAGTGACATACTCTGAATACTGGTTGTTGTTGATAGTCTAACATGCAATAATCAAATCTTTGATTTACAGATAGTTGGATTTAGAGTTCTTGCGAGGCAGCCCTCAATCAAATTCAACACCAGAACTGGGTACAGATCACGGAAGTATGGAACCGTACCTGGGCAAGATCTAACTGTGGTTCTGACTCTGTAACCGTGATCAAGCAGCTTCATGATCAACCATGATGCAACATACCCTGTTCCACCTGTCACACAAACAGGGCCCTTATCACCTTCTTCCATCTCCCCCCCCCCCCCCCCCCCCCTCTCTCTCTCTCTCTCTCTCTGTGCACACAGAAAGGGGTATTACTATGTTGCGTATGTGTGCTGCTTTCTTTGGCAGCCCCTTTGGCTTTTACTTTTGTCTACTCATATATTAATTTAAGAAAAGTAATCACAGGGACATCTGTAATGACCCTTTGCCCTGTGGGAAATAAGACAAGAGTCACTACTACTTTTTGCTTTGACGGGAGTCATTAAATGATGGTATTTTAAGACATAATTCATGGAGAAAATTAAATTTAAATTTAATTTATCAAGTTGTATACCTGCCAAAATCCACAGATTTCTCTTTTTTTTTTGCCTTTTTGGGTAAATTACAATATTTATGTTTGAGGTTTAACGTAATTGTAAAAACACCTTTCAAGTTAAAATATAGCAATAACTTTTTTTGTTAAATAAGTAGATAAAATAACCGTTTTGTCCTTCATTCTCTTTTTTTTTTCTTTTTTCTTTTTTTTTATTCTCTAAATTTAAAAAAATAAACATAAAAAGTAATTAACTAGTGATCACGGATTGTTAACCACCAACAGTTACGGGGTCCCAAATGCAAGGGGCTTGATTCACAAACACAAATGAATCATGCCAGTTTAATTCGAATTCAGTTGCAAAGGGTTTGTTAGGACTTTATTGAACTTTAAGTGGATTCGATCACCAAAAATTGAGAGAGAAAAAAGAAAAAGAAGAAGAAAAAAAATTATTATTTTATGTTGGACAAAAGCGAGGTGATTAGTGGCAATAGTTGTACGGGTAATTGTGAAAGTAGATGTAGTTGGATCACAATAAGCACAAGAAAGAGAGGGCGACGTTGGCCAAATAAAGAGAGAAATTTTTTAAATACGAAGGAATTTTGGTTATTTAATTAGGGATAACTAACATTACAAGATAAATTATATCATAATATTAAATTTCAAAAATATTTATTATACCTTTTCAAACATCGGGAATAATTCTTACAATTACTTTAAACTTCGTGTAAAAAAGTTTTCCTTTCTTGTATATTTGTGGGGATAGAGGTTGTTTAGATATTCATTTTAATTTTTGACTCTTATTATAGAACTTAATGTGAGCTGGAAGAAGGATAAATTCTGTTACATAGGTTGCTACATATGGATAGGATAAGGTTTGGAAGATGAGAAAACTTGTTGAGTGGTCAAGCTTCAATAAATTGCAAAATAATATCATTTTAACATTTTATGTCCTGAAATAGAAATTACAGATCTCAACTGGGTACCACTCTATAAATTCTTTCCCAAACAGAACAATAATTAGAAAAATTAAAGACTCAATCGAAGACATCATTTGCTTAAAATATCTACTTGAAAGTAGATGCATTTGGCGTAAGTAGTAATTTAATACAAATAAAAAATTATTAAAAATGATATGTTTTTTAATTGAATCTGAAAAAACTGTTAATTATTAATATTTATATTTATCTTCTTTTGACACTCATATACGAGGTTCGTGATTGTGATAAATAAGGAGATTGAAAAGCAACATTAATTGAATTTAAAAGTTGAATCTGAACCCTCATGATTTATTGGGATTATTGCTCTTGCGTGATCTCTTATTATTCGTGCTCTTGATTTCAAATAAAAAAAAATTATAATAAATCACAAATGAACTTCTTAATTAATATATTCCAAGCCTCGCTGATATTTTTTGCAAGTCAGTGCCAGAGATATATAAATTGACTAGAGAAAGCACTTCTTCTCTTTGCATCATCCAACTGCATCTCTGTAGATTTCTTCCAGGCCCATGATTGTACTCGAACCCCAAATCCATGAGCTCCACGTGTAATTCAAACTTTTCATTCCATTTCCACTCACCATTCGCAGCTTTGTCTGAAGCTCCTGTCCTGGCAGGTTGGCGAGGAAGCTCAGGTCTTCGTTGCTGTCTGTCCATGATCAGGAACTAATAAATCATCAAAAGACGCCAAATTTTCATGACTTAATGTCCAATTTTTATATGTTGTCAGTACTACCCTAGCTGAGATCAATCATTTGAATAATTTTCTCTTGAAATCGCTCTCGAGTGTCTTGTTTTTTCCCAACAACATGATATTGGCAATCATCTTGAGTTGGCAGTAACTTGGATTTGGAGTTCTTTTTCTTACAAGGCAAGCATGAATTAGCACAACTTTTCAGAGAAACAAGGTGGTAAATGGCACCATACATATTATATATATATATATATATGTCTGGGTAAGATGGAACAATGAATTAATCTAAGTCTGTAACCATCATGATGAAGCAGTGAAGCAACATATCCTGTTACACAAACAGTGGCCTTGTTATCACCATCTTCCCTCTCTGTTTCTCTCTCGAGCGCTACTGTATTTCATTCATCATGTGTGGTGGTCATTTGTTTAGCAGCAGCCTTTGGATTTTATCCTTAGTTTGTGAAAGAACAGCCATCATATTCATAGGACATCTATATATAATGGCATTGGCTGCCATCACACCTTCCGTTCGGGGTAGGGTGGATGTAGGGAGAGTTTTGGGACTAGGCTATATTAATATTAAGTTGGGACTTTGTCAGAATTTTTACACACACACACATATATATATAATATATAATATATAATATATTACTGTTGTTTCAGCCCACGCCAGCCTTCCCCTACATCCGCCGATGGTTTGGGGGGTCGAGTCAGTTTGCTTGATTTCTGTAAAGAATAGGCTTGTTTTCCATTATTGATTTCATTTTTTTTTATTAAAATTATTGCTTTTGCACGGTCTCTCATAATTCGTATTCTCAATTTCTGTAAAAGAGATAAATCGCAAGTAAAGATTTTAACTTACTATGCAAGGTAAGAAATCAAACCCACAATCTACTGGTGCGAATTCTAACTTATCGTGGCCCAAACACTTAATTTGTGTTCTAGGAGTTTCATTTTTTTTCTTAATTTATATATGTTTTTACTTGGTATTTTTATGAGGGTTAATCTAAAAAATTATAAAGACGGACCCCACGTACATGAGGCCCGCGCCTCCTTCATTGGTGGGCAAATGTTATGTTGCCCGCCAGTAGACAACATAGCAGAGCCCTAGATATTATATAAAGAGAAAGTGTTTGTATCATAACAAAACATGAATGCTAAATATTGTCTCTGATCAACCCACGAGTGAATTCTAAATACAAATACGAATTCTTTGAACCTTATATATCCAACACTAGTCAAACAACCTTTTATCTTGCCCAAGTCGAAATATGATCATTTGGATTTTAGTCATTTTACCAACACTAATTTTGATAAAAAAAAATTATTTAATGTAATTGTGATACTGCGGTATATTTCTATATGAAAGTTGCCTACATGATATTATCTTGTTCAATGCCATACAAATAATAATAAAAAAAAACTATAATAATGTGACCTTTTTATTTTATGATAGTCCAAGAATAAAACATGAGTAATCAATAGCACAATATATGTATTTTTTTTATTGAATTAGTTAGTCTATAAATAAATATTATTATTATGAACCATTTAAGGTAGCTTATTAATTTATTTATTGTGAACCATTCAGTCTAAAAATATCATTATTTTAAATCATTTAAAATAATATTATTAACTTCTTTACTCTTAATAATAATCTGCGATCACTTAAATAACTAAGGTTGCGTTATTATTATTGTTTTCAAGTCATTTTTAGTTTTTAATTTTCTAAAATAATGAAAACGCGTTTTCTTTATTATTTTTAAAAATAAAAAAAATTATAAATAAAACTCAAAACAACAAATTTTTGTTTTAAATGTTTTCATCCAAACGACAATGTTATGTTGCCTAGTGAGAAGGGCATAGGCACCATGCACAAGCGTGAGCCCCACTAGCATGGGCCCGCACCCCCATCACTGCTAGGCAAATGCTATGTTGCCCGGCTGTGGGCAACATAGCAAAACTCTTCATCCAAAACAAACTTTAAATTCAAAATACATTTATTTATTCATATTTTATTATTGTAATGGAAACAAATATTATAAAATTCATTAACTTTAAAATGTGTATATTGTTTAATAATATATTAACATTCAATTTTTTTAATTTATTGAATAATCAAATTTATTAAATAAAATATTATTAAAAAATTATTTTTAAAATTTTAAAGATAACAAGTTTTCTAATTTTCTGTTTTGAGAAATAGTTTTTCAAAATGACAAAGAGAATACGTTTTCAATTTTTTAAAAACAGATTACCAAAACAAAAAATTAAAAATAAATTCAAAATAAAAAATAAAAAAATAAAGAGAACACAATCTAAAAAACACACCATTCAAGCTTAAAGATCTAACTAATGGGTGACTCCAATATCTATCATCTTAAGATGGATGGGCTCATTTATTAAAAGTAAGGAAAAATATGTTTGGTGCCAGTTTTGGTGTTTCTTTTAGTTTTAAAAATGAAGAAGAGAGAAGTAGGGAAATGAGATATATTTTGCCATTTTATCTTAATTTTGAATAGAAAAAAGTCATTATTATTTTTTTTTTGTTATCAAATTAGATCGAATATAAATCACAATCAAACTCTCAATCATACACGAAAATAGAATTTTATGTAAAAAAAATTAATTAAAAAAATTACAGATAAAAATAATAAAGTATTACTATAATAATATTGATATAATGGTAACATTGACTCTTGTCAAATAAATGATATTTGTGTGTGTTTTACAGATTGGTAATAAATGGTAAATGCATTTGGTTAAAATCTAGAAAGAAAGAAAGTCAAACCTGAAAGTCAAAGCCGAAAGTCCACACTTGACACTTGTTTTTCAAATTGGTAACAAACTATAAACCAATGCTGCATTTAATATTTATTGTTCCATTTTTTTATTTGGATTTTTTAAATCACATGCAAATAGAAAAAAGAAAATTTGTCACTTAGAGTTAGGGGCAAATTTTCTCTTTAAGCCTTTCTATAGGTCTAAATTTTCTATATTGGATGTGGTCCCCTTTTCTAATTATGTGAGTTTTTTTTATAATTTATTATTAAATGAATGAACTTTGAATAATAAAAATAATCAATGAGTTATAAGAGGAGTGAATTTTTTAATAATTCATTCTTAAAAATAATAAATTTTATATGTATTACAAAGTTCGATGCAGATATGCAGGAGTGGAGAAGGGACTGGGGTCTACGCTCCCTTCTAATTTTATCCAGGTCGTTTAAATCTTATATTGTCTGATGTAAATAACATAATAATCTACTTATTTTATATTATTTATTCTAAATTAACACTAGTAATGGATTAGCGTTAAATTTATAAATTTTATATAATTAAAATAGTAATAAATTATTTATCCCAACGAGAAATGAATGTTTTCAAAATTTTGTTGGGGACGGACTAAAATTAACGACCATTTATGTTTACTTGGAAAATTTTATAGCATTTGATTTTTTTAAAATTGTGAATTGAAATAGAATCCTAACAATACAATATTACTAAGAAAAGCATGGGAACATATTCAACTGCCACTACAGCTATAAGAACGCAATTACATTAATAAATTGACATTTATTCCCGTAAGAGGGAAGCAGGGGGAGAGTTTGCTTCCAAAGACCAAGTCCTCTTTAATGCCTCTTCTTTTTACCATTTTCATCGAAACACGCCCTTAGCTGCCTCGGTCCTCCCTTCTCTCTCTCTCTCTCTCTCTCCCCCTGCCTTGTCCTCCTTCCTCCCCCCAACTCCGGTGCGTTGAATCCGTGGATGATAAACCCTCAAAATCAAAACCCATTGAGATAGCTTCAGATTCATCCAAACCCACAAAGCAATATCTCCCCGTTTGCTCCTTGATTGTCATGTATAGATCTGGAGCTGTGATGGCCTGGAATGTGTTCAAGTTCTGTACGGCCCTGCGTGGCCTGGGCTCAATCATGATCTTGCTGGTCCTCGGAGTTGTCGGCGTCACGTATTACGCCGTCGTTATCTCCAATTACGGCCCGGCTTTGGTCGGGGGTGGTGTCGGTTTTCTCACTGCAGTTGCCGTCTTGATCTTGTTCCATATTCTCGTAAGATTCTCAAATTTCTACTTTCTTTCGTTCCTGGATTTGGCTTTTTCTGGGTTTTGAATTTGGGGAGTTCTGCTCAGTTTTAAATAATTTAAGTAAGATTCTTGGCAATTTGAGAAAATTAGGTGGTCAGAAATGTCTTGTTTGATTGTAATTGGAAACCAGCCTTCTCAAGTGCTGTAAAAAGAAAGGAAAAAAGAAACTCTTATTTTTCCTGAGTTCCTGGTGGGCATTATTAAATTGTATATCAGATTTAGTTCTTAACTTCGTATAGCAAGGGAATTGGAAGATAAGGTAATTTCAGCTTCTTCTTATGTTTTCAACTATGATGGAATTTTCTGATGGATTTTGTAGTCTTAAGCATTTCCATTGATGTGGAGATAATTAGATATTAATTGTACATTGGATCCATTGGCTATTTTTATTTAGGATTCACTATGTATTGCTTCAGTAAATAAAGATCCGGAGTAGTACTGGTGATCTTTGTCAATTTTAGTAGTAGTTTGACTGTATGAATGTTACTAAAATTGCAATTTTCCTTCTTATCTCAATTTTTTTGTTAAATAATTGAGATTCGGACAAGATTGGAGTTCTGCAGTTTTGCCCGTTATTTCATTAAATGAGAACGGAAGCTTATATAATAAACATTAGTAGCTAAAAAGCATTTGACCGTATGAATTCTGTAGTTAGTGATGCTATTGTGGAGTTACTTCACTGTTGTCTTTACGGATCCGGGTAGTGTGCCACCCAATTGGAGACCTGCCTTGGATGAAGAGAGAGGTGATACTGATCCTTTGACTGCGCCAGAATTCAATAGCATGCCGGGGGACCCATCAAACCCAAGGATCCGATATTGTCGGAAATGCAACCAACTGAAACCACCTCGTTGCCATCACTGTTCTGTGTGTGAGTTCATAAATTCAAATCTTTAAAACACTGACTTCTAATCGTTTCAGAGAGAATGAATTGGATTATTTATTATTTCAGGTGGGAGATGTGTGCTGAAAATGGATCATCATTGTGTATGGGTTGTCAATTGTGTTGGAGCATTGAACTATAAGTATTTCCTTCTTTTCCTGGTATGCCTACTTTGAAGCACTGGTTTTTTATTGTTGATTTCTCATATGTTAGGAGCTAATTGCATTATTAAAAAGTTAGCTGTTTTCTATGAGCAAGTTTTAGATTTTTATAATATGTTGTGCAATCAACAGTTAACATGCTTCTTGGAAAATCTTATTCCCAATTCTTGGTATTCTGAAACAAGCACTCTTGTTACCCCGCTTTCTGATGACTAACATTTATTTTGACTATCTAAAGGTTATTATAATTTTTTTCCAATGAATGTATCAAGTAGCATGGAAATGCTTTTGTGTAGTTCAAATTTTCTAGCTTTGCTGTTGGAATGAATGGATTTTGTGTGTTGTTTCCTGTTTTCTTTTCTCTTCCCCTTGCCCCCTCTTCTAGGTGGTCCTTTCCATATGAGATAGTTGTTCAGTAATCCCCTTTAAATGGGTGTGGAGGTTCAAAATATAGGATCACATGGTTAGCTAACTCTCAAAAGGCTAGCTCTGATGGGTTTTGCATAAGAAGCGGGTGGTGCTGTACTTTCCCTGTGTGCTATTACAAGGCATTTTGAGAAACCTCTGATTGCTGCCTCAAGACATATTTTTATTTTCTTTAGATATTGGTCCTTGCTTATTGGGGGTGTTGGAGGAGATGACTGGATTCTGGAGGGCTTAACCTTTGGCATTGCTTGTGGAAAGAAATACTTGAATATGCAAGAAGAAAAATATTATCTTTCACTAGGTTATATGGTTAACAGTATCATTTGAGAAAGAACTAATAGTCATTATCAAAATACATAATCTTTGAAAAGATATGGAAACAAATCGAGCTGGTCATGCATACAACAACAGTAACATATCCAGCCTTTATCCCACTATGTGGGGTTGACTACATGAATTCTAGACTTTTATGTATTTCTGTCTTTTGTCATATCTTCATTTAGGTCTATACACTTCATATCAAACTTTAATGTTTCTTCTAAAGTCTTCTTGAATCTGCCTCTACATCTTTATTTGACTAATTGTTCAATTTCATCAACTCTCCTCACCGGAGCGTCTCTTGGTCTCCTTCTCACATGACCAAACCATCTTAGTCTAGTCTTTCTCATATTCTCCTCGATTGGCACTACTTCTACCTTATTACGAATAACTTCATTTCTAATTTTATCTTTTCTTGTATGGCCGCACATCTATCTTAACTTAACATCCTCATCTCCGCTACGCTCGTCCTTTGCTTATGCTGGTATTTGACTGCCCAACATTCTGAGCCATATAACAAGGCTGGTTTTATAGCTGTCCTATAGAATTTTCTTTCAGTTTTAATGGTATTTTACCATCACATAACACCTCCGATGCATTTCTCCATTTTAGCCAACCTGCCTTAATTCTACGTGTGACATTCTCATGAATTTCTCCATCTTTTTGAATCATTGATCCCAAATATCGAAAATGGTCTTTTCTTTGTAAGATTTGGTCTTCCAATTTTATTATAACATCCTCTACTCTTGTATTCTTACTAAATTTACATTCCATATATTCTGTTTTCTTTCTACTTAATTTAAATCCCTTAGATTCTAACTTGTTTCTCCACAACTCAAGTAATTTAAATCCCTTAGATTCATGCATGAGGGGAAAAAATATGTTTTGTCAAGGTTATTTTGCATGTGTTTCAATTTGGTTTGTCGTGCAAACTATCAGAGCAGGGGCATGCTCATTGATTTCATTCCTTTCTGAAGGGAACAGAGGTTAGCATGGTTGTCTTGTCTTTGAAGTTGGTAATCCCTGACATGTGGATGAATTGGGTATGGTTTGTCTTTTATTCTTCTGTAGAACATATTGGTAATCTATTCTAACAATAGCTGTTAGATTTGATGACATCGTTAGTAACCTTCAAGGGTACAGGATTTCAAAACCCTGGCAAAACCTGAGGTTTTTGAACTACCCCTCAATGGCAAGTTCTCTCAAGTTGTCAACTCTTGTAATTTCCAGATCTTCAAAGAACAAACACTCAAAGTTGGTATCATGCACATGCTCTTGACACTTGTCATGCATTAGATATCTCAAAATACGTGTAGGAATTCTACTCAATGTATATATGACATGGTAGACATCCCACATGGCTTGTCCTTTGGTGATGACTTGTACGATGTGCCAAAATATGTGTACAACAGTTTATTAGTTATTGAGCTCTGTTCAACAAAGTTACATCTTTGATGATTCCTTTATCCATGATTGAGCTGCGAGTCCAATCATCATTAGATGAGTTTGGCCTATTGTAGAACTTGATAACTTCAAATTGGTGAGGGTCAATGTAATATCCCAAGAGTCCAGAGAATGGTAGTATATATTGAGGATAAGTAAGGAAGGAAACTGAAGCAAGCAGTAAATTCTTGCTTGATTAATAGACTAGAAACAAGAAAGGGATTAAATACAATAGTTATTCTTATCTATTCTCCTATAAAGTAAGAAATGGGATAAGATATGCTATCTCCTAAATTTTAGGATACCTTATCTCCTAAATTATAGAAGCTAATCAAACTTTAAAATACAAGTTTACATCTAATCTACAAGACTTTAAAGTCTTATCATTATCCCATCTTTTGAGTCTCTTCAAATTTTGAATTTCTCTTCTTCGTTCAACACTCCCCCCCAAGCTGAGGAGTAGATGCTAGTCATCCCTAGCTTGCCAATTAGAAATTCAAATTCGGGTCTTGCCATGGCCTTTGTGAATATATTCGCAATTTGATCATTGGTAGGAATATAAGACAACATTATTTCCCCTTCTTCAATTTCTCGTTTTATAAAGCTTCTGTCTATCCTAACATGTTTCATGCGATCATGTTGGATAGGATTCATTACTATGCTTATTGCTGACCTACTATCACTGTATACCCTTGTAGGTTGAACCAAGGGTATCTTCAGATCTCCCAATAGCTTTTCTAACCAAATAACTTCACATATTCCTTGAGCTATAGCTCGAAATTCTGCCTCAGCACTGCTATGAGTCACCACTAATTGCTTTTCACTTCTCCATGTCACAACATTTCCCCATACCTTGGTACAATACCCAGTTGTTGACCCGCTGTCCTCAATTGAGCCTGTCCAATTTGCATCCACAAATCCTTCAATTTCCCTTTTCTTGGTTTTCTGAAACATCATTCCTTTTCCAGGGGTTCCTTTAAGATATCTTAGTACATGAAAGACGACATCCATGTGTCTTTGTGTGGGTGAATGCATGTATTGACTTATTTTACTTACTGTATAGGCTATGTCAGGCCTAGTAAGAGACAAATAAATCAATCTTCCTACCAAACGTTGATACCTTTCCTTGTCTACGGGGATATCATCATCTTCTTCTCTTGATTTCTAGCCTTTGTTTAGTGGAGTTCCAGTAGGTCTACAAGCCATCATCCCGGTGTCCTTTAGCAAATCAATGGTGTACTTCCTTTGTGAGATAAATAACCCTTCTCGGCTTCTAGCAACCTTCATGCCTAAGAAGTACTTCATAGGCCCGAGATCCTTGACTTCAAATTTGGCCTTCAACTGCCCCTTTAAGGTTTCAATCTCTTGTATGTCATCTCCTGTTATATTAATATCATCAACATAAACAATTAAAATAGATATATTTCCATTTTCTGTGGTTTTCACAAACAAAGTATGATCGATATGTCTTTGTTGATACCCAAACTGAATTAAGGTCATGCTGAATTTTTTGAACCAAGCCCTAGGTAATTGCTTCAAACCATATAATGACTTCCTCAATTTGCAAACATTTCCTATACCAGCCTCATCTTCAAAATCTGGTGGGATTTTCATATATATTTCCTTATCCAAGTCCCCATTTAGAAATGCATTTTTAATATCAAATTGAAATAGTGGCCAATCTAAATTTACAGCAATAGAAATGATTACCTAGATAGAATTTAATTTTGCCACAGGAGCAAAGGTCTCCTCATTGTCTATCTCATAGGTTTGAGTAAAACCTTGGGCTACCAACCGAGCTTTATATCTTTCAACACTGCCATTAGATTTGTGCTTCATAGTAAATACCCATTTGCATCCAACTATTTTCTTGTCTAAGGGTTTTTTCACTATATTCCATGTACCATTCTCAACTAGTGCCTTCATTTCCTCCATAACTGCTACTTTCTGTTTAGGATCTTGCATAGCTCCCTGGATGTCTTTTGGAACTACTATACTGTCAACTTTAGCAATAAAACCTCTGAATTCAGGAGATAACTTAACATAAGTCAAATGATTTTTGATAGGATATTTTGCACAAGACCTTACCCCCTTTCGTAGGGCTATTGGCATTGCCCAATCTAACCCATCCTTAGGTATAGCATCACTGTCAGTGCCATGTTCTATGCTGTTTCTTGACATATCTCCTTCAAAGCTGCAGTCATGCTCTGATGGACCAGCTTTTGGTAGAGATGATTGGCACTGCTGCAGCCCTATTTGGTTCCTTGGTAGTCGGGAATAGACAAACTGAGGCTGGGAACCAACGGTCTGAGGCTGGGATGAATAGGACTGATCAGAACAATGGTTAGAAGCTGCTGGTTTTGAATCAGGGGCTGTTTCAGGAACTTTTGGGGTTGTTTCAAGAGCTGCTGGGCTGGTTTCAGGAGTTGCTGGGCTTGTTTCAGGAGCTACTGGGGCTGCTGTTGTTATAGGGATTGATTCCACTGTCAGTGTATTGTCATAAGTTGGAGTTTCTCCCCCTTGAGAATACACTGGCAGTGAAAAAGGAAGGGCAGAGATAGGATCAGCAGGTATATCCATGGAGGAGGTGGACTGATAGAAGGGAAGATCTTCATAGAATGTAACATCGGTGGAGATGTAATACTTGCGGTTCATAGGGCAGTAATAACACTTGTAGCCCTTTTGGGTAGGGGAATAACCAATGAATAGACATTTTAGGGCCTTGGGATCAAGCTTAGTGTGAGAAATACTGTTGTTGTGAACATATACAACACAACCAAACACTTTAGGCTCAAGAGATTGTAAGAATGGGGCATGAGGATACATAGCACAAAGGGCTTCAAGGGGTGTTTGGAAGTTCAATGTCTTGGAGAGAAGACGATTTATGAGATAGGTGGCCGTGAGAATTGCCTCCTCCCAATAAGAATTAGGGACATGAGTGGTGAACAACATGGCTCTAGCAACTTCTGAGAGATGCCTATTTTTTCTTTCGGCCACACCATTTTGTTGTGGTGTGTAGGGACAAGAACTTTGGTGCACAATCCCATTGTCAAGTAGGTAATTGGTTATGCCATGTGAAAAATATTCCCTCCCATTATCAGTTCTAAGAATATGAATAGAAGTTTGAAACATATTCAAGACAAACTTATGGAATTGTTTGAAAATACTGCTAGCTTCGGATTTCTCTTTCATAAGATATACCCAACAAGCCTTAGAGTGGTCATCTATGAAGGTAATAAACCACCTAGAGCCTGAAATATTTGGGAGTTTAGAAGGGCCCCAAATGTCACTATGAACCAAATGAAATGGTGATGAGGGTTTATAGGGTTGGATGGAATGATGAGCTCGAGACTATTTTGCAAGAGTACATTGTTCACATGAAAGAGTGTGATCTTTATTGATGAAGAATTAAGGGTACAAAAATTTAAGATAAGGGAAACTAGGATGTCCTAAACGTTTATGCCATAACATAGCTTTGACATTTGAATTAACATTTAGAACAACTTTATTCGAATGGAATGGATTTGAGGGACTTCCTTTCAACCAATAGAGACCATCCTTAGCTTCAGCACTGCCAATCATCATCCCTGAGGCTTGGTCCTGAAATAAACAGAAGGATGGGAAGAAAATCACTTTGCAATTCATGTCATTTGTAATTCTATTCACTGATAACAGATTGTAGCTTAATCCTGGCACATATAGGACTGCATTAAGTTTTAGGTTAGAAATACAAACTTTGCCAAATCCCAAGGCAGGAGAAATAGTACCATCAGCCATAGAGATCTCAATCAGTGTTGGACATGGCCTATATTCAGTCATACAGTCCATAGAATTAGACATATGGTCAGATGCCCCAGTGTCTATTATCCATATATCCTTTGGAAGCCGTTTTGACACCAAAGAGTAGTGAGGATTACCTTGCAGAGCAACTGATGCTGTAGATTGATTATTAGAAGGGCTAGCCAAGCTATTACCCTGATTTAACAGTCGGTACAGGGTTTGGATTTGTTCATCTGCTAGATTCAAATATGTTCTTTGTCATTTTTCCACTGGTTTTGGTCCATTCTCACTGGGTGTAGCAGCTACATAAGCTGATCTGGTACCTTCTCTCTTATTCTTTGGCTTCCAATTGGTAGGTTTGCCATGGATCTTCCAACAAGTCTCTCGTGTATGATATGGTTTCTTGCAATAATCACACCATTGCTTCTCCCTCCCTGCATCTTTTTGGACAAACTCCCCTTGCTTAACAGTAACAAGAGCAGAGTGTTGATGAGCTAGGCCATCAGCCGATTGAAGCATCACCTTGCGTCAGCTTTCTTCTCGTCTAACTTCTGCAAAAACTTCTCTTAAAGTAGGCAGAGGCTTAGTACCTAAAATCCTGCCACGCACTTCATCTAAATCACTATTAAGTCCATGGAGAAAATAAAAAATCCGATCTTTTTCAACCATCTTATTGTACTTAATACTATTAGCAGTATTCTCCCAAGCAATAGTATTAAGTACAATAAGATGGTTGAAAAAGATCGGATTTACCTTGGACCGACCTGATTGCCCGGTTTGGGCCGGGCCCATAGGTTATAGGGGAGAAGGTGACGGTCTCTGCCAAAGGCTTATGTATCGGGGCTTCCTTCGATTCCTATGTCTAAAAAAAAAAAAAAAAAAAAAAAAAAGTCTTTATCATTATCCCATCTTTTGAGTCTCTTCAAATTTTGAATTTCTCTTCTTCGTTCAACAGAAACACCACCAGTTGGATACCTTTTGGGCTGAATGTAGGCAAAGAACTCCTGGGTTAAGCGTGCTTGAGTTGGGGAAGCTCAAGAATGAGTGACCTCCTGGAAAGTTCCCATAGGCCCATCAGGGTAAGTTGTTCTAGTCCTTCCTATCGCTCCATACGGGATGTTACAGGTGGTATTAGAATCGACCCTTGGAGAAGGTGGTTCGATGAGGGCGGGGAGTGGTGTCGGGGTGCGAGGGCCTGAACAAGGAGCGGCTCCTGGTAGGCTTTTAGGATGACAGCCTCTAAATGGGAGAAGATTTGAGACCAGTTATAAGGTCGTATGATGAGGGCGCCATGCGCTCAAGGGGGGAGAATGTAATACCCCAATAGCCTAGAGAATGGTAGTATATATCAAGGATAAGTAAGGAAGTAAACAATACCAGCTGAATACCTTTTGGGCTGAATGTTGGTAAAGAACTCTCGGGTTAAGCGTGTTTGAGATGGGGAAACTCAAGGATGGGTGACCCTCTGAGAAGTTCGCGTAGGCTCATCAAGGTAAGTTGTTCCGATCCTTTCTATCGCTCGATGCAGGATGTTACAGTCAAGATGGTGTGTGCACTGAATAGTTGGTTGAAGTTGGGTCCATCTAACAGTTGGAATATATATATATATATATATGGGGAATTATTAATGACTGGCGTTCTTAAATTTATTGTTAAAAATTATGATATTTTTGACTTGAAATCCATCGACATGTTTAATTGTTCTTTATCTTCCATAGCTGCACCCCATTTTTCTAAGCTCATGACATTGACCTTGGCCAAGTATTTGCACATAATATTACTTGCTTGTCCTTTCAGGTTTTCTCTTAAAACTTCAACCTTACCGGCTTTGTCTCTCATATAATACCTATTTGGCACCGTAAAATAGAATCAGCAAATGAAAATGGAAAAATAAGAAGGAAAATATCTTTGTTATGTTTTGTCCCCCATGGAGCCAGCTTCCCCCACCCACTCGCATGTTTGTTATTCATTCTGTTAACATTTCTAGTCAATTCCTCTATCTTAATATTTTATTTAGTATTCATTGACCTTAGGCAGAACTACCTTATTAATAAACTAGAACAATGTGTGTGTGCTTTCTTGCATGTACATGCGTGATTTAGCATCTGACTTCATCAGAAAATGAAAAGGAATAGGAGGAGCTGGAAACATGTTAAGGTTCTGTGCTTGATCAAAATTATAACGTCTGGTGGTGTGACGCCAAAGGATATGCTCCAATGCTATTGGGTTTATCTACTTGGTTCTTTTCATCCCATCAGGAGCTTGGAGATTGGTGGACTGAAACATGGATATTGAGACTTAATCCTTGCCTATCATTTCTATCTATGGCTATATCTTCTATAAGGTGTTGTTTGATCTAATGAGTTTATACTGGTTGTCAGCTGACCAATGCAACCCTCCTTTATTTGAGCTTGAGAACATGGTGTCAAATTCAGTATATTGATGTCTTTAGATAACAAGGCACATACTATATTATCGTGTATAATTTATGTGGGTAGGCATCTATTTTTCTAGATTGAAGTTGATTTACGTTAAGGTTTGGCAAAACTGGTTTTGTGTATCTTCCCACAATAACATATCAAGTCATTATCCCACTACGTGAGGTGGGCTACATGAATTCTAGCTCATATGCCATTTCTATCTATGGCCTTTTTTGTATCTGCCAAACAGAAGAAAAAAAAGGATTAGTTTTATGGTTCATGTTAAAAAATCTAAATTTCTAAGCTTACCTGGACAAGTTCTTGAAATTCATCAAGATTTTGTGTTATGAGAGGGGAATGTTATTGTTCGTCTGAATCTACCCATCCCTAATTGAATGAGCCATATTCTGGCATTTTTTCTGTTGCAACTTGGAACACCATCACAAGATTCATATGCCTAGAACTTTGAATTCTGTCATTCTACGAACAAATATGTTCTTGATGGTGTCAATTTAATGGTCTTGTACTTTTTCTGTTGGTTCCTAATATTCTGGTTATGCTTGACTTAATTTTCATGTATTTTCTCTGTTTGTTACTGGTACATGTGGGAAGGTTCCTGCTCGTATGCCATTCCTAATCTTACTGGATTAAGGGTTAGTATTAAAATACATGTAGGAAGGTTCCTGCTGTGTTTGCTGGGACTGTTATTGTCTCATCAACATCGTTTTCATATGCGAGCCCAAAGAGGTTAGGGAATAAATACTGAAATTGCTGATGCTTGCACCAAGAATTAAGCCATAATTTCACTCTTAACTCCACTACCAATCTCAAAAGAAACAAATTTTAAAAAATCATACACCTACCTTATTACGAATAACCTCATAAAATTAGAAATGAGGTTATTCGTAATAAGGTAGGAGTAGTGCTGTCGACGTTCAATTTCAGCCGACCGTGATTTGTTTGGGCCGCGGTGAGTGAATCCAAAATGCCAAGAAGAAGAAAACAAAGATCCCAGATATGAGCGAACACAAGCAATTTTCACATGGTTCGACTAGAATGATACTTACTCCATGACCGTACTCTGATTATTCTTCCAGAGTGGCGGTATCTCTGACCCCTATTTATAATGAGGGGCCTTTACAATTTGGATAAGATATAAAAATATAAAGATGATATAATGGGAGATAAACAGTCCTTATCATCTGCACAAAACCTGGAGTGGGATCCTCATTACGAGGAGTATGGTCCGTTTCAGATAAAGTAAATGGGCCCTGCTTCAGGTTGTTCAACAGCTTTGTCATTTATGCGAGCTAGAGGATTTAGGCTAGTGATCTGGACGGTCCAGTGAACTAGGGGTTTTACTGGGAGCTCGTTAGTCGATCGCTGAGAGCTCGCTAGAAGCTTCGCCGGAAGCTCGCAAGGAGCTCGTTTTATGTGCTTCGGATTTCGGGGGTGTATGAGCTTTCTTTGATGAGGTCGTCTGGACCTTCTGGGCTCCAGGCGATTGGACCGGCCCACCGGATTGAGTCTAGCCCATAAGGGGTGGTGCGGGAAATGCATATAACACAAGCCCCCTAGCTCGCAGTGCGATTTTCGGACTGGGAGTTGACGTGTGTCAGCTGTTAACTCACCTTTCAGACTTCTGCCCAATTGCTTCAAATCTCGTTGTTTCACGTAGCACGTCTTGTCTGCGGTGCATTTAGTGCTCACGTTTCCCTATTACTGCTCATGATTATGCCGGTGGGACCCATAAGTTATTGCGCGGCCGATAGATGCGAAGCATGCCATAAGCCGCTCTGATCCGATGGCTAGAATCGATCGGTCTGAAGGTATAAATAGTGGAGGATGTTACCCTTTTTCCCCCCTTTTCACGCTATTTTGAAATCTTTTCTCGCTTTTGCCTTCTTTTCTCGAGACTTCTATCGCTACCAGGCTCTCTCGTTCGTGTCGTTCAGGCGCCGACCATCTCTGTCCGAGGCTTGCTTCAAGCTCTCATACCGTCGGTAGGCTCAATGATAGGTAAGTCCACCGTGACCTTCTCTTTCTTTCGTAAGGTTGCCCATCGTCGGTTAGCCGTCAATGGTCCTTTTGGTCTTTTCTGATTCCACCGGTGTCACTTCCATTTTCTAGGGGAGCGACTTGAATCGGTTGGTTAGGCATCTACCGAGCCTTCGGGCACAATGACCTTAGGATTAGTCTTCCATGGAATACCGGGCTCGTAGTTGCAGCCCCTTCGCCTTAGGCGGCACCTTATTGCAAAGTGCGTGGCCTAAAAAATAGAGAATATTTTTAGGGCTTTTCTAGTTCTTTGAGGTCTGGTTCGCGACCTGCGATTTGACTGTTCTTTCTTTCTCTTTGTAGATGTCCGACCATATTTGAGAAAATTCGGGTCAAAAGCGCTGCAACCATATCATAGGAGAAAATGATACCTCGAACTCCGAAGATTGCCTTGTGATGGAGGGTCAAAACTTTGAGGGGATGAGCTCGCGATCTAAGGAGGTCGTCGACGTGACTTCTTCTGAAGCCGACTTGGAGGTCTAAGATCAGGTCCCTGACGGAAGTACGGGACGCGAGGTTTTTAAAAGATTTCCATCCAAAGCCAAACCTCACGAGGTGGCAACTTGTGCTCAGGAATTTCGTCTCCCTAGGAACTGCCGAGTATATATCCTTGCTCCGAGCTCTTATGTAGCCTATCCACCATCTGATTTCATAGCCATTAGCCCCCAACATCTCGAGTCTGGGTTTAGGTTCCCTATAGCTCTATACCTTCTTGACCTTTTGAATGAGGTCAAGCTAGCACCCTTTCAATTGACACCAAATTCGTACGCCCAACTCACTTCTTTGGTTATCGTATTTCTCAAAAATAAACTTCCTCTTCCATCACCAAAACTAGTAAAATTTCTTTTTTTCTTCAAAAACGCCAAGGACGGGCTGTATTATTTGGCAGCTCGTCCTTTTCCATATTAGGCCGTCCTTCCACAGGGTAAAGTGAAGGGGAAATCCAATGTGGGCGATTACAAGTCCAGTTGGTTTTTTGTGTCTTGCCCTTCATTTTCCTCACTCAGAAATTTCAGCTTCGCACTGACCCCAGGCAAGAGCATATCAGCTCGCGCGGGCTCTTTTACCTTTTATGTACATAACTTGACTTCCTCATCATGTGAAGTAGATTTTGGGAGCAAGAGGCCAATTTTATCAGCCGACGAGATCGACGTCCTTAACAAGCTTGTCGCTGTGGGGTCGGGTTAAGAGATTCTTGAGCTTGCAGACGAGCTTCTTAGAGAAAACGAACTTGTGCCCCCTCTTAACGCTGAGATTATCAAGAGAAATCACATCGGGGTCTTGGGCACAAAGGTCCTCCCGTTTACCTTCCAGGTCGCTGAGTCAAGCAACAAAAGAGGGGAAGACGATCAAGGTGAAGATATGGTGGACCTCGACCTCCTCGAGCCGAAGAGTTCTAGGGCGAGATTGGGTGCTACTTCGTCTGCAACCCCGAGCTCAAGCTCACGGGGAGGGAGGTCGGATCAGTCACAACTGCGGTCGCGTCCTTAGCAACAACAACAACCACTTTAGCAGTCAAAACATCACCATCAGCAGCAAGAGCAACGGCAACGAGCCCTATCGCAGCAATCACAACAACAAAAGCACCCCCAACAGCAACTAGGGCAGCAAGCTCCTGCCTCCCATGATCATGGTTTGAGCGGAGCTCGCGAGAAGGAGGTAGTGAGGGAGGCTCAGAACGCCCCTGCCGCGGGCTCGAAGGGAAGGCCCGATCAGCCGCAACAGAGGGAGGATAGTAGGAGCAAACGGGCTAAGGTCCCTGAACAGGAGCCAGTCTTGGAGGCCCTGCTGGGAGGGATCTATGTTGGCCCTCTCCTGGACTCCATGCCCACTCTTTTCCCAGCTAAGTAGATGTTGCCGGAACTCATCATGTTGACTACCAACAAACACTCTTAATTTCACCAACCTCTTCGCCACTGAAGTTAGAATCATGAAAAGGACATATAGTAGATTGGGATACTTGTGAGTATGCTCTTAATGAGTGTGACTGTTCCACCTTTCAAGTTTCAACAAGTAATGTCTTCCCCAAGAGTCAAGTCTCTTTTCACATCATCCTGTCACTCTGTCCCAAGCTATTATAGACTTAAAAGAGGAGCTTAGAGGAAGGCCTAGATATGTAGAATGTAAGGAACTTTGCAGCCCAGAGTCTGAGCTAAGGAAATGCTATTATGACTGCCCTTAGAGTAATAGTTTTGCTCTTATCCAATTTGGTTATTGAACCAGACACAACCTCAAAACACAAAAGGACACTCTTAAGAAACCTCAAGCCCCTTTCCCTAGGCTCCCTAGCAAGAGATGGGTGTCATTGCTGTGAGTGAGTGTTTCTCTCTTTAATCTAATTTTGTAGTTTGGTCTCCTCAGTTCAGGCATAATTTCTAAGGATTGAGAAATTGAATCAACTATGGATGACTTTGACTTACTCTAGGATAGGATGGAGGGAAGACAATGTGGAATGGCATCCATTGACAGGAGGAGCCTTTCTTTTTGGATCTATGAGACTTTCTGACAAAGGCAAAGAGAATTTCCCTTGGGTGCCATTTTATGTGCAGATTCTCTCTTCTCATGCCATTCTTACTTTGTTTAATCTAAGGAAGTGGGGGCATTTTGTGATTGGTTGGTTCTACGTGCTTGTGCAAGTGGGGTGGGAAATTGGTTGATCATTTATTCTTGTATTGTCCAGCGGGTCATGATGGAGGCTCAATTTCTCCTTTTTTTGATGTATCATGTGTGGTGTCAGTTTTCGTACTTGAGCTTTTGTGTTGATGGAGACAGCTTGCTCGAACTGAAGACAGAGTAACATTTAGAAGATTACTCCTTTTTGTGTTTTGAGATATATTTGGGGAGAGAGGATATGAGTGCTTTTGAGAGTGTTGAGAACCTATTTTTTTGTCTAAAGGGAACCATTCTCATTTCCCACTTTTTGTGAGTTGTGGCTTATCCTCCCCCATAGAGCTCTTTTGTCTTTTTTTAGATGATTTCTGCAAGTAGTTTGTTTACATGTTTTTGAAACAGGGTTGCCCCTTAAAGTGTCTTTTCTGCAATATATTTTGTTACTTATCAAAAAAAAAAAAAGAAGAAGAAGTAATATTCAATTCTCAAATAGTTGATTTCATTTCTTGTTGGTGCAGTTCTACACATTTCTTGAGACCACTCTTGTGACATTATCTCTGCTGCCGCATTTTATAGCATTCTTTAGTGATGAAGAGATACCTGGGACACCAGGCATGCTGGCAACCACTTTTCTTGCCTTTGGTAAGGTTTAACGGGGGGGCTATTTGTCAACATTCTTTTTGCCCCTCTTTTTCTAGCACTCTTTTTCTTATATTTAACCATTGCTGATCTATCCACAGTGTTAAACCTGGCTTTTGCATTAAGTGTAATGGGGTTTCTGATTATGCACATTTCGTTGGTGGCTGCTAATACCACAACCATCGAGGTATTGCTTTCTTTCTTACAACCATGTGTTAATGTCATATGCAAAAGAAAAGGAAAAAAAAAAAAAAACTAGTCTATATCTTTTGAAAGACAAAAATTTATTAAAAAGAGAAGCTCCTTGGGGGGGGAAACCCGTACAAAGAATAAAGCCAGCAACTTATGGGGATAAATCATCCAGAAAACTCGAAAAAGAACCAAAACAAGACAAATTGCCAGAACCCACCTAAGAAGGGAGACGGGAATATTTTCCTTAAAGCTAGAAAATGAACTCATGGAATTCTCAAAACCTCTTTTATTTCTCTCAACAAAGATTCCACATGATACGAAAAGAATAACATGTCAAATCTTTACTAAGTTTCTATTGAGGCAAGCCCAATCCCAAGCATGTAAAAAATCCAAAACTAAAGCTGGCAATACTCAATGGATCCTAGGAAGAGATTGGACTCTCCACACTTTGCAAGTCTGTTGAACAATGAAGACACAAAAATACTAATTCATAGTCCTACTAGCTAGAGTGTTTATTTCATTTAGGTCAAGGAGTTTTCTCCATTACTTTTTTGGCAGAAATATTCTGCTTTTCCTTTTCTTCTCGGCCATGCCCATCCCATCTAGGAGGAGGTGCTCACACTGAAACTTAAATTGAAGTTCTTTCAACAGAAAAATATCTGGTCAATGTTCCCTCCTTCCCAGGGGTAAAAAGAAGAAAAAAATGTGATGACGACAATTATCTGCACATGTTTAAAGAAAGAACAGTCAGCAGGCTTTATAGCTAATTGATTATTTCTTTTGGCTCAGGCATATGAAAAGAAGACAACTCCAAAGTGGCGTTATGACCTTGGTCGAAAGAGGAACTTTGAACAGGTTGGTTCACTTTTTTGATTGCATTTTCAGTGCCTTTGATACTTTCCATGAAACCAGTTGGTTAACATGCTAATTAAAATGAGTGCAAGTTGTGAATATAGCAAGGTAAAAATAGAACAAAAAAAATTGCTTGTGTCATATATAAAGTTTTTCATCCGTATGTGAAGAAGGATTTGAAGAACTGCTGTATAATTGACACATTAGACCTTTATATACATCTTATTAGAAAAATGTCAAGATGATGTATCTCCTAAAGGTGTATCAGAAAGCCTCAAGGTAGTAACTACTAGTACTTCCAAACTATATATCTGGCCTCCTAAAGGATTCCCACTTCTTTTTCAATCTCTTGAAATTCTTCCAGCACCTGTTTATTCAATGGTACCAATCAATTTTTGGCTTCTTCTTGGACCTATGAATCATAGAGATAATTACAGGTTAGACACATATCACCATGCTAAACACAACAACAATTAGCCTTAATCCCACTTGGCGGGGTCAACTGTATATTTCTAGCTCTCCAGTTCTGTATTTAAAAGATTTGATGGTTTTTCCACCGCTCGTCAACTACCTAACGCAACTCTCCTCCTTATGGACTTGGTATTGACTACATAAAGAGTAAGCCATCTATTGCTAGAAGTGTTGAGAGGATTACTCAATTTATTAGCAAAGTTACAGCATTATACTGAAATAGCAACAAAATAAATTCTGATTAGAACAAAATATATAGACAGTGAAGAAAGGGGGCGACAACATAATATAGCATATCTATGTGTATAAAAATCTAAGGTGTAACCTATGATAACTTATAAAACAACAAGTTTTAATCTTAATAGGTGGGGTCAGTTACATGAGTTCTAGTTTTTCAACCATCTCTAGCTATGGTCACATTTTCTGAGGCTATTAGAATCCATGCCATGTCTGCAGAATTTTTAAGAAGTTCCCCCCCCCCTCTTCCTTTTTTTTCCTCTACCTCTTTTGTACAATCTTTTGTACAAACTTTTTCATTCCATCCACATGTTGCATATTGTCAAGCCCTCAGATTATGGGCTGGACAATTGAGGGAATTCCAATTGAATTCCAAGAAAGAATGAATGTAGGAAGACAGATAGAATGAGGGTGGGAGAAGGATAGAGAGGGAATGAAAGAGAGAACGAGAGAGAGAGAGAAATGAGAGAAAGACTTTTGTATTATTCTCCAAAGATGATTTCCTCTAACTGCCGTAGGATACTTATAGATCCTCCAGCAACCCTAACAAGAAGTATACAAGGTAACAATCCAGCTAACTAATCATAACAGAAAAACACTAAGCTGTTGCATAGTTAACTAACTCCCTAACCACCCTGCAAACTAACAACTTAACGGCTACTACCGGCTCCTTTATGGATTTACCCCTAGGGTCGTGACACATGTGTGCTTCTGTTGGTCTTCTTATCGCATGTTCAAACCATCTTAATCATGTTTCACGCATCTTATTTGCAATAGGTCTTACTTCATCCTTAAAGGACATCCCTTGTACACAAGATTCTCTACTTTGCAAGGCTTAGGGGAGGGTTATATTTGTACATAACCTCCCCCCACCCCCATTTTGTAAATTGGTAAATTGGTTGTATTCCCAACTTGAACCCGTGACTTTCTAGTCACAAAAGAGCAACCTTACTATTACTACCAATGCTCACCTTGATATGTTATTCTAACCTCATTATGTATAATTTTGTTTGTAATTTTATCTTTAGTAAATTACAATAGTCATTCTTGCGGTTTGCCATAATTATCAAGACACCGTTGAAGTTTTGGAAATAGCAATGAGTGCCTCTGTCGTTAAAAACTGGTGCAAATTGACCATTATACCCCTAGTCCTCTCCTTTCCTCCCTTCTCCTCTCAGTCTCTCTCCTCTTCCCTCTCTCCTTCTCTCTCTAAATTGTATATATAAATTTTATCTAATAAAATATATTGAAATGTAAATTTTAAACTAAATATGTATATTTCTAAAAATATATTACAATGATAGAGAATATATTTTTTAAATTACAAAAAATATAAATATATCAAATTTATTTACTAAAAATATATTTAGAAAATCTAATTTTAAGCTAAAGATTTATTTTTCTAAAGATATATCTAAAAAATATTTCTCTCTTCCTCTCATTCTCTCTTCTCTCCTTTCTCTCTCTAAACTATATATAAAAAATTTATTTGATAAAAAAATAATTTTAAACTAAAAATACATTTTTTAATTAAAATATTATATATTATTTATATGAAAATTAGAAAAAAAGAAAAAACTGTGGCACCATCTCTGGAGCTCATGTGATGAACCCAGGCAGATTCATCAACCCAATGATTTGTTGGATAATCTGAACTGGGTTCAGATGAACCTAAAAAGGGGGAGAGACGAAATTGAGTCCTTTGATTCTAAGGTTTCATGATCTGGCAGGAGATAGGAATTACTGAATTGCTACCTCCTTTGATATGTAAAGTGTTTATCAAGATCCATTGTTTTCATTATTTCTGTAGACTGAAATTTATATTAATAAGCTTCAGTTCAGGCCATGTTCTTGTGACGCTGTGTTTGCTTTGTTGAAAGTGATGAGCATGCAATGCAAAAAGAAACAACAAAATAGCAAAAACACAAGAAGGATGCAGTGCTGATGTAGTAGAGGCAAGATAACGATCTGAAACAACTTTGTAACAACTTGAAAATCAGGAGGGAAAACCCAATCAAGCTCAAGGGATCCTTTATCTTAACGCAAAAAGAAAGGATGCTTTAAATCAAAGTAGATCTGACCCAAAATACCTGAAATAACACCTTTCAAACCTAGAATAGCAAAGTAGCAACAGCTTCTTGCTAGCCTCTCACACCTATGGCAGCGGACAGATTTGTAGGTTGCTGTAGGGTCAAATCCTCAAAACCCAAGTTTTCTAGTCTTCGAAACCCTAGTTGGTTTGGACCTGAGGTCCTCTATTTATATCAGCTCTCAGCATCTAAGAGAAGCAACTCCTGTTTCTTCAAGCTTCCAAGAGAAGCCAACTCCTATTTTGTAAGTATGGGTGTAAGTGAGCAAAGCCGGGCTCTGTTTGAGCTCAGCTTTAAAACACTTCACTCTGACCAAAGTACAATAGTTTATTTGGCGCTTTGCCTGTTATTTTTTATTGATCTTATACATATATTCTGTTTCAACTTAATCAACTTAAAACCTTTAGATTTGAAGATCTTTCTCCATAATTTGATCTTAGGCTTCACACATTTTTTTTTTTTCTAATTTACCAAGAAATATTGTTTGCAAGTAATATACTTCAAGGCATCTTTTTATAGGATTTGTATTTTGAGTCCATCCTTCATAATTAGAAAAGTCCTAGTATTTTCTCTCAAGTCCTAATGCATGTTCTTGTTTGAGAATGCGCGTCCTTAATAACTTGTAAATAAACAATTTGAGCTCCTTTCTTTTCTAAAACCCTCCACAGTACTTTTCTTGGGACTCTATCATAGATTTTTTTCAAGTTTATGAATACCATATGCAAATCCTTTTGTTTATATTTGGACCTTTCTGTTAGATGCCTTGATGATTAGATAATTTCCATTTTTGATTTACCAAGCATAAAACCAAATTGTTTCAGAGACCTCAATAAGATTTGATGATTTTTACACTAACTATTGGCTATCTAACGCAACCCTTTTCCCTTTATCTAGGTTTGGGGCCAACATACTAAAGAGACCTATGATACTAAACTCCTCACCCCAACCACCTAAAAAAAGTCATCTTCTAACAAACACCTTTATTTTAGAAGACAATCTCCCCTCTCAATTTATCAATTATTCTGAGTTAGGGACTCGTAACGTTAATTTCTCTGAGAAATTTGAGGGTTGTGCTCAATGGATCATGGATGTGGATTTGAGATCAAATTTGACACATTTCACTCTTACTATTTCTAATTATTCTTCTACAGAAAGAGTGCAGGTACTTCATACTTGAGATACTAATTTGTTTTCCAAAACTTAAAGATGCTGACCTATCAGTCTGCACATGTCAGGCATGCATTTTACTTATCTGATGAGTTAGGATATGTGATCAAAATCAAAGCACTTTTCCATTATGGGTGTTGGGAAGTGTGCTTCACTAGTGTTTCACTAAGTTGAGGGGGCTTTCAGCCTCAGTTTTTCCCAGCCTTTAGTGTGTTATTGACATTTGTTTTAGCTCAGTCAAATAAGAACCATGGTTTTCCTCTGCTATCATTCATATTCATTCAAAGTTCTCACTCAAACTCAGACACAACACTACTAGTAAACTGATTGGAGTACTTAAGTTACCAAACTTAACAGAGCTACTTAAGTTAAGTTTATCACATTCAGCATTGCTTCTTAATTGCCCCCCCCCCCCCCCCCCCCCCCCCCCAGAGAAGGGGGGCCAAAGTACAGATGAAGGATTCAAGTGCTGTCCTCTGGAACAACAATATACTACAGCTTGGAGTTAAAGCATGTGATGACTGTCCAGTGGAGCGAGTGTTGATAGCAGTTTTGGTGTGCCCCCTAGTGAATAAAATCTTCCTCCTTTTGAAGCATGAAAAAGGAGTTTTCAGCAGTGGAATAATCATTGATTTATTTCTTACTACGATAATTTTATTTGTGAAAATTTCAATCTGAAGTCTCATTTCATAATGGAACATCCTCCCACAAGCCTTGCCTAGAGGCCACATCTTTATAGAAGTTCATTGAAGTATCTGTGCTTCATTGCCTTGGACTGTGTTAGAAGTCAATAGTGTATTTATAGAAAGTAAAATGACTCTTGGTATATCTAGTCTAAATATCATTTCAGCGGTTCTTGCTAAGTCATGGACTCATTACATATTTGTCCTTGAAGATGTTGTCTTGAATTCTGACATTTTAGAAAGGTACCATGCAATATGGATACTGAAACTTGGCAGACTTATCACACTTTTTGAATATAGTGAGATCTTGAATTGTATGTCCACTGTTTAAACAAATTAGATGTACATTATAAGTTTAAATGTAAGCCGGAAACTGATTATAGAATAAAAATTGTGGAGCAGCTCTTTTTTCATGAGCAATTCATATAGTCTGAGTGTGACAGGAGGTGAAAGTGCTTATTGTTGATTACCCGATATGCCAGAATTATGAAAAATCAAGTTAATGTCCTCACTGGCCATTCTGCGTCCTTAGTATACCTGGAAGGTGTTTATACACCGTCTTTGAATTTGTTGAATCTTTTCCTCTTTCCACTTTCACTTGATTTGAACTAAAGATTTTATTGTCATGAACTAGGTGTTTGGGACGGACAAACGATATTGGTTCATCCCAGCTTATTCAGAAGAAGATATACGACGAATGCCTGCACTTCAGGGTCTTGAATATCCATCAAAACCCGACTTGGATGCTCAAGAGTTCTAAGCATGGGATCCAAGGCCTCTGTTTCTTTCTTTTTATCCGTATCTGCAGAGTCCCCGTAACTTGTTCTTACCCATTTAATTAGTTGAACAGTGTAACCAAACTGGGCTCCAACCAACTCGCAGAACAACAGGTCCATTAGACAGAAAGATCACCATGCGCAACAGAGCAGCTCTGGTGTAAAAGTATGCGGATCACCGAGAAGTGGGGGCTCGATGTCTGACAGCGTTTATGTTTCGAGTATTTATTCTGGGAAATCTTGAAGCTGTAAGATATTGAATGCTGGTCCGTGATCTACTGATGTTCTTGTAGGTTCTGTATCGATCCCATCATCAGAAATAGAGTTTTATGGAACTGTGTTGTGTTTTTTTTCCATGAAAACAAGTCTCTATACACATTGAAATACTTGTCAACATTGAACCGTGTACAAATTTATAACCACCCTTTCCGTGTTTGGAAGCTCAAGGAGATGCGTGCCCCCCAGAATCCTATTTTTCTCTAAGATACAAGGAATTTATAGAGTTGGTCTCTTGTTGGTGGTGCCTACACTTTTTTCAACTGGTTTCTGGTGACATACGTACTTACAGGGCTACTCATTATATATTCAGAGATCTGTCTGTATGAATCCATTTCTCACAAGTCGCAATTGCCGCTTGAGAAACAGATTATTTTTCTGGGCTCAGTAACATACATAATTGGTTCTTCAATTTTATGCATCCATTTTAATTTTTATTTTGTCTTTTGATAATCGTTAAATTCTTAATCTTGCTAAAATTTAGTCTTTTTTTTTTTTTTTTTTTGGAGAGTTTTGCCTCTTATGTTGTAATATATAAAACAAGGAAACAACAGTTGTTGATTACTGTTGCATAACGTTTTGAAAATGACCATACTATTGGCACATATATACAAAAATATTTTTCGTGTCTCGTCGTCTTATATCGTCTTAGAGATGAGAAATATTTTAATCATGTATTTTACATTGTCTCATCGTTTTATTTCACCACTTTATATGAGGGATATTTTAAATATTTTAATTACATTGTGTAATTCAAGATATAAATTATGATGTATTAATAATATATTTTTTAAAAAAAAATTATATAAATATATATATATTATATTTGCAATAAAATTTTAATAGGTGAATAGAAGAATTCATTTGTTTTTATGAAAATTTTGAGAAATTGAAAGAAAAGAATTAGTAAGGAAACTTAATAATGTTTGAAAAAGATGGAGTTTAATTATGAATTATTTTCTTATAAATAATATTATTTATTTAGATTAAAGGTAAATTTTTATTTTTTATTTAAAAAAGTGAAAATATGTTTTTTTTTTTAATAAAAAATACTAATTAAACCAAAAATTCACCAACAATCTAAACAAATAAATCTATATCAAAGTGTAAAAAGGAATATAGATTTGGTATTTTTTTAATTTTAATAGGAACATTCTAGTTCTTACATCTTTTTCATCTAGGTAGCACGTGTCAGTCTCTGGTTTATTCTCTACCCCGTATGATATATAATATATATATTTGTATATATGTATGTATGTATAAATACCCCTGAATTCAGAGATGTCAGTTTTCCATTCAAACAAAGTTCGATTCTCGTAGCTTCTCTCTCTCTCTCTCTCTCTATTATTCTTACCTTCTCTCTCTCTATTATTCTTTGAAGGTAAGTTTCTCGATCTTTCTCGCGGATTTGTGGTCTTTTTGTGCTTGTCCCGATTCGTGGCTTTCGATATGGCAGATTAGTGCAAAGTTAATTGCATTTGGTAAAGCGATTAATGTCGCCGAAGTTTTTGTTTTCTCTTTCGTGATTAGTGGCTATTAGGGTCTTCTCTTGTTTTCTTTTTGGTTCCTGAGACTGGAATGTTACACAACAGCAAAAGCAGAATTTGCACGACAAAGATGTCTCAGCAGTGGATTCCATCACTTTGAAATAAGTAACCTACAAAAATGGATTATATCTTCAAAAACTCCATTGCTACATCATTATCGCGATGAATTCTATATAAAATTAAGGGCGGTATGACATTTTTCTTTTGCGAAAGTATTGGTCCTGTCAGAATTTTAGCTGCACATAGGTAAAGCTTTCAGAGTTTAGTTTGATTGGTTATTTTTGGTGGAGAATTCTTCGTTGGTTTTAACTCAGCTTTGCAACAGCAGGCGAGTTGGAAGCAGTGACATTAAATTACTAGTTTCACTATTTCAGATGACTAGTTTAGCATTAAGGCTTTTAATTTCTTAAGCTAATGTTGTTATACTTGCTGCTGTTTGTTTATATATATATATATATATATACGTAGTGGGCAATATGATTAATCTTCTTCTTCCCCCCCCCCCCCCCCCACCCCAAAAAAAAAAAAAAAAAAAAAAAAACAATCTTAACAAAGACAAATTCTAAGTTTGACGCCTTCATGATTAGGCATGGATTTATCAATAGTTGCCATTAGTATCCATATAAGCTGTTTTATCCCAAGGATCTTAGGAACATTGGGTATCACATATGTGTATGTTTTTGTTCCTAGACATGTTCGTTGTAGGTTTATTTTTTTTGATTCTTTTTTGGCTTCAGAGAATCTATAACATGCAGAGAGGTAGAAACGACAGAGAGGAATCTGCCAGCACAGGTGGACCTTTTGATAGTTTTAGGAGATTTGGAGGCCTTGGACATGAAAGGAGCTTGATGTCTCATATTTTTGAAGGAAGGGATCCATTTGATGATCCATTCTTTACTCGCCCTTCTGGCAGCATGTTTGGTTCTAGCTTGTTTGGTTCAGGGGTTCCTTTTGGAGATTCACCACATGTTATTAGATCAAACTTGAAGGGGCCAATTATTGAGGAACTACATATGGAAGAAGAAGAAGAAGAAGAAGAGGAGGAGGAGGTTGATGGTGCAGATGTTAACAAGGATAAACGTAAAGCTAAAATGAATATTGCAGCAAACAAACATCCACATGTTGAGCACCCAGATGACAAAGCTGATGGTAAATTGAACTTCTTGTTGTGTCGTATGTAGGCAGTGTTTATCTTGAGTTTGCTAGTTTATCTTGTTCATTTAGCAGGAAGTATTTACTATGATTTGCTAGCAGAGACAAAGAGCAAGGCTGTGATTCACAGCAATGTCAACAAGAAGTTTGAAGGGACAACGCCCGAGGTTCGGAGTGTCAGCTTTCAGAAAGTCACATATGGTGGTGTAAATGGGGCTTATTACACTGCTACAACAACCCGAAGTACCGGCAATGATGGAGTAAGTCTTTCTATGTAGTTTTACTTGGACAAGTTAATTTCTTACCAGTGTATTCAGTTACTAATTGTCATTGCTGGGAAATCAGGTGGTGCTTGAAGATTGCAAACAAGCTGATAAAACAACAGGTCAAGCAACGCACAGGATCTCTAGGGGAATACATGACAAGGTACTTTCTTCTTTATCTATCTTCTTGTGTGGAAAACAATTCCAAACAAAAAACTTAAGACCTCTAGGGAACTTTAGTAAAACACAAATAATAATTGCATGGCAGTTATCATTGGTCAGGATATGGTTATACTAAGGGTAATGTCTAATCTCAATTGAACTTTCGTTGTAAGGGTGTCAAATTAGGACAGGATCACTGAGGAACTTAAAACAAAAGAAAAGTGCACGTCTCTGTTGCATATGAGTAGTTATCAAAACAATGTTGAATGAGTTCATCATCATCACAAGCCTTGATCCCATTAAGTGGGGTTGCTGCATGAACTATTTCTTGAATCTTTGTCTAGAAATCATGTTGGAAGACCATCAGACCTTTATGTTGGCTGTTAGTTATCTAATGGAAGCCTCCATCTGGGCTTGAGACCAACTATGATAAGGAGGAATACCGTCAACAGTAAATGTGTTGAAGGGATTACTCAACACACAGGTTGACTTCTATTCTTTAGTTAATAGATTTGTTTTTTTGGGTACATGGAATGATAATCTTTTTTCCCTTGTTCTTCAATGCATATACATGTTATTGAGTTGTTAGTTAAACTTGAAAACAAAACTCAGCAGACAAAGAACATGTATCCTCTAGTAGCTATTATGTATTGTACACAACTTATCACATTCAATGGTATTGTACACATCTCAGAGAAACTTGGATAGCATGTTCTGTGTGATTAACTCAAGGAGATATGTACAAATTCATAGAAAGTTGGTTCTCTACATGTTAGATATCTCCATAACATTAATATCTAAAGCTATGAATCTGATGCTCAAAAAAACCATAGGTTTTAGTTTGTAGCACCAAGGTGGCCTTTAGATTGGATGGATGGTGCCTATCTGACTCACTGCAGTTTCACCATATATTTAAGTGCGCCTTTGAGTATCGCAGAGGAATATCGGCTAGCATGAAACTTACTGTCTCATCCCTGTCTACCCAGAAATTTAGTAAATCCTGATCTCCTTGAGTGGAATATGGTTCTCGTTGTCTTTTATTGGCACCAGACTTGTGGTGCTTACTTTACCTTCAAGTCAAAGAACATACTGATTCCAAGAGTTGGATCTTTCTTAAAGCATACATATTGGTGGGTTGCTCGAGTTAGTTGGAAACATCAGCTCCTTGGTTTTTAAATATAATTCCTCCATGCAAACTTGTGTTGGTGGTATTATCATGTATTAAAGAACTCGTAAGCTGTTTAGGGTTTTTGGACCTTCTTGTTTGTGTTGGTAGTAACCAGCTCCATTTCTGTATGCTCTACGTACTGTTCTACAACTCTCAGTAATTTGGGACATATATGTTCTTAGGGTGCAGGATTGATTGGTTGATGTGGAAATTACTCTTGAAAGAAAAAGTTCACACTTTCTGGGTTTGATGTGATTATTACAACCTTTAATGTCATATTTCTCTTGTTGACTCCAATGATTAATAAAAGGGTGCCCCCAGTGTATGAGACTCCTTGCTTTGCAGGGGTTGGGTGAGGGCTGCTTTTGTAAGCAACTATGCTGATGATATATCTCCATTTTAGATGGATATTAAGATGGTTATCTTTCTTGTTAGGGCCATTCTTTGACTAGGAAGCTTACTTCTGACGGCAAGGTGGACACCATGCAGACATTGCATAATTTGAATGAAGGTATGTCCCAGCCATCAATTATGGCAACTTTGTTACCTTATATTATATGAATGTGTAAACTAAAAATCTTCTTCCTGTGTACTCTCAGATGAGCTTACCGGTTTCGAACAAGCTTGGAAAGGTAATGCTGAAGGGCAATTCCATGGTTTGCATGAAGGTTTCAATTTCAACAGTACTGCTGGTAAGTAAGGCGATCCAAATGGTGGTTGTTATATCTGCTGTTGTTTTCTTCTTCTCTTTTGTGTGTGTGTACACACGTTTGTTTGGGGCTGGGTTGGAGATGTTAGTCTCTTTATTTACAACATGCTATCAACTGGAGTTTAGTGATATGTTCTGCCTATATGATGTAGTTAGTATTTAGTTGGATTGGTATTTTTATTTGAATAGTAAATGTAGGATTTCTTAATCAAGTATGAGTGCAACAGAGATAAGAATGTTATGATCATACAGGAAAAGATAAGAGCTAAAAATGAGGCTATTCATGATAAGGCCAAAGTAGCTCCTATCGAAGCTAAGATGTGTGAAGACACCCAATTAAGATGGTTTGTCCATGTGAGAAAAAAATCAATAGAGGCTTTTGTGAGAATGGTAGATGGAATAAAACAAATTTTTAGCAAAAGAGGTCAAGGAAGATCAAGAAAAAATTGATTGGAACTCTTAGATATGGAATGAGCTATAAGGGCTTTATAGAAGATATGGCTATTAAAAGAAATGGATGGTGAGTTAGAATTCATGTGGCTGACTTCAACTAGTGAGATTGAGGCTTGATATGTTGTTGTTATAGTAAATGTAAGATTTCTAATTTAGGCCTTTGGCATGCATATTTTGTGTATTTTATTGTATACTTACTGTTTGTCTATCATAGTGATAGTGCACGCACTTATTTTGATGTATGCTATTACCTGATGTCACTTGTATTCTGATGTCTCTATACTTATTTCTTGTTCCTAAAAGAAATAAACTATGACATGGTTTGCAAGCTTGTCCTAATTGATCATGATTCGATATTAGAAATGTATTTGTTTTTCATCAATAACAGAATATATGATATTCACAACCCCAAGGGTATATTAGTCATTAGGATATTACATGTATTAGTTAGTTGTTGTACCTTACTGCTTTGCATGCTTGTACCTTTCAGTTGCTCTATAACTGAAAGCCTAGACAGCCTATAAATAGGCTATAGTAGTTAGAGAATTGTGATGTTGAATGATATTGAATTCTAATTTCTCTCTCAATTGTTCTGATCTCTCTCGTTTCCTTCTGCTCTCTCTCTCTCTCTCTTCTGTCTACATTTCTCCCTCTATTCTTGCTGTTATCTCCCTCTCTTTCAGTCCAATTCTCCCTCCATTCTCTCTAATTTTCCCTCGGTTCCTTCATAAAATCCAATCTAAACCCTGGGTAAACCCTAGGACCATGACAATGATTTAGGTTTGTGGATTGATTAGTTTGATACTTTGCTCCAAATAACTTGTTCCTTTCCATTGGCTTTTGTATTAATGTTTGCCTTTGTCGTTCTGGGACTGTTTCTTCAGGAAAAGCTTATGTGTTTGGACTGCTCTTTGAATTCCAGATCTAGTCTGCGTTGATGCTTGGGCATGGCAGTTGTAGCTATGCCCCTAACAATGCATACTTATATGCAGGTCTCTCTACCATTATATTCTGATCATGCCAGTCTTTAGTCCTCTCATGGTCATGGAATTGGACTCTGTTTAAGAGTTGTAGTCAGGGTTGTTCGTTTAAAATGATTTCCTTATGATGACTCAATTTCATTTTATGGTAGAACTTTTTGTACCTTCTAGGCTTTTACTGTTGCAAGCTCTTTGTCTTTTTATTGCTGTGATGAAAAATAAACAGTCTTACCCTGCAATTGGAACTAGGGTTTTATGCCTAGCCAAAAAAAAAACTAGGATTTTTTCAACAGAGAAAAATAAAAGGAAAAAGAAAAAAGAGAATTCATCTATGTACATTTAATAATTAATTTTCTTTCGTTTTCCTTTCTTTCCCGACAACATAGTTCCAGAACTCAAACCAATCGATTAATGCTTTCTTCCACGGGTAGAGTTAGAATTAATGTCTCAAATGTTGATCACGATTCTGCTCAGTTTGCTAAATTATGTAGGCATGCAGTCTCTACTGAACTTTCTTCAGTTATCCGTTTTTATTTTTATCACTTCCCTTGTGTGTGGAATTTAAAATGACTCCTTGATTTGCTCTAGTAGTTTTGCATTTTGTTAATGGAGAGAAGATACAGGCACTTCTGAGACACACCCTTGTGTCCTTTTGTTTGTTGTGGCTGGCTTTAGGGCTGCCCTCCATGGCTAGCTGGTCCTTTCCTTGCGGCCGTTTCATACATGGATTAGCTAGTGGTATTACCACATATATAAAAGCATATATGAATTCGTTTTTATGGAACACGCACTTGATTTTGCATATCCGTGAATGTTTATGCAGGGTCGAGCGGCGGCGGATGGCGCGGGAATAGTTGGCTGATTCCTGTCAGAGGGTTAGGGTTTTCTGAAGGGGGCAGACGAATGGGAGGGCATAGTGAAAGTGGGACGCGTCCTTCCTCTGGAGGCAGGCCTAAGAAAGTGGTGACTATCAATATCGAGTGAGAGAGAAGGCCACTATATGCCGAGAGAGAAAAAGAAAAATAAAAAACAAAAAGCCACCACTATCCGCAGCAGCAGTTGTGATAGTAGAAAGGGAAGTTATTGGAACTGCTATTCTGCAATTCACAATATATATGTAGTTTGGAATGTGTTAAGCACCTCTAAGTCTAAGCTCATTTCACTGAGAAAGGTCATCTTGTCTTCTCTTGTATTTTCGGCAACTATGTCATTTCGGTTACCTACATTCAACTTGTCAACCTGAAATTGGAACATTTACGGTTGGAAAATGTTACTTGCACAATTTGGGTGACAACTTGGTTGACGGCCACAAGTTATCGCAATATTTTGAATACCCACATTATTTTCTCTCTTTTTTCTCTCTTTATCTCGCTTTCTCCATTGCGTCACCACCTCTTGTGCATGGTCATCCTCTTGCCGTTATCAGTCTTCACTAGTAGCAACCACCATCTTTGCTTCTTATCCATTTGTATTGAAGCAAGAATTCACTCGACCAAAAATCGAGCACCCTTATCTCTCATTGTCGTCGGTGATGATCTTTGACATTTTCAACCACAGATTGGATGCACTTCGCAACCAGTATAGCTCTAGCATGCATCCCCAACACCTTTGATGTGTGCCTTCTCTTATCGTTGTTGGTCCTCACTAACAATGGCATTGGTCCTTTGGTGTCCCCTATAGCAGCGATGTCTTTCTCTTTCTTTTGAAACTTTGGCATTAGATTCTCTCTCGAGTTTGTGTTTCTCACACCCTTACCTACTTTCTCTCCCCCCCTCTCTCTCACACACACATATGCTCTCTCTCTTTTTCTCTCTCTTACTTGAACAACCTCCTTTGCTGTTGCTGGCGTCTCCTCCACTTGCCTTTCACCTACTTTATTTCTCTCTCACCTACTTGGACCAACCTCCTTTGTTGCCCCGGGGGCCTCTTCCATCCACCTTTCTCCTTCCTCCCCCCCAAACCCCTCTTTCTCTTATTGTTCTTGCCGCCATTGCAGTCATTGTTTGCCACTGTTGAAGCCGCCACCATCAATGCTTCCTGTCATCGTTTGCCTCCATTGTTCCAACTGTCGTCGATCGTTCCAACTATTGTCAATGTTTCTATCTTATTTTCTTTCTCTTTCTGGCTTTTCTCGTTCTCGCTCGCAACTTCTACTCTTCGTTCGCCTCATTCTTTTATCAGAAAATTTTATATTTATTTTTAATATATTGCACTTAATATTTTTAAATTTTTGATAAAAAATACTTATTCTTAGCCTATCATAAATGAAAAAAAATACCGCACTATTAATAGATTGTATGAATTGGCCATTTTGCTTCTAATTTTTAAAAACTTAAACGAACTCATATATAACTTAAGGTTAAATATATATATTTTCTAAACAATAATATATATTAAACAGCCATATAAATAAATAATATATTTTGAATTAAAGTATATTCTTATGTTATTATTTATTTGTATTACTTGCATATACGTAAAAATGATATTATGGTTTTGTATAACTTTACATACAATTTTTTACTTTTATGAAATATGATACTATGGTTTTGTACAACTTTATATATAATTTTTGACCTTTTAATTCAAACAATACAAATAAATAATAACATAAAAGTATATATATAATTATTTATACATAAGATAATTACAAAATACATAAAATTTTATGTTTGTGTGAATGATAAAGAGAAAAAATATAATTATATTGTGATGAATATATAAATATATCTTTTTTATTAAAAATAAATATTATAATATTATAATTTTTAGTTTGATTTTCATTTTATAACTTAAAAAATGGAACAAAACTATAAAATAATTTTTTAAAAATAGCAAGCCACACTATGCTATTAAAGTTTCAACATGTTACAAGCCAAAAATTTTAGAAGTTATAAAATGGGTTTAATTTGGTCTAGATGATTTTGTATAGTATATTTTTAGTTTATAGTTGTATTTAAAAAAATATATTTGTGTATATTTATATATATGTAAACTTCTTGTGTAATATATATTTAGTTTGTGTATATTTATATTTAGATAGAACTTATATTTAGATAGAATTTATATTTTTAGTAAATGGAGTGGTAAATGACGAACAGAGAGGAAAAGTCGCCAACGAGAACAAGTAGACCCAAAGAGAGAGAGAGAGAAAAGAAGATGGAAGCATCGGCGTCTACTAGAATGGCAGAAGGTGTAATACCCCATATTTGTATGAGCTTGCCATGTAATTTCAATGAGTTTAAAATACTGAAAAATTGGATTGATAGCAGTTATAAGTACTGAATTGGTTGCAAGGAATGTCTCGGGGTGAAATTGTCTAAGAAAAATTATATAGTCTTGATGAGCGTTCCGATAAAAGATTTATGGTATCGAATGAAATCGAATCGAGAATAGTTTTCGATACAACTAAAATGTAACTGCCATTAAGGCTACAAAACCGAATCGTCATAGAAGACTTTCGAAAAATCAACGGAACCCTAGGGGGGCTTTGGTTTTGCGTAAGGATGAACCCTTCAGTGGTTTCCAGATGAATCAATGGCCTGGTGAGGACACTGGGGAAAAATCATCTTTTTTAATTAAGCTTCAAGTTATTAATTCTGTGTTTTCGATATCGTAATGCCAATTAAGTCAATGTTTAAGGATATTATTGCAATTAGAGAATTATTCTAATAAATTTAGGGTTAAAAATCATATTTAAATATATAATTTTCTAATTTTTATAATATAATATATAATTATATATATATTTGTATGTGTGTGCGCGCATGAGTAATGACAGCCATGCCATAGCCCATACCCTGCAAGCTTTAGCCATGCGCCATGCCCTGTAATTTGAGAAATATTTAGTTTGGATTTATTGAGGAAAATTAGGAAGAAATAGAAAGAAAATTAAAGAAAATACCAAAAATTATGAAAAATTAGGTTTTAATATTTATTTAAATAATTATGATAATTATGATGCTTTAAGACTTAAGTTGAAGTGACTTGTCAAATTTTGAGGTTGGCACGCAAATCGAGGCGATGTATAAGGCAAGGCACGGATATTGAGGTAGCTCGATAAACTTGAGAAAGTAAGTGGTACCTCCCAATTAAAGTTAGTTTTATGAAAAATGCTTGGTTTGTAAGTGATTTATGTTTCTCAAAAATGTTTTCATCATATTGACATACTCTGATATGTACTCATCACATAGACTGCATACATGACATGACTATGAAATGCATAAATATACGTTGATATAATTGATCACTCGCATTGAGGCCGTATGGAATACGAACTAGCACCGTTACTTTACCAAGGGTGTCCCCAGACACCCCAACTTCGAAAGATGTGGCCGTAAGAACGATAAGTAGCATGAGGGGTGCAGTTGACACCTACGATGAAAGATATTGCATACACACATAATATAGCATTATGTACCCTTATTTAGATGATTCATCATCTAACTTAGGTTTCGCCCCTGGAATATTCAAACATTTCAGATGGAGATTGTAGCAGAAACGAAGATAATTGAGGCATAAAATGACACTTAGCAGAGTGCATGAAGAATGAAATGTATGTTATGTAGCCCATGTATTTAAGTTCTGCTACTTTAAATTCTGAACGTTTTGAGAAATGTTGATGTATATCCTTATGGTCAATAAAGATGTAAGAATTAATTTATGATCAATGTTAAGATATTAGGTTTCGATCATTGCTTCCGCATTTGATGTGTATAATGATTCTCTTTCGAGATAAAGAAATGAGAATTCTTGGACGATTTCGAGGAATGATATGGTTTAGCATTAGTTTAAAAGAAAAAAAAAATTTATTGTCTCAGAATTGTCCCAAGTTATAACACGCCCGAAAAGCGGAGCGTTACAGAAGGCAAACGACGATAGAGGCTGCAACAAAGGCAAACGACAATCGGAAATGTTGATGGCAATAGCTTCAACGGCGGTGAACTGCAACTGCGTCGATGGCGAACGGCGACAAGAATGAGAAGAGAGAGAGAGAAAGAATGAGATGAAGATGGTGGCAGCTAGAACAACAGAGGCGAATGTTGATGGAAGCTGCAACAGAGACAAACGACGGCTATATCGATGGCGAGAACAGAGAGAGAGAGAGAGAGAGAGATGGAGGTGTTGGCAACGTCTAGAACAACGGCAAAGGCAACTGCGTCGGTGGCGAACGATGACAATTGCAACGGTGGCAAGAACAGGGAGAGAGAGAAAGAGAGGAAAGAGAAAGAGAGAGAGAAAGAAAGAATGTATGAGGAAGAAACATGATAAAGTAGATAGCAAATTGAGGGTATTCAATTTGACTATAAATTTGTAATTGAAGCAAAGGATAAATTTCTAGTTAGGGCAGAGTTTTCACTGTGCAAGTAGCATTTTCCATTCTGTTGAGTGTTAGTTTGCCAAAAATGCATAATCTTCTCTCTCTCTCTCTCTCTATATATATATATTATTAAGTAAACAGGACATTTGTCGTTACTTTTGTTAAAACATATTATGTTAATAGGATTTGAACTTATAATTAATTTATAAATATTTTATTTTTTTATTTTAAGTGTATAAAATGAATTTTTATTTAGAATCCTTTATTTTTTGACATGTATGTGCATATGCAAATGAAAGTGAGTAATTTCAGTTATTGAAAATATTTTTTAACCTTTTAACTTTAGTATTTTATTAATGGTTGGAATGTTTCATTAGAAAATAAGAAATTTATTTTTAATTTTTTTTACTTTCTATTATGGATTGAGAAATATATATATATAAATGAATAAGTGTTGTTTTAAATATGTTTAATTCTAAGTTTAATTTTAATTTTTTTTATGAGTATTCAGATTATTATTTAATTTTATTATCATCATTATTTATTATTGACTATTGACATCACAAACTATGCTAGTTGATTTAACATTGTAGCATTATTTTGGGTGTTTGTGACTGCACAACATTATTTTGATTGGAATAAAATTGATGTTGTTAATAGAATTAATATGTCATTTGATGACATTAAGAATGTATATATTATAATGATTAATATGGTTTTAAATTTATAGTAAAATAACCAAGATGGATCTCAAATTTCTTAAAAAGGGGGCAAAAAAATGGGAGGACAGGAGACGCAAGATGGGAGAAGCTGAAGAAGATGCTGGAAAGAGAAAGAGACGCCATAATAAATGTCAAAACCTCAAAAGATGCCGAAAAGAGAGGGAGAGAAAGAAAGGCACCACAGAAAAGAGAGAGAGAGAGATGGAGGCACCACAAAAGACCCGACTAGGTGACACCGATCAAAGCTGGGAGGCCAAGAGATGCGGTTGTCTGTCACAACATGCAGGACAACAAGAAGAGACTAGGAAGCTGGAGACGCACGGTCATCTATCAGTCTTAGGCGGTCATGCTGCTCCCGCAAGACGACAAGAGAAGAGAAAGAGATAAAGAGAGGAGTGCAATTTTGTGCACCCCATTTAACGGTGGGTAACTTTACCCATCGTTAAATTAAACAGACGGAGAAGGGGGGGGAGTGAGGTAAATGAAATTGCACGCGACCCAATGTAAGTTGACCCATTTCTTCTCCTCTCACTCTTCCAGAGTCTCCCTCCATTCTTTCCGACGACCCCTCCTCCAGCAGCGGTGTCTCTCCACCTTCGGCTTGTCGTCCGCCTCCCGCCATCGTTGGAGAACGGCCCTTCACCTCCCTCCTTACTCTGCTTCACAAGTACCAAACAAATATATATCTTCTTCTTAATAGTTCCAATCCACTACCTCATCTTCATCTTCTTTCTTCTTCCAAAGCTCCCTTCTTCTGCCATGGTCTCTGCCTTGTTCTTCGCACACACCATCCAGGGTCTGAGACCCCTCAACAAGCCCACCTACTCCTGTATCTTCCAAAGTAATAAAAAAATTTCTTAAAAAATACCTATATTTCCTTAACTCTATTAGCAAAGAATTTATTCTTCGGCATGGGTATATATTATTATTATTAAAAATACCTATATTTAATATCATATTTGGCCGTGAAGTAATTTTATGCAAATATAAATATTTTTTTAAGTAATTTTTTATTATTAAAAGTAATATACGTGTTCTATTTTTTATTCATCTGTTTAAATTTTTTTTATTATATAACAATGTTATAAGATATCACTATAATACGTGAAAAAAAAGAGAGAATATACTTTGACTGTAATAAATGTTGAAAATATAATTTTTATCTCTCCATTACAATTTATCTTACAAAAGATTAAAATAACATCATATCCTGTAATAATATTAAATTATATAATATTTATCATATATTATTACATATAATGTTTAATATTTACCCAACAATATTTTTCAGCAAAAAAGGTTTTACTTGAGTTTTATGGTGTCGAAATGATGATATACAGTTTTATGAAATTGTTTAGTTTAAGGACTAAAAAGATTTTAAGATGTAAACAAATCATAATTTATGATACGCTGCTGTTGAAATAACACCGCGTAAAACTGTATACAATTATTTGGACACTGTTCAAATTACACCGCGTAAAACTGTATGTCACTATTTCACGCAGGAAAGAGAGAGGACGCCGGAGGTGGAGGGGACGCCCAAGGACCACGGTCGCTGTTGGAGGGGACGCCGGAGGACTGCGGTCGCTGCTGGAGGGGACGCCGGAAGGAGTAGAGGGCCGTTGTTGTACGCCGAAGAGAGAGGAGGGTCGCTGTAGGCGGATGACATGTCGGAGAGAGAGATAGGACATCGGAGGTGGAGGGGACGCCGCGACCGCTGTTGGAGGGGACGTTGCGGCCGCTGCTGGAGGGGACGGAGAGGGAGGGAGAGAGAGAGAGAGTGGAGAGTTGCTGCTGGACGGACGCGGAAAGTGGAAGGCCGTTGCTGGAGAGAGAGAGCTGCTGCCTGCTGGAAACAGAGTGAGTGAGAGAGTGAGAGAGAAAGAGAGAGCTGAGTGAGAGAAGAAGTGTTTGGGCGGGCTGCTACATTGGTCTGCGTAAAATTAATTAAATAATTTTTTTTCAATTTTCCAATAACTCTGTTCACTGCCTTCAAGCTAACGGTGGATGACGGTGTGTAAACTTACCTCAGTTAAATGGGGTGCACAAAATCGCACTCTAAAGAGAGGGATCTAATTGCTGACTAAGGAGTCCTATCGTCGACTATGCCATTGTCACCGACCTGCTTGCCTCTGCCTTGCGACATTAAATGTTTGAGGTTTGAGTTTGACACTCTGACTTTTGACTATTTCAGTGACTTGACACTTGACTGCATGAGAAAGAGATAGGAGTAGATAAATGAAAATGAAATTCTATTCACAGCCCACCTTATTACTTTTCACAATTATTCTAATCAAAATTTTTTACTATCTTTTAAAAATTCTATTTTACCCTCTACAGTCAGACCATATTTCTTCCCTTTTACTCCCCCACAACCACAATCACTCGCAGCTATCCATCTACTCCATCTCTTTGTCTCTCTCATTACACCCATCTCTCCATCTCTCTCGAATATACACAAATATATCACACCCATCTCTCCATCTCTCCATCTCTCGAATATACACAAATATATCACACCCATCTCTCCATCTCTCCATCTCTCTCGAATATACACAAATATATCACACCCATCTCTCCATCTCTCTCTCCCCCAAATACACACATATATATATATATACACACACACATTCACACACATATATATATATACACACACGCGGGCATGGTCACGGCCATGTAACACTTCCTCAATTGTTGGCAGTCGGGGAACACCAGTTTTTTTATTTTAATTAAAAAAATTTATTATAATAAAATAAAATTAAAAATAAAAATATACAAATAAATAATTTTTTTAAATATATGTATTTTAAATAATTATAAATTAACTAATTTTAAATCATCGTGAGTTGAATTTTTGATACTTAAAAAAATTTAAAATTAGTTAATTTATTTTATTAAATTACTTAAAGATACATATATTTAAAAAGAATTTATTTATTTGTATTATTTTATTTTTTATTTTATTAAAATATTTTTTTAATTAAAATAATAAAAAAAATGTTCCCGACCCATGGGGGTCGGGGAACACAAGGGTTCCTTGACTGTTGGCAATCGAGAACCAGGGTTCCATGGTCGCAACCATGTGTTTTCATGTGTGTATATATATATATATATCTGTGTGTGTATTCGGGAAACTCACATAGAGACGGAGAGATGCGTATGAGAAAGGGAGAAAGAGATGGATGCAATGAGAGAGATAGAGCAGATGGGTGGCTGCAACTGTGGAGAGTAAAAGAGAAGGAAGATAGTTGTGGTTGTGGCCAGTGAAGTGTAAAATAAGATTTTTGAAAGATGCGGGAAAATTTTGGCAAGAGTGATTGCGAAGAGTAATAATATAGGCTGGTAATAGAATTTTCCTAAATGAAAAGGAAGATGGAATGGCCTCTTGTGGGCTGCCACAGTTCCTACGTTTTTTTCCTTGAATAGCAAGAAATCATTAAATCGTTGGAACAGTTGAAGGAAAATTGATAAAAGGCCTTAGGCCTCGCCATGACGTATCCTCGTCCACATCTCTGTTATAGCTTCTCTCTATCTCTAAACGGTATTTATCGACAGAACATCGGCGATATGGCGTCAGACTCGGACAATTGGAACCTGCTATGTTGCTTCAAATTATTAAATGAAAATTTATTTTATTTCAATATCATGGTTAGTTTTTAATAACATATGTTTTGATTATTTTTTTATAGGTAATAATATCAACTTATATCTCAATTTCACCATAAGTGCAATTAAAAAAGCGTAGTACTCAAGTGGTACAATTCTTATTTCCTTAACACTTTTTATAATTCTTTTTATTTTAACAAAAATAATATTAAGGACTTTAAATTAATTATTATTTGAATAAAAATGTCTACTATAAAGTATAAATCTGAATTTAATAAACTTAAGAAAAAATAAAAGTGGAAGAACTAATTCAATCCTACAAATACGCACTCGATAGATTTGTTATTAATACTAAATACTAGAAAAATCAAATGAATGTTTAAATGAAAAATTAGTTAAAAATTGTGAAGAAATTTTTGAATATAAAAGTTCAAATTCACCAAAAAAGTAGTAAAGAATGTGATAAAAATTTAGAAAAAAATGTTCTAATCAACAAGAATAAGAATGTTAATGATGAAGATGAAACAATTATTAAAAATATTTGTAAACCAACACAATAGAAAAATTTAGAATCAAAATTAATTGATTCATTAGTTGAGAAATGTTCAATTAAACACACGAGATAAAAATTTTAGACACTTTTCGACAATTCATTATATTCGAAATTTATCAAATGAAAAAAAATATAATAGAAAATGACTAGTATATTCAAAACAATTAGATAAAATATTTATTATTGTTGTAAATTATTTAATTTAAAATCAAATACAATTCAAATAACAAATGAAAGGTGTGAAAATTGAAAAAATCTTAGTGACAACCTAAAAATTCATGAAACAATTAATGAACATATTATAAATATGAACATTTGGGTTGATACTGATATGAGATTGTTTCAAAATAAAATAATTGGTCAACATTTACAAGAGAAAATAAATAAAGAGAAAGAGTATTGGAAGAATATACTAGTAAGAATTATTGCTATTGTAAAAAATATTTCAAAAAATAATTTGGCATTTCATTGTACAAATGAGAAGATTTATCAAAATAATAATGAATTTTTTTTGAGCTCAATTGAAATGATTGTTGAATTTGATCTAATAATACAAGAACACCTTAGACGTATTCCAAATGGATAGATTCATACGCATTATCTTGGTTATAATATACAAAACGAGTTGATAAATATTTTAGCATTATAAATAAGAAATATTATTATGAAAAAAATCAAAGAATCAAAATATTTTTCAATTATATTTCATTGTACCCCATATGCAAGTAGTAAAAATATTTTTTTTGATATTAAGATATATAGATATTTCAACAAGTCTGATAAAATAGAAGAGTGTATTATAGATTTTTTAAAAATTGATGATACCTCTGATCAAGGTGTTTTTAATGCACTCACAAATAAAATAACACATCTTAAAATTGATATAAATAATGTGAGAAGGTAATGATATAATAATGTGTCTAATATGAAAGCTAAACATCAAGGTGTGCGAAAAAAATTATTAAATATAAATTCTAGAGTATTTTATACACCATGTGGTTGTCACAATTTTAATTTAGTTTTTGTGATATTGCTAATTCATGTGCTAATACTATAACATTTTTTGAAGTCACACAAATGCATATACTCATCATTTTTTTCATCTATAAAAAAATGAAAAAATTTACAAGATTATTTTTTTAATTTGAGACTTAAGCCATTATTATAAACACATTAGAAAAGTCATATTGAAAGTGTTAAAACAATCAAATTTCAAACTCCACAAATAAAAGATGTTTTATATCAATTAGAAGAAACTAGTGAGGATTCTTAAACAAAAAATGGAACTATTTCTTTAGCAATATACTAGTTCTTCACCTGTACAATGCACGAAAAATGGATTCACAAACGGAGACATAAAAAATATATAAACTTTTAATAAATATTGGAAACACCACAATTTAATTTTATTAGATTGTAAATTATATCACAAGAAATAAAATTTATGATAAAATTAAATATTATAAATTCTGGAAAACTTATTTGAATACATCGTTTGTGGTTGAGTTTGTTTGTTCTCCTTTCCTTATCACATATAGTATCTTTAAACCATTCTGACTTGTAACTCTTAACACAGCTACGTATAGCTGACCATGATTGAATACTAGTTTTTTTAAATAAAGTCCATACATGTGACAATGATTGCATTTTTACACATAACAGTGAGTAAAAAAAACTTACCTCATGATCTATTAAAACCATTTCCACGAAGTTAATATGAGACTTATCTTATCTTCGAACCTTGGCAGATCCCACTTGCGTACCACACGTACTTTGATTGCCCAGTTAGCTCAAGTAGAATCCACAGACTTCAACATTTGAAACAAAGGGCCATTTCAAGACCAAACACAACATCAAATTAGGTGATATGAAATAGGACTGAATAGTGTGCTTATCTCAGAACGTGGGGCTTTTTATCCCAACTAATTAATAATGGTAGTGAATAATTAATGTAACTACATAGAAGTTGCCCCCAACTGATTATCCCAAAGCGTGTGACTGTTAGGAAGTGTGAAGATTACATTGAAAACTAAACCAATAAAAAACAAAAGAAGAGCAAAAAAATCGTGTCTAATTTTAAATGATGTCTCATTTTAATAACGGTAAAAATTTAAAATATTAATTGTATGATTAATAATGGTAGTGAATAATTAATGTAACTGTATAGAAGCTGCCCCTAATTGATTATCTCGAAACGCGTGGCTGTTAAGAAGTGTGAAGGTCACATTGAAAAGTAAACCAATAAAAAATCAAAGAAGAGCAAAAAAATTGTGTCTACCTTTAAATGACGTCTTATCTTAAATAATAACAACAAAAATTTAAAATATTAATTGTCTTATTATTCCAGCTGATTAATAATGGTAGTGAATAATTAATGTAACTACATAGAAGCTGCCCCCAGCTGATTATCTCAAAAAAATCGTGTCTACCTTTTAAATGAAGTTTCATTTTAAATAATAATAATAATAATAGAAATTTAAAATATTAATTGTCTAATTAATATTGATAGTGAATAATTAATGTAACTGCATAGAAGCTGCATGCAGCTGATTATCCCAAAACGTGTGACTGCTAGAAAGTGTGAAGGTCACATTGAAAACTAAACCAATAAAAAACCAAAGAAGAGTAAAAAAATCGTGTCTACCTTTAAATGATTTCTCATCTTAAATAATAACAGCAAAAATTTAAAATATTAATTGTTTGATTATCTCAGCTGATTAATAACGATAGTGAATAATTAATGTAACTGCATAGAAGCTACCCCTAGTTAATTATCCCAAAAAAATTGTGTCTACCTTTTAAATGAAGTCCCATTTTAAATAATAACAACATAAATTTCAAATATTAATTGTTAAAACACATTTTATAGTGGAAGGAATATTACTTCCTAAAAAAGATAGAAAAAATGAAGGATAATTTTAGGCGAGAAATTTTTGTACAAGAACTCTGCCACTTTAATATATACTAAACCAATAAAAAAATAATAAGAAGTGTGAAGGTCACATTGAAAACTAAACTAATAAAAGAAGAGCAAAAAAATCGTGTCTATTTTTAAATGATGTCTCATTTTAATAACAATAAAAATTTAAATATTAATTGTCTGATTAATAATGATAGTGAATAATAAATGTAATTGCATAGAAGCTATCCCCAATTGATTATCCCAAAACGTGTGACTACTAGGAAGTATGAAGAAGGTCACATTGAAAACTAAACCAACAAAAAGTCAAAGAAAGCAAAAAAATCGTGTTTATCTTTAAATGACGTCCCATCTTAAATAATAACAACAGAAATTTAAAATATTAATTGTCTGATTATCCCAACTGATTAATAATGATAGTGAATAATTAATGTAACTACATAGAAGCTGTCCCCAACTGATTATCCCAAAAAATTCACGTCTACCTTTTAAATGAAGTCTCATTTTAAATAATAATAATAAAAATTTGAAATATTAATTATCTGATTAATAATGGTAGTGAATAATTAATGTAACTACATAAAAGCTACCTACAGTTGATTATTCCAAAACGTGTGACTGCTAGGAAGTATGAAAGTCACATTGAAAACTAAACCAATAAAAAATAAAAAAAGAGCAAAAAAATTGTGTCTACCTTTAAATGATGTCCCATCTTAAATAATAACGGCAGAAATTTAAAATATTAAAAAACTGATTATCCCAGCTGATTAATAATGTTAGTGAATAATTAATGTAACTATATAGAACTTGCCCCCAGCTGATTATCCCCAAAAAATTGTGTCTACCTTTTAAATGAAGTCTCATTTTAAATAATACAGCAAAAATTTTAAATATTAATTGTTAAAACACGTTTTCCAGTGAAAGGAATATTACTTCTTGAAAAAGATAAAAAAAAAAATGAAGGTTGATTTTAGGCAAGAAAAATTTTTACAAGAACTCTGCTACTTTAATATATACTAAACCAATAAAAAAATAATAAGGAGTGTGAAGATCACATTGAAAACTAAACCAATAAAAAAAATAAAAGAAAGAGCAAAAAAATTGTGTTTATTTTTAAATGATGTCTCATTTTAATTTTAACGACCCGTTAGTGGGCCTAGACGTTATGGGTATTTTATTTTTTAGCATTGAAATTTTGCCCTATTAGAATAAATGTGAAAAATATTTTTATGAGATAAATTTATGTAAGTAAATTTTGTGGATAAATTATAAGTGTATTATTATATGTGGGAAGCTAAAATAAGTTCATCTCTAATGAATTGGAGTTTTGAAATTGGGTTAAGCCCAAGTGCAAGTTATGTGGTATTTTATTTAAGTAAATGAAATGGATTGGGTTTCCCATTGGGCCATTATGATTGGGCTAGTGAGTGGGCTTGAGCCCATGTATTTAAGTGAGTTGAATTGAATAAATGGGAAAAGAAATGAGAAAATGCAAATGTCCAAAAGGGGCATGAGGATATTTTGTGTGTGTTTGTGATGTGGAGGGTATTATGGTAAAAGCAAATGGGAGAGTGGTTGGCAGACCATTCCCTCCCCCTCACCTCTCCATGCCTTGTTTATTTTTCAATTCTCAATCTCTCTCTCTCGTTTCCCTTTCTTTCTCTTTCTTCTTCTCATTTTTCTTCTTCCTTCTTCTTCATTGATGTCCATTAAAGCTTGAAGTGAAGGTTACAGCTCGGTGTATTCTTCTTCTTGGATTTTCTTCAACAAATGCAAGTTCTTCTTGCACTCTTATTTTGTTTTTTGCAAGCTTTCCTTATTTTCCATTGTGATGTTGAAATATTTCATGGTTCTTGGTCCTCTCATTGATAAAAATTATTTTTGGTATTGATTATATATTTTCTTCAAATCGTATGTTATGTCAAAGCTTGTGTTGGGTCTTTGTGTTAGTCTTATTGGGCTTGTTCACCCCATTTTTCATTCAAGGAATGGCATTTGTGGGTTAGGAAACTAGTGGTAATTATTTTGGGGTGTTTTGGGGTCATTTCGTGTGTTTGTGTGCATTGAGTCGACTATTTTTGGGGTCTAGTCGACTCAATAGAAGCCTGTTTTCTTAGATTTTGGTGCAAGCCCTCGGCCTAGTCGACTAAGCATTTCCTTAGTTAACTAAGCTTTAGTCGACTATTCCTTTCCCAAAAGTCGACTATTCACAATTTTTTTTTTCAATACTGTGCATGTTGTGCTATTTTGACCATAACTTTTGATGTAGAACTCGGAATTGCGATCCGTTTGAAGCATCATAAACTAGACTTCAATAGATTTGATTTGATATATAATATCATATACTTTGATTACGATTTGATTTGGTTAAGGCTTTCCTTAATCCAAATTAAGCATGATTGTTAATCTAAGTTGCTATTAATTGCTTCCTCTAGCATCATTCAACCCTCCAAAATGCTAGGATGTGATTGAAGATATGTATATGTGCATGCATAGGCTCATGAGTGAATATGTTATTGAAATATTTAAATGTGCATGATGTGTACATTTCTATAATGGAGTATGTATGTTATACTTATGTGAGATTCCGTGAGCATTGTATGACATTATGATTTGTGTCCCTATTACTATTATTTTGGCGCGGCGACTATGTTCTGAAAATGGAAAAAGAAAATGATATTCTAAAGAGTGTCTGACGTGGGTAAGGTGGTCATAAACCCGGTAGGCGATGCTTAAGCCAATGAGTGACAAATTGATTATATATATATATGTGTGTGTGTGTATGCATTCATGCATGTGAATAAAGGGCTTGAAAGTCAATGTGATCCATGTATATGGAAGGTTGTGTGGGCCAATTCGATGTATGGAGATTTATGTATTCATGATAAATGAACGATACATAAAATGTGTAATGGCAATGGCATGGGAATAATTTTAATGATAGGACCTAATGGGAAATGCTACTCGTATTTGGAAAGTCGGGTCTATTCCACTTTGATTTATCCATGCCTTAACTCTAGTGCTCCATTTGTTGTAATACATGCTTGCTTATGGAATGATATTATTAATGAGAATTGAAGAACGAGTTTAAATTGTATTGGAGAGTCAGGTGTATTCTATTTTGTTATCCATCCCTTCATTTTTGTTTTCGTTATATATATATGTATACTTGCCGAGCCTTATGGCTCACTTTGAAATATGGATCTGATAGAACATAAGAAAGTGGATTTCTTTGAGAATGTTGTTGTCCAGTCTAGAAGGCATGAATCCAATGAGTGTCTAGATGTTGGGTAATGAATTTCTTTAGCTATGGGTTATTCATACATTCATATATCGTTCTATGGATACTTCCATTTGCTATATACTTGCTGAGCCTCGTGGCTCACGTTGTTTCTTTTGTCATTCCAGGTAAATGAAGATAGATATTGTTGGGCGAGTTCTGGTTAGATGTGTACACAGATGTCCCAACCTAAAAAATTCATGGGTGTATGTTGAGGACAAAAAATAGAAGGTTTATTTTATTTTTAAAGCCTTAATGCCTTTTTATTTTGAAAATGTATGGGGGTAAGCCCGGGATTGTGATGTAATGAATGTTATATAATTATTTTGGCTCCTATTATTAGTAAGCAAATTCAGAAAAGCAATCCCTTTGAAAATTTTGAGTACTTGTACCCATCTTTAATGGACTTTTCTTGGATTTCCTGTACTAGCGGGAAAATCCAGGAACATGCCCTGACATTAATAATAACAGAAATTTAAAATATTAATTGTCTAATTAATAATGGTAATGAATAATTAATGTAATTGCATAGAAGCTGTCCCAGCTGATTATTCCAAAATGTGTAATTGTTAGGAAGTATGAAGGTCACATTGAAAACTAAACTAATAAAAAACCAAAGAAGAGCAAAAAAAATCGTGTCTACCTTTAAATGACGTCCCATTTTAAATAATAACAGCAGAAATTTGAAGTATTAATTGTATAATTATCTTAACTGATTAATAATGGTTGTGAGTAATTAATGTAATTGCATAGAAGTTACTCCCAGCTGATTATCCTAAAAAAATAGTGCCTACCTTTTAAATGAAGTCCCATTTTAAATAATAACAATAGAAATTTCAAATATTAATTGTTAGAACATGTTTTCTAGTGGAAAGAATATTACTTCTTGAAAAAGATAAAAAAAAAAAAAAATGAAGGCTGATTTTAGGTGTTTTTTTTTTTTTGCAGGAACTCTGCTACTTTAATATATATTAAGAGGAGATTGAAAATTTAGAATTTCTATTAAGCATGATTATTTGGTATGATTTATTGTTTGCTATTAATACGGTTAGTAAATATTTACAATTAAAAGATATAAACATTATCATTGCAATATATCACTTGAAAGGTCTTTTTCTTTTTTTTTTAAAACTATAGAAAAATGAATTTAAATTTTCTATGATTTCTACTAAAATATTGCAAAGCAAATGAATATATAATTAAAGTTTTGTGAAAAACATACAACAAGAAGAAAGAAATAATTTGATGAGAGTGAAGTGATGAGATAAAATTATTTATTGAAGAATATTTTAGAATTAATTATTTTACATATTTTATTGATCATGTTATTTTCTCTCTTCAAATTAAGTCTGAACAATTTAAAATATACAAAGATAATTTTGATTTTCTTTATAATATAGAAAAAATTGTTTAAATCTTGAAATTTTTCTAAAACATGGCGTACTTTTTGATATTGATGGTTTTGATTTATTTTTAAAATTAAAAATTTTAAAATAAAATTATAATCATAAAAATAAAGCACTACTTACGATAATAAATTTTATAAAAAAAATATTTTTTTAAATACATGAATAAATTATAAAATACTATTAATCATTCATATTATTATAAATTTAGCAAAACAAGTTTTTTAAAATTAAAATTAATAAAATATTATTTACGTTCATGTGAGAAAAAAATTAAATAATTTAACTATATTATCAATTAAAAAATATTCACTTTTTAAATTTGAATACAAAAATTTTATTACTAATTTTGAATTTCAAAAAATAAGAAAAATAAAATTTGAACATTTTTATTTATTTATTTATATTATTAAAAAATTATTAAAATAATTATCGCATAAGACCCAACCTGCTATTTATTCTTGAGCCCGCCCCTAAACATAATGAGTGTCCAAAGTGTAATTTACTGTTTATTGTTATTAAAATTGGTATACATTAAAGTTTTATTGTTCTTAGAGTTGAAATATTTGTAGAAAATATTTTTAATATTTTTTTAAAAAACAACTAAAATTGAACCGCGTAAAACATTTCATTCTAAAATTTGTAATTGAATATTTTAAACGTAAAACCAATCAGTATTAACTTTGTAAATTGCAATTAGCCGTTGCGTCTAGAATCTTCAGTCTCTTTCTTCACTTTCCTTCTGTTCGCGTCTGGAAGTCTCTCCCTCGCACAGAGGATCAAACTCATTGGTAATTTGTTCTGAACTTGGCGAAATTTTCACTTGATTTCATGAATTTATACTTATTTCAATCCTTTTTGCTTGCTACTTCCTCTTTATAAACCTTTTTCTTTCTTCAGCTTCCATCTATGTTTCTGTAGAGAGAGTTTCAATATTCTCTGTAGACGAGGGTCTGCGTTCCTATGATAATCGGATTGCAAAGAGAGAATTAGGGTTTTCACTCATTTGTGCATTGACACAATAAAAATCACGACTACTTGTATGTGCAATCTTTATATGCATATTCAGTGTGCTTGTTCTTCTTTCTCTTAATATCTATTTCTTAGTTTGCGAGCACCATGTCCAAGCTATTTGGAGGGAGAAATCCATTTGACGACCCGTTCTTCACTCGCCCGTTTGGCGCCATGTTTGGCACCCACACTCAATCCGGGCATCGATCAAGGGAAGTAACGATTGAAGAAGTGGACTCTGATGGCAACCCCTTGAACCATTCTGAGCCAAGCAAAGAACTAGCTGCCAAGAACGCAAATATTGACGATCCCATAGAGAACCAAAATGGTAAAGAAAGTTCTATTGGGTGCCATTCCCCAATTAATTAGGGTGTCTATTTTTGCTTATAATTTTAATTTTTGTTGTTTATTTGTTAGGGAAAAAGAGTTTAAGCTTCCAGAGAGTTTCATATGGGGGTTTAAATGGCATGTATTACACTGCTTCTGTCACTAAAAAGACAGGTGATGATGGGGTAAGTAGATATTTTCTGAAGCGGTAAGTCGGGTTAGCAATGATTTTTTTTTTTTTTTTTCCGATTCTTAAATCTGGCTTTGCTTGTTAAATAGGTGTTCCTGATGGAGATCAAAGAAGAAGATAAGACAGTGGGCCAAACACTGGATACAGTTTCTAGGGGGATCCATGATAAGGCATACCGCATGTCTTTTTTTGAAACAACTGCAAAGTTTTTTTTTTTTGGGCATGGATATTTGGTCCAATTTTGGACCGAAAATCATTATTATTATTATTATTCTTTGGTTGCTATGGCTATTGATGTAATTATTGAAAACAATTTAAACAAGAAAGCCCAAAACTCATGGTTCCCACTGTTGTATGAAACACTTGGGTGCTTAACAACAAGAGTTACAAGGATCTATTCTCATCATATATGTGTTTTTGGATCCCAGTAAAGTGCCTTAAACTAAAATTGTTAAAGTTGGGAAAATTAGAATTTTTACTTGCCCATTTAATGTTGTGTAACATTTATTAAGAAGTAAAGAGGTGTGGGAAAGAGCACTTCCTGCATGGTGGGTGGTTAAGTTCGTTGATGTAATTCTATTGAGAGATTGATGGTTGTCTTGCTTTTGTAGGGGCATTCAGTCACGAAAAAGTGGACTTTAGATGGTAATTTGGATGCAGTGCAGACTTTGCACAACTTGAATGAAGGTTTGTGCCTGAGATTATGAAGGATTTCTATTGAATGACTGGGTGAGGGGAATAACTGATTTTTTTTTTCAATCTTAGATGAACTTGTGGGGTTTGAAGAGACCTGGAAATCTAGCAGTCATAATTTACCTCCTGACTGGAACACTGGGTTCAGTTTGCTTGATTATGCAGGTAACAGTTCTTCTCTTATCGGTTTTTATGGGAAATGATTGCTGCCATACATACATAATCGTTTCTCTCTCTCTTTCTCTCTCTCTCTGCATGTTTAGATTCTAGGGTTCTGAATCCGATTTTCATCTGTGGCATATGTCTGAGTTATGCATATTACTGCTATGTGCTGATGGTTTTCTTAGTTCATGATAATTTTTTTAGTTAGTTCAGTATCAGCTAAGGTCTTCCCAGGGGTGAAACGAATTGGCCATGACAGTGAAGTCCATGTGGCATATGTTTATGGCCTGGTATCTGAACAAAACAGAACACACAGGGGGTGCCATTGCCAATGAAAACTGGCCCACAAGAGAGGCCAAACCCAGAAAATCTGAAGGCCTAAATATGGCAGGGGCTGTAAACTTAAAAGAGATAAAAAAAATACCCAACATTTCCATAGCAGCAACTGCCTTCAAAATCACCCTGTTAGCAATCCATCTTCAACCCATTGACCTCGGCATGGAGGGAGGCGCCCAATCAACTGAAAACTTGCTAGGACTGTTGTAGTAACAACAACATATCTAGCCTTTATCCCACTATGTGGGGTCGGCTACATAAATTCTAGACTTCCATATATTTATGTCTTTTGTCATATTTTCATTTAGGCCCATACACTTCATATCAAACTTTAATCTCTCATAAAGTCTTCTTGGGTCTATCTCTACCTCTTTTTTTGACTAATTATTCCATTTCATCAACTCTCCTCACAGGAGCGTCTCTTGGTCTCTTTTTCACATGACCAAACCATCTTAATCTAATCTCTCTCATATTTTCCTCGATTGGCACTACTTCTACCTTATTACGAATAACCTCATTTCTAATTTTATCTTTTCTTGTATGGCTGCACATCCATCTTAGCATCCTCATTTTTGCTACGCTCGTCTTTTGCTCATGTTGGTATTTGACTGCCCAACATTCTGAGCTATATAACAAGACTGGTCTTATGGGATTTTATCATCACATAACACCCACGATGCATTTCTTCATTTTAGCCAACCTGCCTTAATTCTATGCGTGACATCCTCATGAATTTCTTCATTTTTTTGAATCACTAATCCCAAATATCGAAAATGGTATTTTCTTTGTAAGATTTGGTTTTTCAATTTTATTATAACATCTTCCACTTTTGCATTCTTATTAAATTTATATTCTATATATTCTATTTTTCTTTTACTTAATTTAAATCCCTTTGGCTGTGTTCTCTTTACTTTTTAATTTTCAGTTTTGAATTTTGAATTCATTTTTAGTTTTCTGTTTTGCTAGTCTGTTTTTAGAAAATTAAAAACACGTTCTTTTTGTCCTTTTGAAAAACTATTTTTCAAAATAGAAAATTAGAAAACACATTCTCTTTGAAATTTTGAAAATAATTTTTTAATGATATTTTATTTAATAAATTTGATTATTCAATAAATTAGAAATATTTAATATTAATATATTATTAAAAAAATATATACATTTTAAAGTTAATGAATTTTGTAATATTTTTTCCCATTACAATAATAAAATATAAATAAATAAATAAATGCGTTTTGAGTTTAGAGTTTGTTTTGGATGAAAACACTCAAAATAACTTTTTGTTGTTTTGAGTTTTCTTTACTAATTTTTTTTTTCAAAAATGCATTTTTAAAAACAGTAAAGAGAACGAGTTCTCATTATTTTAGAAAATCAAAAACTAAAAATGATTTGAAAACAACATAAAGAACGCAACCTTAGATTCTAAATTGTTTCTCCCCCGATGCATTTCTCTATTTTCTTTGCTAGGACTGTTGTAGTAATATAGGAAAAAATGATAGAATACAATTGAGGAAAGACGATATGCAAAATAAGAAGAGGAATGTGTTAGGCAAGGCGTTTTTAGGAAAATATCTTTAGGATAGTAATTTCCTCACTAAGTGCAATGGTTTATGGAAATTCTAATTCTAGGATACAATGTCTAACTTAAGAAATCAAAATTGCACTTTTTGATTTCTTCTACCACCAAGAACTCAAACCCAACAATTGAGAGTAATAGAGAGTAAATATAGAGATGGCTGATAGCAAAAGAATGAAGAAGTGTTGATATTTTCACACACTTTACACCCCAAATGTCCAAACTATTTACAGACAACAAAAGGGCGCTTACCAATAGGCACATAAACAAAAGAACACAACCTATTGAAAGATTATGTCTTTTGAGAATAGACTTATCCTTTGGAAAGGTTACAATACTTCAAATTAAAGACATGATTTTAAAATTTAAAAACCATATTAAACTATTGCAAATTTGGGACATTATAATTCAAACGTTCGGATTGGGAGTTGCCTTTCTGTAGTGAGAGTTGACTTCCAGTGTGTAGTTGACTCCAGTATGCAGGAGTCGACTCCCAAAGAGGCAAGAGTCGACTTCAGCATAGCTTTTGTCGACCTAGCCGAGAGCATTTTATGTAGAGTTGATCTAACCAAGAACCATTCTTAGACAGTTGATTCTTATTCAATGACGGTCGACTTTCATAAAAACCACTTCAAAAATCACAAAAACTACCAATATTATTATTATTAGATAATATTAATATGTATTTATATATAGCAAGGACCCCATGTGCGAAGCTGAAAGAGGAGACCTGTGGTTAACTTAGGCCTCATCAGGACAGCAAACAATGATTCTGAGGACCTGAGGTGCTCTGGCCAATGGATGCTTAAAAGGAGGGGGGAACAGGGCAGAGACTGTAGGTGCTATCTGATGTGAGGGGCGCTGGCATCCAATGCCATGAGAGAGGCAGAAAATCGCTTGCTTGCCTAAGGGTGGAAATCTCTACTCGTGAGAAACCTTTGCGGCCCATTTGGTACACAAATTAGCTGACATGGTAATACCTCCCTTGGAAAAGAAAGTGAGGTGAGATTACCCAAGCCATGACTTAGTTAATACCATGGAAGTGGGAAATAATCCCACCTCCCCCACGGGATAAATTAATCCCCCATCGATGGGATTAATTTTCTTACATCTTAGACCATTTTGTCCCTAAGATTAAAGCTCTTCTCTCAGCCATTTCTTCCCTTTTTCCTCTCTCTCTCTCAACAATTCTTCTGTGTCTTATCTCCCATTCGGTTGTTGGTGATTCGTCCACCTCTACATGGCGAACTAATACTTAGCCATGGGAGTCAAATCTCCCAAATCTGGGAGCGTCTCCCATGGTGGACAGTTGTCTGCTATGGCGTCCACTGCCAACATCTCTCTCTCTCTTTCTCTCTCTCTATATTTTGCTGGAACTGACAGAAGCTCCAGCCATGTCGATTAGAGCTAACACTATTTATTGATAAAAGACATATGCATGATATTATTTTGATAAAAATACTATTTATTGTATTTAACTAATAAAAATATAAAATATGAAAAGTAAAAAAACACACAATATGTTAAATTTGGTGGGGCTGTAATAGAAGAACAGAGGATAAAGTAGTGTAGGAACTCAAAGTAGAAATTTTATCAAACACTTGGAAGGCAGAAAATATGATATGCTGTAACTAAATTGCTTTATTAGATACAGGCCTTTAAATACCCATGACCAGTAACAGAATTGCAGAAAATTAATGACCCAACATCCCACTAATCATATCCTACAAGACTTCCAAAATACCAGTGACAAACTAAACGTACTTTGACTAAAAAGATTTAGGTAGTGTTTGTTAGCCAAGATATGGCTGCTGAAAAAAGTGAGATCTGAAAAATATTCCAGACAAAAGTGTTTTCTATTGTGTTTGTTAAATTTATCTGGCAACACTTCAAAAAGAAGTCACCTGATTTCTTATTTGAAATTATTCAGATAAATTTATCTTGGACTTTACAAATAAGAAAAAACGACCTATATGTTCCCCAATGCATTTCAAAAAATTTAACAAACAATTAGATAAAAAATTTGGAATGTTTTTCAGCCTTATCTTGATCATTCCATATCTTGCTTCAGAAAACATTCCAACATTATCTTGCTCATTTTAACAAACACTATCTTAACAAATTCAGCAGTAAATAACAAGTCAATAATGGGAGATAATCTGAAATTATTTCTACATTAACTTTAACACTCCCCCTTAATGTAGAAATCTTCAACACCTAACAACTCTCTTAAGTATATGAATTTCTCCAGTGGAAATGGCTTGGTGAACAGATCAACAATTTGAAGTGATGGCGTCTCTATGTTTCGACTGTGATAAACCAAATTCTGTGGCATTACATTGTTGATTGATTATCACAGTAAATGGTAGTTGCCTCCACTTGGGTTTGCTTCACATCATCTAAGATTCTTCATAACCGAACTGCTTGACATGCTGCTGTAGTGACAGCCATATATTCAGCTTCTGAAGAGGTCAAGGCAGTAGATGGCTGTTTCTTTGAGCTCAAACAAATAGCTCCAGTACCCAAATTTAAAAAAAAAAAATAAAGTCTGTTGTGCTCTTCCGGTCATTGATAGAACCTACGCAATCACTATAAGAGAAACCACACAACTTAAAATTGTTAAGTGTGTTTATACCAGATTCCAATTGAGCCTGTTCCCTTCAAGTATCTCAAGATTCTTTTCACAGCCCCCAAGTGATGTTTGCTTGGACTTTGCATAAACCTGGACAAGATACTTGTTGCTTGCAAAATATCCAGTCTACTATTTGTGAGATAGAGTAGACTTCCAATCAAACTAAGATAAAACTGAAGATCAATTTTTTCTCCCCTATCATCCGAACTAAAATTTTTGGTTAGTGCATATGGGAGTTTTCACAGCATTGCACTCTTGCAAGTTAAACCTTTTAGGATCATTGACATATTTTTCTTGAGAAATAAAATTCCCAAATCTCATTGCTTCACTACCAGTCCCAAGAGAAATTCATCATGCCCAAATCAGTCATCCCAAACTCATTTACCATCACACTCCTAAACTCATTCAACAGAGCATCACTATTGCTTGTATAAATCAAGTCATCAATAAACGATGAGAATCTCATCTGTACCTCTAGTTTTTTTGTACAAGGTTGGCTCGCTTGGACTTCTATGGAACTCATTTTTGCTGAAATGCCCATCATTTTAAGCCATAAAGTGCTTTCTTCAAACGATACACCTTTTCATGCCTACAATCTCATAGCCTTTTGACTGATGCACATACACTTTTTCCTGCAAAACACCATTTAAAAAGGATGACTTTACATCAAATTGATAAATTCTCGAACTATAATGAGTAGCAATAGCTAAATCAGTTCGTATAGTGTCAAACCTTGCCACAAGAGAGAAAGTCTCTTCAAAGTCTATACCTTCTCGCTGCATGTACCCTCATGCAACCAGCCTTGCTTTGTATTTTTGGATTGACCCATCAGCCTGAAATTTGACTTTGTAGATCCACTTCAGTCCAACCACCTCCTCCCCATTCAGTAGATCAACTAGCTCCCATGACTTGTTTCTTTCGAGAGTTTTCATTTTCTCATCCGTTGCAGCACACCATTCCTTGGATTTGATAGTTTCTTCAAAGCTGATAGGTTCCTCAACTTGGGCAAATTGACATTGTTTTGTGCTTGCATAAATTTCTTGCAAGGATCTCCATTTTTTAGGTGGAGACTGATGAAGAAGAGCATTGTGAGGTTGAGTTTGAGGTAGTAGTTGTCGGAAATCAGAGAGAGAATTAGGAGCAGTTGGGTGTAGTAGAGTATTATTTACAGTTATGATGAAGTAGTGACGTAGTGGAGTAGTAGAATGTATTTTTCAATAGTGGTAACCGCTGTAAAAAAACTGTTAGATAGCTTCATATATATATATATATATATTAAGTTATGCCACAGTATGAGATTATCAAGCAAATATTGGAAGTTTCTCTCAATTTCTCCCTACTGATTCTCTACTTCCCCCTTGTGTTTTTCCTTTATGATTTGTATATGGCTAACACACAAAAATATATGAATACTTTGGTGTGTTCTTGGAGATCTCTTTTTTGGAACCTTGACAGGGCAATTGAATAATCCTTCATTCCCATTGCCTTTATCTTTATGGGACGTTTAGTATAGGAGAAGGTTTTAGATTTTTGAGATTCATGATTCCTGAGAATGCTTTGGAGAATTTTTGATTTTCAGAATTTATGCAATTCTATATTTGGTTATTTTTAAACATTCTTAGGAATGTTGGATATTCTTTTTTGAAAATTTTACATTCTTATACTTGGTTTAAATGCAACATTTTTGGGAATCTATGTTATTTTTCTAAAATTACTCTTATTTAATTTTTTATTTAAAAATAATAAATTCCTTAATCCTCTTAGTATATAAAATATTGGGACTCATAACCTCTTTAGGAAGTCAAAAAAGTCATTTTTTTACACATTATATATATATGTTTGTGTATATACATATAATATATATACATAATATATATGTTTGTATGAATATTTACTTTAATTATTTCTAAAGAATTTTATATACAAAGCATTCCTATACAAAGCATTCAGTTGTTGTTACTAATAGAGCTTAGGACACATGAAGGTCAATATATGTGAAAATGCAAGTAGTGTGTATAATTGAAATAACGAAACCTGTATGACTGTTTATTTCTGTTTCACTACTTTGGTGGTGGTTCTTTCTATTCTAGAACACAATATTGTTTGTACACAAAGTAGTAAGCGTTTCATTACATAGATCGTTGGTTCAACTGTTGCAAATACATTAATCATTCATGGAATAATCTTGAAATTTCCTACACTGTGAAGCCAAATAGAGAATGCCAAGTGTAATTTTAGCTACTATTGGCAATGACACCTCTTGAAACAATATATATACATACTAAATAGCAATAGCTGGACATTACCAAGAATAAAAATAATTTAAGACACAAAATTTTATAAAAGGGCCAACAAGAACCCAAACAAGTTCATAAGGAAAATTTTAAGAACTATCATGACATGGCAAAATCAAAATTAAAGTACTTGAGTATTCACAAATGCTAATATCAATTTAAAGGTTGTTACATAGGTAGTCACATAAATTCGCAAATTAAAATAAAATCTAAGTACTAGAGTCTTCATATCAATTTAAGGACCAGGATTTTCAGACAATATCTAGGCCACCAATATCTCTTTGTGTTCAGGATCCACCTGCATAAAAAAAAAAAGTCAATTATATTGTTGTTCTTACATATAGTCATACCATCTCGAACCCTCTCTTGAGTAGTTAATCATTCGATCTTCATAATCACTTCAAAAATTGATATCCTCCTATTATTTTCCTTAGATTCATGCTTGAAATAGGAAATCAGCTCCTTAATATTCCTACTAGTGCTCTCATAAACACGACCAAGCTTCTCCATAGTCCACTTCAATCATTGAATTAGCATGCCTCTCTCTCTTTTACCTTTTTTAGCATAATTTAACCCACTAACATGTCCCCCAATCTCTTTAGCACTATTGTCATTAGTGGATGTTTGTTGGGTTTCATCAACAAAGTCAAATAGTTCATCTTCTCCATACTTAGTTTCAATAACATCATATTTTATGTCCATTGCTTCCACAGCATTTGATGAATCCTTCGCATCAGCTCCATTGGCTACATCTTTCTTAAAGACTGGACCCAATACATCAAAATAAGGAAATGGCTTATTGTAAAGCCCTTTAGTAGAAGGATGCGCATGCAAAATAGAATTATTTTTAAAAATTATTTGATAAATGAATCTATATTGATGAAAAAAGAAGAAGAAATAAGTACAAATTTATTGCTATATTTTACCTTTATCTATTCTTTGTATATTTTTTTCTCAACCATAATCAATTTGTCTTTGTCATTCCAGCCAAATCCACTAGGACCCTTAGGCCCCATCATTTCACAAATTACATTATAATGCTTCTTTAATTGTTTAATCCTTGACCCAATATGAGGGTTAGCTTTTAAGGTACAATCATACATTTTCTCAAGCATCGATTCTTCTCCAAATGAGTAGCAAATTCAGACTTGAATCAATTGTTGCCCTTCTAAGATGGCCCAACTTCAACTAGACACTCAACAAGTATTGCATCATCTTTTGATGTCCACTGATGGTTAGTACATTTTATTATAGATTGACTATTCTTCACCATTTAGTGAAGGCATAGACAAAAAGACAACAACTAGATAATATAGGTAGAATCAAGCTAAATCACAAAAACATATTATTACATCATAATGAAAATGAAATATGAAGTTGTCATCATTACTACAAAATTAAGAAACCACTTAGAATTGTTAATTATTACAAACCAACATAATGAAACATGCAATTATGAATATTTAAAACATGTCTTCTCCAAGTGTTAAATATTTGTTGTGCAAGCTCATCTCTTCAATGTGTTCAAGCATCAGATGTCTTTACATGAGTTATCTTATCAGTTTTTAGAATATCTTTATTTTTTTTTTCATGTCAAATATACAATCTTTCAAAGGGTCAACTGCCATATCTCTTTTGATATAATTATAAAGCAAGCAACATGCAGTTATAATCCTGCATTGTGTTCTAACATGATAGAATGACTTAGTTCTTAAAATTCCCCTGCATTGTGTTCTAACATGATAGAATGACTTAGTTCTTAAAATTCCCCAACGTCCCTTTAACATCCCAAAACATCTTTCTATGATATTCCTAGCAAATGAGTGTTTCATGTTAAAAAATTCTTGTGGTGTTGTAAGTTGTGCCCCATGTCTCCACTTACTAAGATGATATATTTTCCCTCAATAAGGTGTAAGGAACTCTTCCCCATTCATGTAACCAGCATTACATAAGTAATAATAACCTAAAAAATAGTGACCAACACTTAGAAACCATATAAACAATTACAAAAATTTAACCAAAACAAACTTGGGGTTACTCTTAATCCATTCCTACAAGATATGACATCTCTAAATACCCTAGAATCAACGATTGATCCCTCCTAACTAGGTAAGACGTAAATAAATTACAAATTTTCAGAATAAACTCCTAACACATTTATTGCTATATCACTCTTCTTGGTTTGATATCTAGGCTTATCATTATGTAGGACATTTAATTTGATGTATGTTCCATCTAGAGCTCCTAGACAATTTTGTTAATTCTATAAAAAAAAAAATCACATAATCATTAGTTTTTATTTCTTGATTATTAAGTTAACATTACCTAAACTTATATGTATTTTTAATATTACCTTGAACCATTTCCATTGGTCATTAGTTGAATTTCCAAGGACTCTCTTAGATTGTTTGAGTAAAACTGTATGGCATCGTAACACTGTATGCAAAACCTTATTGAACTATTTACTTATTGTTTCACTAGACCTCATGAATTGTCTTTTAATTACTCTATAACTTCATGAGCCAAAATGTGCAGAAAAATTGCAACAAGCTCTTCTACACACGTGCCTAGTTGGTTCAAGCCTCCCAACAATTTTAAGTAACTCACACAATGATAAAAAGACCTCCTATCCATCTTTGTATTTTCAATACAAGATGTGTTATTGATATAAACAATTATATTAAAATTGGCATTCCTTATCATAGTCCCACTAGGACAATCTCAACCCTCTTGTAAAATTAACTAATAATAAAGCACATCAAGAATATAGTCAATTGCTTCAAACACTTAAAATACATAATAAGTACAATGATGAGTCTGTACTTCATTCCATGGTGCAACGTTGCCATAATCTAACATAAAAAAAGAAAAGAAAAACATGAGCATACTCCAAGTGATAGTAGAATTATCAAATGTAACTACTATATTTGATAGTGTACATACTCCATAATCTAACCTTTCAATTCATTCAGTATATAAATAATTATCAAATATACCAATCCAAGGCCAATCTAAGTTGCACTCTAGATATTTATACTCCAAGTGATAGTAGAATTATAGTTATCACTAGGTGAAAAACGACTACCATAAAAAACTGAGAGATATGTGAAGATAAAATTTGTAGATATTTATTAGTTTTAAAATTATTAAATCTTACATATTGAACTATGAAACTACAAAATTAAATAACCTGTGAACCATTTTGTGATAGTTTAACAACTCTTTACTTATTTCATTTCACAATGCACATCACTGGACAAATAAATGTGAATATTTCTTTGATACGACATATAGTAAATAATAGATAGAATATAGAATATGTAGAAGGTATGGCCTTGAAACAATTCCCCCCCCCCCCCCCAAAAAAAAAAAAAAAAAAAAACCTCAATTTTATGAATTATCTCCTATTTCATATACAATTCTATTATCATTTTCTTTTTCATATTCCCACTTTCTATTTGGCCACACTTGAGTAGTTAATCAAAATAAAGATGGTGCATGACTTTTTTAAAAGTTTATATATATATTTGGTCTAGATAATGTGCCTGGAGAGGAAAAATAAATAATTACAAGTTAGAAAAAGAGAAGAAATGAGGTCCTATGCTTTAGAAATCTATGAGAAAAAGTTCTCAAGGCATTTGACCGTTGATTGCATTTGCCCCCTTGTGGCAGTGATAGCTTATGCATGTGGGCCAAAGTTTTGTTGGCAAGCTTTTTGATAAGCAAATCCTTGTAGTTAGTTTTGAGTCCATATATTGTAGAATCCAATTCAAATGGCCTTTTTCATCTCGGTATACAGAGGCGATTGGGGGAAAAACAACACTTTTGGCTAGAATATTACAAACTTAATTAAGTAATATATAGTTGTAGTAAATTTGTGTTGTGTACCCAAGTCGATCCGCCTGTAACAGGCTCTAGATCCAGCTCCTAATCTGAATCCAGGCCCAAATCCATAATCAGATCTATAATTGTTTTGTGTAGCTGCAGAGGGAACAACTGTTGATTGCAATTGAATCCCATTTCCTCAATTCAAGGTGGAAGTGGGTATGTGAATACATTATAGTAATATATTCTTGGTATATACAGAAAATGAGATGATACAGAAAACTGTTACAGAAAATGGGTTTGATTTTGCTGTAGAAACTCTCAAACTATTCAAGCAAGTCTCTGCGTGTGTGTGAGGCATTTAGGGTGTGAAAACAAATAACTTCTATTGTGATTTCGTTTAATATCAGTAAGTCAACCAATCAATCTTACTTTCATTGTGTAAACCAGATAAGTCTGGTTTCATTTTATGAATAATTTGATTTCATTTTTTCTAACATTAGTATCAGAGCTTGTTTGGTTCTTTTTTGGTTGAAAGTAGTGTATGTGTTTGTGTTGAATGATGCATATACATAATACATACATGCACACAATGGTCTTTTGTGTATATACATTGAATAGATGTATTAATATACACACAAAAATGCATATTTTCTTTTTATACAAAATTTTTTGTTGTTTGTATGTATATACAAAATCCTAGAAAAGAAATATCAGAGATGATAATGGTCATTTCCAAGGCCAGAAGAAGTCGACGTTGGCCATCTTCTTCGTGAGGATGATCGTCGTTGCGATTGTCTTTGCCGCATCCAGTCACTTCTCTGTTGATTGCAATGACTGTTGACTGCTTGTCTCTTTTCGTTTTCTTTGTGCAACTTTATGACTGCAAATGGCAGAGACATCGACGAAGATGACTAGATGCGTTGCTAGTGGTCGCAGTAGTGTAATGAGCAAGAAATTGAACTTGCACAAAAAATTGGTTTATTTGCTTTTGAGTTTTCAGTCATTCTCAAATAGTATTTTGCCCGTTTGAAATTGAAATAGGTTTAGTTTGGAGATTTCTGTTGTTGAAAGATTGACTTTTGCATTGAGTTGTCAAATGAATTTTTACTTGCGCATAAGGGTTTATTAGTTGTCTAAAAAGTGAACTTTCAATTTAAGACCATGTTGGGTAGCCACTTAAATTGAATTGAAGTGTAAAGTAAATTGCAATTGAAATCTACAGAGATGGATCAGGGTCTAGATTCGGATTAGGAGTTGGATTCGGAGTCTGTTTTGGGTGGATTGACCCGGGTACACAATTCGGATTTACTACATCTTTCACTCGCACATAATGGATTCACATATCTATATACTCTTATTTCTTTGTAAGTTCCATACAAACAGATAGGTCGTGCGACCAACATACTCTTTTCTTCGAGAGCTCATTGCTATACAACTGTTAGGTATATATAGCAACTCTATTATTTAAGTAGAGTCTGTATACTATATCTTAGAACTATCAAGTTACATTTATTCACATTTAGATTTTAATTTGATTCATCACTTGTTCAATAAAATTTGCATTTACAATTATAATTCAACGAATGATTATAATTGGTCGACATGTGAATACATCCAAACGTGACATTTCAATTTTAATTACAATTTACTTTGCACTTTAATTTCAATTTAAGTGGCTGCCAAACATGGTCTTAAATTGAAAGTTCACTTTTTAGACAACCAATAAACCTTTTCTATGCAAGTACAAATTCATTTGATAACTCAATGCAGAAGTCAATCTTTCAACTACAAAAATCTTGAAACTAAACCCATTTCAATTTCAAACTGCAAAATATTATTTGAGATCAGTTGAAAACTCAAAAGCAAAGAAACCCATTTTTTTGCGTAAGTTCAATTTCTTGCTCATTGCACTACCACCAGCCACTAGCAATGCATCTGGTCATCTCCGTTGCTGTCTTTGTCATTTGCAACCACGAAGCCGCGTGGAGAAAACGAAGAGAGACAAGCGGTCGGTAGCCATTGCAGTCTCTTTTTTTTTTTTTTTTTTTTTTGTAAACAAGAAAATATATAAACAAACCACGCCAAAGCGTCTACAATCGAAGGTCAAGGCATACCCCGGACCATCAGAAAAAACACAAACACCCAAATACAAATGCTCTCTGATTCAGCCCAATAGAATATATACAAAATAAAAACACTAACTAGACGGCATTCGTAGGCAACAAAACAAACAAGAGAACCAACAAGATCCAACATAAGACTACAAGGAGTTGACAAAGCAGAGCAAGAAACGCTGAAAATGACATAAAACAATTATTAAGAAGCTCAAAAGATAAAGGAAAAATCGGTCACGAGCAACCCACAGTAGACCCGAACTAATCAATGGAAAATAGAGGACTGGTTAGTTGGGAGCCGCCAAAAATGGTGCAAAGCACTACTCCGAAGAGATGGATGGAAGCGAATGGTGGCCAAACGAGCCCATATAACACACTAAACCTGACACCAACTGTGACGCAGACCTCTCTTCATCACAGAAGCATTTGTTGTTACACTTTCTCCAAATAAAGTACACCAATGCATGAAGAGTCACTTGGTTAGTCACTTGCCAATGATCCTTCCTTCTCCATCTGGCCACTGCCCAAGACGCACCAGTCTCCCTGACGATGCTAGGGCCAACTGAATTTCTTTGATCTACGGAGGCACTGTAACACCTGATGGGAAAATGGGCAATCGAAGAACAAGTGGCTGTGTTTCTTTGCCTCCGCCTTGCAAATGAAACATCTATTTGGAAAAGACAAGTACAAATTAATACGATCAATAGTAGACAATCTTTCCTGAACTGCCAACCAAAAAATGAACATATGGGCTGAAATACTATATTGGGACCAAACCAGACGATGCCATGGAACGCAACGACCATTGTAGTCACTGGAGAAGTGGCTGGATGCGGAGAAGACGGTCACAACGGCAATCATCCTCACGAAGAAGAAGACCGACGCAGACATCGACTTCCTTCAGCCTTGGAAAAATATCACTGTGTATATGTATGTATATGTATATGCATCATTCAACACAAACACATACATTGATTTAAACCAGAAAACAACCAAACAAGCTTTGATACCAATGTTAGAAAAAATGAAATCAAATGATTCATAAAATGAAATCAGACTCACTTGGTTTACACATCAGAAGTAAAATCGATTGGTTGAGTTACTAGTATTAAATGAAATCGCGATGGAAATTGTTTGTTTTCACAGCCTAAATGGTTTACATGCACACATAGACTTTTTTTTTTTTTTTTGGAATAGTTTGAGAGTTTTTACAACAAAATCAGACCCATATTCTGTAGTAGTTTTCTACATCATCTCATTTTCTATATATATCAGGAATATATATACTATAATGAATCCACTTGCCCACTTCCACCATGAATGGAGAAAATAGGATTCAACTACAATTGACAATTGTTCCTTCTGCAACTGCACATAGCGGTTGTAGATTCGATTATGGATTCGGGTCTGGATCAGGATTAGGAGCTGGATTCAGAGTCCGTTATGGGCAGATCCACTCAGGTACACAACCCGAATTTACTACAACAACTATATATTACTTAATTAACTTTGTAATATTCTAGCCAAAAGTGTTGCTTTTCTCCAATTGCCCTCTGTATATCTAGATGAAAAGGGACTTCTAAATTAGATTTTACAATCTCTTGACTCAGAACTAGCCACAAGGGACTAGCTTATCAAAAAGCTTGCCAACAAAACTTTGGCCCACATGCATAAGTCGCCACTACCACAAGGGGGCAAATGTAATCAATGGTCAAATGCCTTGAGAACTTCTTCTCATAGATCTTTAGAGCATAGGATCTCATTTCTTCTTCTCTTTTTTGACTTGTAATTATTTATTTTTACTTTTCAAGGACATTGTCTAAACCAAAAAAGAAAAACAAAATATAAACTTTTAAAAAAGCTATGCGCTATCTTTATTTTGATTAACTACTCAAATGTGGCCAAATAGAAAGTGGGAATATGAAAAAGAAAATAATAATAGAATTGCATATGAAATAGGAGATAATTCAAAAAATTGGTTTTTTTGTTTTTTTTTTTTTGGGGGGGGGGGGAGGGGAGTTGTTTCAAGGCCATACCTTTTACATATTTTACATTTTATCTATTTCTTGTTACATGTTGTATCAAAGAAATATTCACATTTGTTTGTCCAATGATGTGCATTGTGCAATGAAATAAGTGAGAGTTGCTAAACTATCACAAAATGGTTCATAGGTTATTTAATTTTGTGGTTTCATAGTTTAGTATGTAAGATTCAATCATTTTAATACTAATAAATATCTACAAATTTTGTATTCACGTATCTCTCAATTTTTTTTGGTGGTCATGTTTTGAAATTCATAAATTATTCTAAATTGGTTATGGCACATTGGTTTTCACCTTTTGATTATTATAATTCTGCTATCACTTGGGAGTATGAATATCTAGGGTGCAACTTAGATTAGTCATGGATTAGTATATTTGATAATTATTTATATACTGAATAAATTGAAAGGTTCTAAATGTACGTTTGGAGTGTTTGAATCAATTGACTATATTCTTGATGAATATATGTGCTTTATTATTAGTTGATTTTGCAAGGAAGAGAACTAAGAGGAGGGTAACATTGGGATTGTCATAGTAGGGCTATGATAAGGAATGTCAATTTTAATATAATTGTTTATATTAATAACACATCTTGTATTAAAAATAAAAGGATGGATAGCAGGTCTTTTTATGCATTGTGTGAATTACTTAGAATTGTTGTGAGGCTTGAACCAACTAGGCACAAGTGTGTAGAAGAGTTTGTTGCAATTTTTCTACACATTTTGGCTCATGATGTTGAAAATAGAGTAATTAAAAGACAATTTATGAGGTTTGATGAAATAATAAGTAGACAATTCAATAAGGTTTTGCAGTAGTGTTACGATGCTATATAGCTTTACTCTTAACAACCTAAGGCAGTCTTTGAAAATTCAACTGATGACCGATGGAAATGGTTCATGGTAACATTAAATATACATATAAGTTTAGGTAATGATAATTTATTAATCAAGAAATAAAAATTAATGATTTTGTGATTTTGTTTTTTTTTAATGGAATTAATAGAAAATTGTTTAGGAGTTCTAGATGGAACATACATCAAGTTAAATGTCTTACATGATTATAGCCTATATCACAGACCAGGAAGGGTGATATAACAACAAATGTGTTAGGAGTTTGTTTTCAAGATTTATAATTTATTTACGTCTTGCCTGGTTAGGAGGGATCAATCGCTGATTTTAGGGTACTCAGAGATGCTATATCTGGTAGGAATGAATTAAGGGTTCAGATTCCAAAAGGTACTTCAATTTATTTGTGGTAACCCCAAGTTTGTTTTGATTAATTTTTTTTAATTGTTTATATTGTTTTTAAGTGTTGGTCGTTATTTTTGAGGTTACTATTACTTATGTGATGCTGGTTACATAAATGAGAAAAGGGTTTCTTGCACCTTATAGAGGGCAAAGATATCATCTTAGTGAGTGGAGACATAAGGTGCAACTTGCAATACCATATGAATTTTTTAACATGAAACACTCATTTGCTAGGAATGTCATAGAAAGATGTTTTGGGATATGTTAAGGGAACGTTGGAGAATTTTAAGAGCTAAGTCATTGTATCTTGTTAGAATAAAATGCAGGATTATAACTACATATTGCTTGCTTTATAATCATATCATAAGAGAGATGGCAGTTGACCATTTGGAAGATCGTATATTTGACATGGAAGAAAATAAAGATATTCTGAAAGCTGATAGGATAACTCATGTAGAGACATCTGATGTTTGGACATGTTGGAGGGATGAGCTTGAACAACAAATGTTTAACATTGGAGGAGATGTGTGTGAAATATTCATAATTACTTGTTTCATTTATGTTGGTTTGTAATAATTGACAATTTTAAGTGATTTCTTAATTATGTTGTAATGGTGACAATTTCATCTTTCATTTTCATTATGATATAATAATAATATGATTTTGCTTGTTTCTAGCTATGTTATCTAGTTGTTGTCTTTTTATCTGTGCCCCTTTCTTTATATATATTTAATTTTTTTTCCTTAATTAGATGGTGAACAATAGTTAATCCACAGTAAAACATACTAACCATCAGTGGACATCAGGAGATGATGCAATACTTGTTGAAGTTGGGCCATCTTGGAAGGGCGATTTTGGATTCAAGCTTGGATTTATTACTCATTCGGAGAAGATGATGTTTGAGAAAATGCTTGGTTATACCTTTAAAGCTAACCCTCATATTGGGTCAAGGATTAAGTAATTAAAGAAATACTATAATGCAACTTGTGAAATGATGGGGCCTAGGGGTTCTATTGGATTTGGGTGGAATGACAAAAACAAATTGATTGTGGTTTGAGAAAGAAATATACAAAGAATGGATAAAGGTAAAATATAACAATAAATTTGTACTTATTTCCTTTTTTTCATCAATATAGATTTATTCATCAAATAATTTTTAAAAATAATTCTATTTTGTGTACGCATATTTCTATTTCTTTACTTTGATGTATTGGGTTCAATTTTTGGCAATGATGTAGCTAATGGAGCTGATGTGGAGGATCCATTAGATGCTGTAGAAGCTATGAACAAAGAGGCTGATGTTATTGAAATTGAGTAGGGAGAACATGAATTTTTGGACTTTGTTGATGAAACTCAATAAACATTCACTAATGACAATAGTGCTAAAGAGGTTAGGGGACATGTTAATGGGTCAAATTATACTAAAAAAGGTTAAAAGAGAGAGAGGCACGATGATTCAATGATTGAAGTGGTATATGAGACTATGGAGAGGCTTAGTCGTGTTTATGAGAGCACTAATGGGAATATTAAAGGGCTGACTTCATGTTTTAAGCGTGAATTCAAGGGAAGTAATAGAAGAATGTTAATTTTTGAAGAGCTTATGAAGATTGAAGGATTGACTACTTAAGGAGAGGGTTTAAGCTAGTATGATTATATGTAAGGACAACAATATAACTAACTATATTATGCTGGTTGATCCTTAACACAAAGGGATATTGGTGGCCCAGATATTGATTGAAAATTATGGTCCTTAGTTTGATGTGAAGACTCTAGTACTTAGATTTTATTTTGGTTTGTGGATTTATGTGATTGCCTATGTAGTAATCTTTAAATTGATATTAGCACTTGTAAATACTCAAGTACTTTAGTTTTTGTTTTGTCATGTCACGATAGTTTTTTAAAATTTCTCTCAAGAACTTGTTTGGGTTTTTGTTGGCCCTTTTATAAAATTTCATGTCTTAAATTATTTTTATTCTTAGTAATGTCTAGCTATTGCTATTTGGTATGCATATATATTATTTCTGGAGATGCCATTGCCAATAGTAGCTCAAATTATATTTGACATTCTCCATTTGGCTTCCCAGTGTAAAAAGTTTCAAGATTATTTTATGCATGATTAATAAATTGGCAACAATTGAATCAACGATCTATATAATGTAATGTTTACTACTTCGTGTACAACAATACTATGTTCTACAATAGAAAGAACCACAAAAGTAGTGAAGCAGAAGTAGGCAATCATGCAGATTTCGTTGTTTCAATTATATCTACTACTTGCATTTTCACATATATTGATATTCCTGTATCTTAAGCTTTATTAGCAACATCAATTGAATGCTTTGTAAAAAATGACCTGTTTTGACGTCCTAAAAGGTTGAGTCCTAACATTTTATATACTAGAAAGAATATAATATAAAAAAATAATATGAATTCTTAGGAATGTTTTATTTAAACTAAATATAGGAGAGTAAAATTCCTAGAAAAAAATATATAATATTTCTGAGAATGTTTAAAGCTAATTAAATATAGAATTACATAAATATTAGGAATTAAAGATTTCAAGAACATTCTCAGAAATCATGAATCCCAATGATTTAAAAAAATTTCCTATACCAAACACCCCATTAATTCTTACATTTAAATTTATCTTATGTGCCTGATCTATTAAGGTTCCTTTACTATAGTTCCTAGTTATATATGGTTTGATATAAGCAATAGGGGGAAGAGTCATTGACCAGCTAATGATTGTAATTTTGAATTTGTATGAGAAAATATCCGTCCAAAGGCACCATGAGCCCAGGCAAGTAGCTACAATCAACATTTCTGAAGAAATATCTTGCTGAATTTGAATGAACTTCCACATGGTTCAACTGAATAATCTAAGTTATGATCTAAAACTCAAAAAGTGCAAATTAACTCGTGCTAAAATAACTTAGTTAATTATGCATCATCCATAATCAATGCCGACTCAAGGTATAGCCTATGCCTAGGGCCCTTGAAAAGGGAGGGGCCTCCAAAAATGAGAAGAGTAGGAGACCCAAGATGGGAGACGCCAAAGGAGACTAGTAGATGTTGGAGGAGACGCCAAAGAAAGAGAGAGAGAGAGGAGACATTGGAGATGTCAGAGAGAGGAGATGTTGGACAGTCGAAAGAGATGTAGGAATTGCAAAAGATGTAAATAGAGAGAAAGGAGACGTCAAAGAGAAAGAAAGGAGATGTCAAATGATGGTAGGAGATGTCAGCATTAGAGACTGGGGGACTTCTGGCGCCGGAGGTTTTTTTTTTCAAATTATCATCTAGTAATTTTAACTTTTTTACATAATAAAAGAAATCAAAATTATCTTTGTATATTTTAAATTATTCAAACCTTTTTTGAAGAGAAAAAATAACATGATCAATTAAATATGTAAAATAATTAATTCAAAAAGATTATTTAGTAGATAATTTTATCTCCATATTTTTATTCTTATCAAATTGTTTATTTCTTTTTATTGTACGTTTTTTTTCAAAACTTTGGTTCTATATTCATTTGCTCTGCAATCTCTTTAATAGAAATCATAAAAGATTTAAACTCATTTCCTTATAGTTTTTTAAAAAAAGAAATAAGATCTTTCAAGTGATTTATTGCAACAACAATGTCCATATTTTTAAATTGTAAATATTTTACTAATCGTATTAATAGCAAACAACACATTATACCAAATAATTTTGTCTAATAAAAATTCAAAATTTTGAATCTCATATGTAGCTAAAGAAATAGTCTCACCTTTTTGTTTTAGAATCCTCGCTAGCTTATGCTAATTGATATAGAGCATATCTTATTTGTGGAGCTTGAAATCTAATTGTTTTAGCATTTTCAATGACTTTCCCAATGTGTTTGTGATAATAGCTAAGTGTTAAATTAAAAATATGATCTTGTAAATTTTTTTTTCTTTTTGTAGAAGAAGAAAATAATGAGTATATGCATTGTGTGATTCCAAAAAATAACATAGTATTAGCACATGAATTAGCCATATCACAAAAAATTAAATTAGGATTATGACAACATGATGTATAAAATACTCTAAAATTTATATCTAATAATTATTTTTTGCACACTTTGTTGTTTACCTATCATATATTAGATGCATTATCTTATCCTTGCCCTCTTACATTATTTATATTAAGTCTAAAATTATTTATTTTAATATAAAAGACATACTTTCTATTTTTATTGGATTTGTTGAAATATCTATATATCTTAATATAAAAGACATATTAAGTATAATTAAAAAATATTTTAATTTTTTGATTTTTTTTCATGATGATATTTCTTATTTCTAATGTTAAAATATTTATCAACTCATTTTGTATATGAATTTCTCCGTTTTGAATTAGTCTAAAGTGTTCTTGCATTACTAGATCAAACTCAACAATCATTTCCATTAAGTTGAAAAACTTTTCATTATTATCTTGATAAATTTTCTCATTTATATCATCAAATGCCAAATTATTTTTAATTTTTTTTTACAATAACAATATTTTTTAATAGTACATTCTTCCATCCAATGCTCTTTCTCTTTATTTATTTTTTCTTGTAAATGTTTATCAATTATTTTATTTTTAATTAATCTTATTTTAACATTAACCCAAATATTTATATTTATAATATGTTAATTACTTGTTTCGTGACTTTTACGATTGTCACTGAGGTTTTTTCAATTTGCAGACTCTTCATTTTCTAATTGGATTGTATTGCATTTCAAACTAAATAATTTATGATAATAGCAAAATATTTTATTCAATTCTTTTGAACATATTAGTCATTTTCTATTATGTTTTTTCTCATTTGGTAAACTTCAAATGTAATGAATTATAGAAAAATGTCTAGATTTTTTTATCTCTTAGAAAATTTAAAACTTGTATAATTAGACCTTTATCAACTAATAAATCAATTAGAATTGAATTTAAAATTTTTCATTATGCCAGATCATAAATATTTTTAATCTTGTCGGCTGGAACATCTTCTAAATTTTCATCACATTCTTCAATTTGAACATCTTCTTCACAATTTTTAACTAAATTTTCATTTAAACCTTTATTTGATTTTTCTAGCATTTGGTGTTTAGTATCAATCGTTGGAGTCTAGACGTTTCTCTCATCTTAATCCGACTCTCATCTAGCCTCATTGTCATCCTGTTATTAATATTAACTAATTTGGTTTTTCGACTCAAACCTTTATAATTATTTTTATTTTATCAAAATAATATTAAGTGCTCTAAATTAGTTATTTTTATATTTTTTTATAATTATTGTTTGAATAAAAATGTCTATTAGAAAGTATGAATATGAATTTGAAAAATGTAAGAAAAAAGAAAGGTAAAAAAAAACTAATTCTTAAAAATGTGCACTTGATATATTTGTTATTAATACTAAACACTAAATGTTAAAAAAACTAAATGAATGTTTAAATGAAAAATTAATTAAAATTTGTGAAGAAAATTTTGAATTCACAAAAAAATAGTGAAGAATGTGATGAAAATTTAGAAAATGTTCTAATCAATAAGAGTAAAAATGAAATAACTATTACAAATATTTATGATCCAACACAATGAAAAAATTTAAACTTGAATTTAATTGATTTATTAGTTGAGAATTAGACAACTTTTACATTTTACAAGAGAGAAAAATTTTAAACTCTTTTCTATAGTTCATTACATTCAAAATTTATCAAATGGGAAAAAACATGATGGAAAATAGTTAATATGTTCAAAAGAATTAGATAAATTATTTTGTTATTATTGTAAATTATTTAGTTTTAAATCAATTACAATCTAATTAGCAAATGAGGGTGTGGAGATTAGAAAAATCTTAGTGTTAAACTTAAAAACACGAAACAAATAATGAATGTGCAATAAATATGAACATTTAGATTGATGTTAAGATGAGATTGCTTAAAAATAAAATAATTGATAAACATTTACAAGAGAAAATAAATAAAGAGAAATAGCATTGGAAGAATGTATTATTAAGATTATTGATATTGTAGAAAATCTTTCAAAAAATAATTTGGCATTTTGTGGTACAAATGAGAAAATTTATCAAGATAATAATGAAAATTTTATAATAATGTAAGAACACCTTAAACGTATTCAAAACAGAGAAATTCATATGCATTATTTGGTCATAATATACAAAATGAGTTGGTAAATATTTTAACATTAGTAATAAGAAATATCATTATGAAAAAATTAGAGAATCAAATTATTTTTCAATTATATTTGTGTAAGGCCCGCTTCCGAATACTCGAAAGAAGGTCCTTACATAGAACAAAATTGAACTCAATTTATTTCATTTCTAGCAGCGATAATTTAAATAAGATTTGATTACATTCCCAACATCTCATAACTCTAGGTTTGATGGCCATACAAAACAATAAGAGGCTCAATGCCCATAACATAACAAATCTTCATTGTTATAAATCTCACCAAATCACTAACTAGGATTTTTAAAGCTAGGACGCATCTCCAAACACCACTATCCCTTGGCTGTAGTTCTACTGGACTCGCCCCAATAACAATTGTCTTTCCTTTACCTGGAATGGCAAAGAAGATCAAGTGAGCCACAAGGCTTAGCAAGTTCAAGAAACAATGAACAATATATAGGATCCAAGAACATGATGACACCAAGAAGAGTAATCAAGGACTCCACAATTATATACAAGATTCATAATTTATGAATTATCAATTCAACTCAATATATCATGTCACTATGTATCACTATGCAAATGTGCATAAAATTTCAATGTCATTATTATTTCTCACAGGCTCATAAGTCATCAATCAATACATGCAAGAGTGCATCATTTCATTACCAATATCAATTTTTTCTGCTCTTAAGCCATAAATCAATGCATGCAAAAGTGCATAAGTTTCATAAAACCTCACAAATAAATATGGAGCCAACCTGCCGGGCTATGGCCACCTCGTCTCGCGCCAGGTGCTCTAGGGTACCCTTTTTCCCTTCGCGCAAAATAATAGGTGCGCAAAACATATATATATGTAACATGTACATGTATGCATCATGTATGCATTTTCCAACCACATGTATTTAAATTCTTGTTTCCACGATATTCATACTTTCAACATTACTTACCCATACCGGGTATTTTTCCATCATCAGATAAATTCAACATATTTTATTTCATAACGTTTACCATATTCAAGATATAGTTTATGACATAGAAATGCTTGATGTAATTTATAACACAAGAATAGTTTTTGAGACATGCTACTTAATATCAAATCTCGATTCACCAGTAGAGAAGTATTATAAATTTAATAACTATTTTTTTCATCATATGATTGTTGTGATTTCATTTAACTAGTGATAGTATGCATTTACTTGCATTTGTGTTCATAGCTCAAGTTCATGATTAGTTCACATGCAATCAAATGACCACACCACGCAAAATTCTGGTCAAACATAAATCTGAATTTTTTTTAAGGTAATGGACCAAATAGAACATATTTTGAAAATGTCTTCATTTTGAAAAAACTAACTCCCGGTAATTTGATAACTAGCATTCATTGTTGTAAAAATGATTTTTAATGAATTTTTCAAAAAACGGAAACTATGTATTTCGATGGTGGTAAAATTGCAAATTCGTGGATTTGTACTAAAACCAAAATTCTAACTTTTTATTTTTATGGATTTTGATTTTTTTGATATTTTTATTGAATTCAAATGGGGGGTACTTTCTTATTTACATTTATGTATTAAAGTAAATGAAAGTAAAATATAAATTAAGGAAAAGAGCGGGAACGAGCTCGCGATTAAGCTTATGGTCAAGGAGCATATAGGTGTGAGCTCGCGGTAAAGAACTGGAACGAGCTCGCGGAAAGAACTGTAACAAGTTCGCTAGAACATCAATGAAGATGAACGTGTATATATATATATAACTGGGTTTGCCAAATAGAACAGAACAGGGGCATTCGAATGACTGTTTAAGCATGAATATATGGTGGATTAGTTAGGCAGGGCATGCTCTAATGAGCTTTACAAATCTTTGAGGGGTATCAGCTCGTTATGCATGTTGTATATATGTATTTACAAGTGGGTCTCATATATGGGTTTAACAATATATATATTCTTAGTTGAGCTTTTGCTGTTTGTGCGAGACCTCCAAATACCTCAATGAAATCATTCGAATTGACTGAGCATTTTACATTCAAACACAGCACATATACATATAAGAAACATTTGGATCAGTGAGCTCATTTGGATATGATATACACACACATAGATATATATATACATTTAACACTGCTTCTTTGGATGCAGAACGAGCAGAGATTTTCATCCCCACCTAGCTATATAAAATGCCATTCATGAAGAATGCTTGGGGTGAAAACAAACCCTATTTCAAGACCACAAGGAGACCCATAAAGAGATACAGAAACAAAATGTTGAACACAGTGAGCTAAAAAAAATAGCACAGTGAGCTAAAATAAACACAGGGAACCAACATGTGCGCATCAATAGTTTCAGCAAAAGAAGATATAGGCTAGCTTGTACAAGGATATAAGAATATATAAAAGAACTTGCACCGCAAATTAAAAGGAAGTGCAAGAAGAACTTGCAGAACAATAAATGAGATAGCAGAAATCTAAGAGAGTGAAATACAAGGTATATAAGCGAGTTTGCACTGAAAACAAATAAGGAGTGTAAGAAGAACTTGCAGGAATGAAGAGAGAGTGAACGAAGGGAACTTGCCTGATGACTTCGCTGTGCAGAAAAATCCTCTCTTCCTAAAGCTCCTCTCGGCCAACAAGAAAATGGGATTAAAAGGTAGAAAGGAAAGAAGAAGAAGTAGGAAGAAAGAGTTGCAAGAAAGGGAGAAGGCAGGCACATAGCAATAAAGGTCGTTGGTGCAGATGAAGCATGAATAGAGAAATGCGCAGTCTGCACTTGCCACTTGGTCGAAATAACCTAATTGCCCTTCACATTTACAATGGTCAAAAGGAAGATCGAGGGCACTGTTGACATTTGATGGTCAATTTATTTTATTATGATTTTCTTTTAAAAATTTCAAGTTTCATTTCTCAATTGAGCTCAGCCCATGCTATGGGCCATTCCATGGCCCAACTTGCTAACCCAAAAATAAATTTTCATCATCCAACACTACAAAAAAAATCAGCATTTAGTGGCGTTTTTTTGCATTTGCGATTTTTTGCATTGTGGCGGTTCATGTAATTTAGCGGCGGTTTTTAAAATCGCCGTTAAATCAAACGTCGTTGCTGAGTAACATTTTTTGTGGCGGTTTAAAAACCATCTCTAAATATGTGATTTAGCGGCGGTTTTTAAAATATTTAGTGGTGGTTTCAAAACTACCGCTAAAATTAAAAATATATTTTTTTTTATTTTTTCAAACCGTCGCTAAAATAAAAAAATTAATTTTTAAATTTTAGCGGGCTCGGCCATGCACTGGCCCCAGCCCTCAGCGCACGTGTCGTTGCTACTAGAAATTAATTCTAGCCCTTCTCCTCCCCAAGTTTCGATCCCTAAACCTCTCTTACGCGCATGCATGCGCGAACCGCTTGATCTGCGAAGCACCCTTGTATTATGTGTGCACATATAATTTATATACTAATACAATCATTATTTTATAGAATTATATTTTATATATTTTAATATAAATTAAAAAATATTAATTAATTCATTATTTTTTAAAATAATAAAGGAATAAATTAATTGAATTAAATTAAACAAATTAATTCATTAAAAAATAAAAAGAAGATTTTATATATTTTTTAAAACATATTAAAATTTTGCTAAATTTCTTTTTATTTTTTAAATTAAATTTTTTAAAGAATTTTGTGATTAATTTAAATTAAAATTAAAATTTATTTTTAAGATTTTATATTTTTATTAATTTAATTTTTAATTATTTTCTTAAGGAATTTTTAATTTTTTAATGAATTTATGACAAATGTTAATTTAATTTTAATATTAAATTATTTAATTATTCTTTAAATTTAACGTCGATTTTAATTATTGATTTAATTTTAATTTTTTAATTTTATTCTTTAATTTTAATTATTTTATTATTTAATTATTTTTGAATTTAGTAGCGTTTTCTCAAAAACCGCCGCTAAATTAAAATTTTTAATGAATTTTGCGGCGGTTTTAAAAAATCGTCGCGAAATTTAATTTAATTTTTTAATTATTTTGTTAATTTAGCGATAATTTTTTAAAAAACCGTCGCAAAATTAAATGTCTTAGTGAATTTTGCGACGGTTTTTGAAAACCGCCACAAAAAACATTTTTTGCGATGATTTGCAAACTGCTGCAAAATACGATGTTTTGCGGCAGTTTTCTGAACCGTCGCAAAAATTCATTTTTTTTGTAGTGCACGCCCATTCATAATATAATTAAAATTTCAAACAAATCTTAATAGCCCAATTTATTTGGACTTTTCCCACATTTTTGGATTCCATTTAAATAGGCTACAAAACTCTTATTTCCACTTACTCTTTATTCCAATAAACAAGGAGAATATTTTCAACCCTCAATTAATTAAAGCAAAATTTTTAAACCCCAAATAAAATACCCAAAAACGTCTAGATCTCCTGACGGGTCGTTACAATTTGATTGTACCATAGATGTAAGTCATCAAGAATAAATGTCTTTTATATTAAAATGTGTAGATATTTCAACAAGTTAAAAAAAAAATAAAAGAGTACCTTATAGATTTTTTAAAAGTTGATGATACCTCTAGTCAAGGACTTTTTAATGCACTCACAAATAAAATAAAAAACTTGAAATTGATATAAATAATGTGGGAGGGTAATGATAAGATAATGGGTCTAATATGAAAGGTAAAAAGGTGTGCAAAAAAGATTATTAGATATAAATTCTACAGTATTTTATATACCATATCATTGTCATAATCTTAATTTAGTTTTTTGTGATATGGCTAATTTATGTGCTAATGTTATTACATTTTTTTTGGGTCACACAATGCATATACTTATTATTTTCTTCTTCTACAAAAAGATAAAAAAATTTACAAGATCAAGTCATTATCACAAACACGTTGGTAAAGTCGTATTAAAAGTGTTAAAATAATTAGATTTCAAGTTTCACAAATAAGAAATGATTTATATCAATTAGTAGAAACTAATGAGGATTCTAAAACAAAAAGTGAAGCTATTTCTTTAGCAATGTATGAGATTTAAAATTTTGAATTTCTATTAGGTATGATTATTTGGTATGATATGTTATTTATTGTTAATATGGTTAGTAAATATTTATAATTTAAAGATATGGACATTATTGTTGCAATAAATTATTTGAAATGTCTTATTTCTTTTTTTTTTAAAACTATAAAAAAAGGGTGTAAATCTTCTATGTTTTTTGTTAAAGAAATTGTAGAGCAAATGAATATATAACCCAAATTTTGTGAGAAAACGTACAATAAGGAGAAAGAAATAATTTGATAAGAATGAAAATCAAGAGATAAAATTATCTATTGAAGAATCTTTTAGAATTAATTATTTTACATATTTAGTTGATCATGCAATTTCCTTTCTTCAAAATAAGTTTGAACAATTTAAAATATATGAATATAATTTTGTTTCCTTTGTAATGTAAAAAAGTTAAAATTGCTTTACTCCCTCCCTATGTTACTCTTTACTCTCTAACAATCATAAGTATGATAACTTCGTTTGGTGTCGTTCAGTGATTGGAATGTGTGCGTGGATAAGAAGTGAATTGCTGTGGTTTTGCTTTAGGATCTGTGCATAGCTAACACAAAAATATATGAATACTTTGGTGTGTTCTTGGATCTCTCTTTTTGAAACCTTGACAGGGCAATTGAATAATCTTGTTCGTTCTCATTGCCTTGACCTTTAATTCCTACATTCTTTGTCATTGCTTCGTAAATTTATCTTACGTGCCTGATCTATGAATGTTCCTTTACACTATATCTCCTGCTTATATATAGTTTGATACAATAAGCAATAGGGGGAAGAGAGTCATTGACCAGCTAATGACTGTAATTTAGAATTTGTAGGAGAAAATATCCATCTAAAGGTGCTATGAGCCCTAGCAAGTAGCAACAATCAACATTTCAGAAGAAATATCTTCCAGAATCTGAATGAACTTCCTCAATCTCCAACTGAATAATCTAAGTTATGATCTAAAACTCCAAGGGCACAAATTAACTCATGCTGAAATAACATCATCCATAATATGTTTGCAGTTCAGAACCTTATTGCTCGTTCACGGAAGTCTCCTTTTCTTTATGAAATTTGGTATTTAACAGGTAATGGAAGAAAACAAGCCATGTGATCCGTGGGTTATAGCATGGGCTCGCTCGATGAATTTACCTAACATACACCCAAAATTGTAGTTGTAGAGACTGCAAGTTGTGATTAATAGCAAGGAGATAAAAAAAATGAATTACTCAAAAGCTTTTAATATAAGAAAGAAACTCCTAGAAGTTATCTACGTAATCCTGACCTCTTAAAAGGTTCAGCTAAAGGCTAAAAAAATAAAAATAAAAAAAGCTCACTGCCCATAGTAATAATAGGTCAACAATTGCATTGCCTGAGAAAGGGGAGGCAGGCAGAAAATAAACAAAAATCTAATTAACAAACAGCTTCCACGACGAGCTTCTTTATAATGCCATCGCAGTTTGTTGATCCAAAAACATCTTCTGAGGCTTGGATTGAGCAACTCTCCTTTCCCACGCAGGCCTACAAAAACAAGAAATTAGAAATCTCGACTACCAACCTTCCAAATTGTGAGAAAAAAATCAGAGCGGAAATTATTAATTACATTTTGCACAATGGAGATTGCATCTTTTCCTCCTTCGCAACTGCCCTTTGTAAGAGCTCCACAAGTGCCATTGGAGTCACCGAAACTGGCAAAACGGATGGCTGAAATGGGGCGACCTTGGCATGACAATTCCATAGTCTTGTTCTCATAGGCATTTCCACAAACAGTTCCTGGGGCAACTGTTTGAAAGCTCACCATTGATGGGTTTCCTCCAAATTCTTCAAAGAGCACCAACGAGTTCATGTCATCATTTAAGAAAGACCTAGGAACGTGGTACCTGAGAAAACCCAATTCATCCATTCGGTAAAAGAAATGTCAGAACATGGAGAAAAAGAAAATAATAAAATAAAACACGAGAGAGAGAGAGAATGGCTAGTCCTCACCATCTCTGAGTTGGCTGGCCGCAATTTGAGGCGCACTTGTTACCGTCATATGGACCACGATAATCACAAGGCTCCAAGCTGCAACCATCTTCCTCCGCCAGGAAACTTGGCCAATACCGGCCAAGGCTGTGGCCATTAACCCAAGCAAGGCCTTTGCCCAAGCCTTGCAAATCCACCACTACTGGGTCTGTTCCCAAAGGAGCCTTGAAGGTAGCCTGATTCAATAATAAAAACTTGAATTATTCATGAACCAATTAATCCACAACCCAAATTCAGTTCGTCAGGTTTGTTTAGTTTAGTTACCTTGTACCAAGTGAACTTTCTCTGGGTTGGGAGATCATCAGCTTGCCATTTAGAAGCATAACGCGAATCTTCACTGTATAGCTTGTTGTCTAGGCCATTCAATCCAACCTTGTATGTCCATTTATGGTGAGACAAATCCTTTAAAACTGTCTCATCACCCTTCTTCCCGATGATTTCAACTGGACCAGATACTCCAGAGGCGATGATATCAAAGTAAGGTCCGTAATTCTGCTCGAAAAGATAGAAAAATCAATCCAATACCTCTCAATCGGTAGAAGATCATTAATGATGATATATGCATCTGCTTTTGTTAGTTTCGTGGAAGTTTATATGTACCTGGAATCCGACGGTGGCGCTCAACAACGTGATTAGGTTGTTGCCAGGCTTTAGTTTCACTCTCTCCTCAAAAACGTAGTTGAAGATTCCATATGTAGCCCACTTAGAACCAACATATTCACCGTTCACAAAAGCATGGAGTACGTGACCGGTAGCGTTCACTCTGATAGTCATGTTTTCACTCCAGATTGCATCATCTTCTTTGATGTTAACACTGGATCAAATTATAAAGATTCAAATTATTACTTCACGAAATAGAAATATCGTACGTTAACCCAACCAAAAAAAAAAAACCTCGTGGAAGTTGATGGTCTAACCTTGTCGTGTACCATAAATAATCGCTAACATCATTAATCATCTTCTGATCTATCATTTGATTCAAGGGAAGGTGACCCTTTCCGGTAACAACCGTATCGTCTGTATTCTCAGGCCTCCACTTCCAACTAAGTTGGCTCTCTGCACCATTGGTCTTCTTCACCATCACAGAAGTTTGGGTATTTACCTGTAGATACACAAAACAAGCATACGCGCAAATTCAATTATAATCCTCAACAAATAAACTTTGTTACTGCAAACTAATGCATAAAATATTAAAAGTTAATTAAACGACGACTTTAGTTTCACCTTGGCAGTGTTGTAAGCTTCATGCTCGCAATCCGGAAGAATGCTGACGGACCAAGCGGGCACGGTGATTTGCTTGCCGAGGAAGGCAACAGTGGCATCGGCTGTGGTATTTGCATTGCCGCAGAAGCAGGCTGTTGCTTCGTTAGTTGCATAGGATGTCACGGAAACGCCATTGCCCATGTCAACATGGGAGATGTTTCCATGGGTAAGAGTCTTCTCCATGGATTTCAGTACTTGATGGAGCTCCTTTAGGTGTCCCCATTTTGGCTGATTCAGATTGCCTGAAATAAGTAGTAAAGGCATACATATATACATATATTGGAAGTTAAAATTTCTACATATATTATGCTGAGTAAACATCATAAACCATGTCAAAGTCAATCAACCTAATTCCCTTCTCTTACCAAATTCATCGATAGGGGCATCGTAGTCATACGATGTGGTAATATATGGACCTCCAGCCGTTCTTCCAAAATTTGTCCCTCCATGATACTGCAAAAGTTTTGAAGAAAAAATAAAATGGTCGATATTGGTACCAAAAATTTAAAAAGATAATAAAAAGATTTAGGTTATCGTGATCACAAACCATGTAGTAGTTTTGGAATGTGCCTCCAAATTGGAAAAACCGTGCAACAGCAAAAGCAAGATCCTCTGCAGTTCTAAGTGGATCTTTACCTCCCCAGTTCTTGAACCTAAGATGATTAACAAAGAGTTACTTTATAGGAAAAAAATCTATGGATTTCTCTTAATATATTATACACTCAGTGACTGAATCATAAAATTAAGAATGCTAACCATCCAGTCCAGTTCTCTGTCCACATTTTGGGGCTGTTGGGATTGTTTGGCGTGAATGAATCACAATAGAACCCATTGCATGTGTTTATCTGTTAAAAGTTAGAAAAAAAAAAAAAAAGAACTAGGATTGATACTGCAACTGCATGCATTGATATAAAAAGATGATGAATATTGCTATTGTTCTATTCTATTATATAGTTAGTATAAAGTACCATAGGTTGGGGGGCGTCATCTTGTTGGCACATAATCCATGGAACTCCTATGTCCAAGGATTCAGCCATGTTTGCGCACCAGTCGACATATGCTTTTCCAGCAGCTCCGTAAGATGATATCACATTGCCATACTCATTCTCGATCTGTACAATTTTTTTACCATAAAACTGTAAGCACATACATACTACATAAATTTATGTTGGGAATTAAAGACCAAAAAATAATTGACCTCAAAAACACCTGAGCAAGTATAATAGGTCCTCCTTGCGATGCAAACAGCTTTTCTGCTTTAACCATGTCTACTATCAAGTTTGTGAAGTTTTGCATCTCATTCTACATGCCAACAACACCAAATAACTGAGTTAATTTTGTAGTTAATCTAAGGTTTGAAAATTTTTAAGATTAAAGACTAATTAAGAAATTAGGGATCTCTATATAATTACCATAAAGACCGTGTTGGCCGTTCGAAGCTCGATGCCTGGCATATTGTGGAGCCACATAGGAAATCCCCTGATTCCATGCACGAGCATCTAAATAGTTAGCACCCCTAAACATATGGAGTTCAATTAAAGGCTTAGATTTGCAAATAATTAAGGATGAACAATAAAGTGTACCCATAGTTCCATTCGGCACAAACGTAAGGTCCAATTCGTAGAACGGCGTAGAGTCCCTCAGAGTGGATGGTCTTAATAAATTTTATGAGATCATTGTTGCCGGTAAAATTATATTGGCGACGGACTGGCTCGTGAACATTCCAGAAAACATACGTCTCCACTGCATCCAGCCCTCCTTCCTTTGCTTTCTTGATCAACTCAGGCCACATCTAACGAATAGTAGGACAATCATTAACATAATCAGTGGAACATGACTGTAAGTTTGGATGCCATATATATAATCTGCATTCCATGTATTAATTATGGCATTGCATGCATGTTTAAACAGAGCTATAATTAACTTGGTTCTTATCGTGCATCTTCATGTATGTCAAATTGAATGATAATCTCATAATACAACATCATATAATATATTTTATAATATACCGTATACTATATTTGCGGTTGAACGAGACTACACACACACGCATGTATGTGCGGATGAGAATAAATATTTCTACGTCCTTTAAAAAGAAAAAAGAAAAAAAAACATCAAAGAAGCTTTGGATCGTACTCTTGGCAGGTTAATATTAACTACAGAACTTTTAATTAGCTTGGAAAAAATACTGTATGCATGCATGGCCGTTTCTTTCAAGTTTACGTGACCCAAATTAATAACAATAAGAGACAAAGTTAGAAAAAATGAATGGAACAATAATGTAACAGTGATGGCGAGCTTACTTGTGGAGTGCTTCTCGGGTAGTGAATGGAACCAGAAAGTAAGATTCTTCGTGCGCCATCAATAGTAATAGCCCTGCTATCATGGGAAACCTCTACAGCAAACACTATTGCACTGATTGCTAGTAGAAAGAGAGCAAGACAAAAGGTTAGACCACCCATCTTTGTCGCACAACTAACAAATAGACCAATAATTAACTTCTTAGTCTGTGAATCTCTTTGTTGATGATACACAGGCACATATATAAGGACGAAGAGATAAAGGGAATACAACAGAACATGATTAATCATCTTGTGTGTTCTACTAATCCTATTAGGATAAGGGTCCAGAAACAATTAATTTTCAGATGAAGTAATGAAAGACCTAAAAATATTTAATTCGTATCATTATCTTTAACAGTAATAAGATTTTATATTTATAATACCAAACTTAGCATTAGAATGAGTAGATTATATGTATAATCATATAATAAACCTAAGCGTATTTAGATATACATAAAATTATTTAAAATATAGTTTAACATGATATAACATTAATTTTCAATTAGGACAAAATTAAGCATTATCTACAAATTTAAATTGTCATCTGTTTCATCCCCTTCTCACCCACCGACTTCACTCTCCTCAAATTAATCAAATCCAATTCCCTACCAACTCAATTTAAATATGTATTATAAATCTTGTGCTCCTAATTAATATGTACGAACACTTCTATTAAATTTATAATTGTATTAATTTTAGAAGTCTTATTAGTTACGAAGTTTACATTGGAGACAGGAACAAATTTATTAGCATCCATGAGTTCCAGAAATCAACTATTACAAATTTACAGTCACAGGCACCGGTGATTCTCACTCAATCCCATCTTCAACGATCTCTTCTCTCCTCCATATGAGTTCTGAATTTTTGAAAGTATTCCATAGAGACCGATCTTTTGAAACTGAGGCATCTGTTAGTTTGCTTTCTATTGTGCTCTACTCACAACTTTGCCTGAGATGGAGTGTGGGTGAATTCAGTTTGATGACTATGCTATTCCATTAGCGATTTCATGCTCAGTCGAAGCTTGATTTCTCAGGCAACACAAGCTCTCTCTCATTTAATATTCTACTTTTGTTAGATTGATAGGTTATTCGTGTGTTCCTTTCGTCCAACTCCTTTCAAATAATGATAGGCTTAATGAAAGTTCGACAAATTGCAACTCTCAATTTATTCATGAAGAATTATTTCTGTGTCTTATTGAAAAAAGTGGGATAATTAGGGAAGACAGCACTTTCAATTTATTATGCTCTTGTAATTTAGAGGAGGAAGTTGCAGCATTTGGTTTCTCTATTGTTGCTTAATTCTTTTTTTATCTTGTTTTTCTCTATTCTATTCTACTGTTGCTTGTTAGAGAATGTATTGTAAGCAAGTTTTGCATTTATTGATCATTTTTTCACTACTAGTGCAAGGAACTATAAGTAATTTCCATCCATGCCTGACATACTGTGTGCCATGCTGAGCTTCCTGTGATTGTTCAACCATGGCGATGCAAGCTGGTTGTGTCATGTGTCAAGTGTCAAATAAATTGCTTAACTCTGTGACAAAATGGGGAGACTTCTGCACTGGAGACGCCCTTTTTTATGTTTTGACTAGTCTGAACATTCTTCTCTAATACATGCAGAGACTGGCGAAAAGGGATGGGAGTGGTGGCCTACTTGGGGTGGTTGGGCTCTTCCATCTAGTGAGCAGTCTGGGGATGCTGCGGAAACTGGGACTGGTGGTGAAGCTGGAACTTCTTCCAAGGGAAGAGCCAAAAAGATTGTTGCAATTGACATAGAATAGACCAAAATGGAAGCAAAAAGTTTATCCTGGATATAGAGGTAAGACTTGTTGCTGCCCTCTCTGTTACAAATAAGATTTGGCTGGAATGTTGTGTGGATAAGAATGTAGCTTACAGATTTGGTTTGAACTTTAATTTGGTCCTCTTTGGTGAGTGCATGTTGATATATGCAGCTATTTTTAGTACTCTCGAATGTCAATCTAGGATATATAGTACTTGCCTGATGAAGCCCTCTGTTACTACTAATAAGGTTTGGCTGGAATATTGTGTCAATAAGAATGGAGCTTTACAGATTTGGTTATGAACTTTAAGCTGATCCTCTTTGGTGACAGCATGCCAATGTATGCAGTTATGTTATAGTACTTGCCCGATGAATTTACTTATGGTACATCCAAAGCGTTGTTATTTTCATGATTGAAATTCTCATTGATAGCTAGGATAAAAAAAAATTAAAAATAGAATAACTCAAAAACTTTTACCATAAAAAAAGAAACTTCTACAAAGATATCTACTTAATGCTATGGACCTTTTAAAAGCTTCTACTAAATGCTAGGATAAAAAAAAAAAGAAGATGAATCCTCATTAACTACATGACTCTCCCATTGTCGGTCTTGATTGCCAACAGGAGTAAAATGGTGAGCCAATTTAAATGTAGGGGATTTGAATGGGTGATGAGAGGTTGAGAATTCTCACCTAATTTGAGAATTCTCCATTTGGGAGGATGCCACATTGTGTTGGGGGTGGATTGGATGAAAACGGTTAGTCCCCTGGTGTTTGACTTCAACATTCTGAAAGTTATATTTGAAATGAAAGGGCAAAAGGTCACTCTTAGGGGTTGCCAAGAGAAGGGGGAATGCAAGGCCATGTCAAGAAAGAAACTACAAAAACTCCTGGAGCAAAGAGGAACTTCAATTGGGCAACTACATTCCAAGGACAGACAGAGAATAGGATGGCAGCCCATGCCTAGAGTTGTGGTACCCACCATCACTCAGGTACACTCTTATGAACCCATTCACCTACCATTGATGATGAATTTGAGGAAATCTTTGCTAATCCCTCAACCCTTGCCCCCCACGCTGGTTCCTTGATCATTCAATTCACCTCAAACCCAATAGTGAATTGATTAACCTAAGGGTTTATCGATACTTACATGTTCAAAGAGCTGAGATTGAAAAACTAGTGAATAATACGTTGGGAAATTCCCTAATCCAACTGAGCCAAAGTCCTTTTGCTTCCTCAGTTCTCCTAATAAAGAAAAAAGATGGTTCATTGAGGTTTTATGTAGATTACAGACAATTAAACTCCATAATCATCAAAGACAAATTCTCAATACCCATTATTGAAGACCTCCTAAATGAACTCACCGGAGCCTCTATATTTTCCAAATTAGACCTCACTTTCGGGTATTATCAAATTAGGATGAACCCAAATGACTAACCTAAAACAACCTTCTGCACCCACCAAGGACATTATGAGTTCTTGGTAATGCCATTTAGCCTCACTAATGCCCCTGCAACCTTCCAAGCACTCATGAGCCATATCTTCACTCCTTACCTTAGAAAGTCTGTGTTGGTATTCTTTGACGACATTTTAGTTTACAGTCCTAGCCTAGACTAACATTTGATCCACCTTAGGAAGGCATTTGAAATCCTCAAAGACTATTAACTTTATGTGAAGAGATCTAAGTGCACCTTTACAGAGCCTAGAGTGGAGTATCTCGACCATATTATATCTGGTCAAGGGGTAAGCACTGACCCTCAAAAGGTTGCAATAATGGAGCAATGGCCCAAACCCAAAATAGGAGTTGAGGGGGTTTCTAAGGCTCATTGACTACTACCGTAGATTCATCAAAGGGTATTAAGAGATCAATAAACCCTTCACCAATTTGTTAAAGAAGAATAACTTCCACTGAGATGATAAGGCTGACAATGCTTTTGATACACTCAAGAGGGTTATGACTCAAGCCCCAATATTGGCCCTACCAAATTTCTCTAACGAGTTTATTCTAGAGATTGATGCCTGCGATACAGAGATAGGGATTGTATTAATTCAAGAAGGCAGGCATGTGGCTTATATGAACCAAGCTCTAGCCCCCAAGACACCTAGGCTTGAGCATCTATGACAAGGAGCTATTAGTTGTGTTAATGTCCATTGAGAAGTAGAGGTATTATTTGGAAAAGAGGTAGTCCACTATCAAGACCGACCATGAGAGCTTGAAATTTCTCTCCCAACTGAGAGCACATAATCAGTTGCAAAGGAAGGAAATCACCAAGCTAATAGGGCTTGACTACAGTATTCAGTATAGGCAGAGGAAGGAGAACTTAGTGGCAGATGCACTATCACGAAGGGAGAATACAGCCAGTTGCCATGCCATATTAGCTTGGGTACTTGATTGGGTGTAGGGCATATCTAGCAGTTTTGAGCAGACATGTTGGATTAAGGAGATTTTGACTAGGCTGACAGTTCAACCCCAAGAAGATTCAAGGTATGCTCTCAATAGGGGATTGTTAAGATATCATGACAAGGTAGTGATTAGGGAAGACGAGCAGCTAAGGAAAAAAATCCTACATTCACTACATGACTCTCCCATAGGAGAAGGGCATTTGGGGCTATATGTGACCTATCACTAAGTAAGGCATCTTTTTTATTGGCCAGGGCTTAAAAAAGATGTGACCAAGTATGAATTGTAGTGCACCATCTACCAGAGGTGCAAACATGAACAAGTGCCCTATCTACTTCTCCTCTAACCCTTGGAGATACCTTTCCAAGCTTGGGAGCAGATTTCCATGGATTTTGTAGAAGGATTACCCAGGTTTGATACTATCCTAGTGGTAGTTGATAGAATGACCAAGTTCAGTCATTTCATCACTCTAGCACACCCATTTACGGTTACAGAAGTGGCTAGGAAGTTGATGGACTCGGTGTTTAAGTTACATGGGTTGCCAAGGGTAGTTGTCTCCAATAGAGATAAGATATTCACAAGTCAGTTCTAGAAAACCTTATTCCAAGGGTTGGGAATTGGGTTGCAATTGTCATTAGTTTATCATCCAGAAACTGATGGTCAAACTGAGCGAGTAAACCAGTGTTTAGAAACTTATCTAAGGTGCCTATTTTTTAGGCCAAAAAGTTGTAGGTGAACGACATTGGCTCAATGGTGGTATAACACCAACTACCATACAGCCCACATGAGAACTCCGTTTGAAGCACTTTTTGGGTATTCTAGCCCCTATCATTCTAGTTGTCATGCATTACTCTTTAGTTGAAACAACAGTTGATCAATACTTACAAGCAAGACATGAGGTACTGTAGGTGATAAAGAGATAGCTCACTATGGCACAACAGAGGATGAAACAGATGGTGGATAGACACCGCTAGGATAGGACATTTGAGGTAGGGGAGGAAATTTACCTGAAGGTAAAAAGGTTTCAATAACACTTTTTTAGTAAGTGTCCTACCTCTAAAATCATCCCTAAGTATTATGGGCCCTTTAAGATAGGGCCAGTGGCTTATAGATTACAACTTCTAGATGGAGAGGGGTTGCATCTAGTGTTCCATGTATTCTTCTTAAAGAAGGCAGTGGGAACAACTAAGGGAGTTAGCAAGGAGATTCTGCCGGAATTGATTGAAGATAGAATTGTGGAAGTGGAGCCACAAGCATTGTTGGATAGGATGGTGGTCTACTAGAATTCTCTCCCTTTCACCCAAGTCTTGGTGCAGTAAACACACTTGCACCCTAACACCACCATCTTGGAGTACCTGCCAGATCTTCTCCAACGATATCCCAGGGTGGCCAGACTCTTTTGATTTCTTGGGGATAATAAATACTTCAAGGGGAGGAGGGGTTGTGACAGCCTGAGGGCACTATTGTAATTGGGGGGTATGATATGATTGTAAGAGGGTATACGATTGTAGTTGGAGGCGGGGATGTAGAAGGTTAGAGCCAAGTGCACATGGCCACTTAGGGGACTAACAATCGAGAGTTATGAGAAGTCTCTATAGATCACAACTAACTTTCTTATAGATAAGAAGTGCACAAAAGGATGGGGATCATGTGATGATTTACCATTGATCTTTTCCTTCATATTTTCCTTTATTCACTTCTCTCTCTTTTTTCTCTCTAATTCTCTAAATTCGTCTCTCTTGCCAATTCTCTTCTCTTCCTCAATTACGGAAGAGTCATCTTGTCAGATCTCGAATATGACATTACGTGGCTAGGAAAACCCTTGACTAAACAAGGGGGGCCACCCTTGGATAAGAAAGAAGGCAACTCTAGCTTAGAAAGAGAACCCAACCTAGCTAAGATAATCCTCAACTAAGGAGTTAGGGGACCATCCCAGCTCAAAGGGTAGTTCGCCACCTGAGGAATTCGATTAGTTCGAATTTCACCCTGAAACTGAGCCAATTAAGAGACCCACCCCTAAGCAAAATAATGGAAGGGAGGAGTTCAATGCATAGGGATTTGGAAGTAAACTCTTAAGTCTTTCACCTTAGCCCAAGGTAGCAAAGACTAAAAGAATATGGGGACAAATATGGTATGAGGTTGCTCACATTGGAGTTTCATCTAGGAAATGAGTTAACTAAGAAGATAAAATTTATATATCAAAGCCCAGGTCGAACTGCATCATTGTCGAGTTAGGGGCTATGTTGTTAACCGAGTTAAGGAAATTTCATTATTACAAAGTTGGGGTGGAGGGTGGGGGAGGGGTCGCATCGCCAACTGAGAGGCTATCTGGCTTACTATTTTTTATTGAAACTTTAAAGTTGGTTAGCTGTTAGTATAAAAGTTTTGTAGTGTTTAAGTTGATAGCGTGTTTGGATAAATTTATTTTTAAGCTGTTAGTTAATAGTTATGTGTTTGGTTTGTAAAAGCTGATAAGTTGTCAAAATTTGACAAAAAGACTAAAATATATATGATGGTAAATAATACAAATAAAATTTATAAAAATATTATTTTTAATAAAAAATTATAAATTAATTTCTAAATATTAGATCAATTATACATACTTATTAAAAAATATATTAATATAATATATATACATCTTTTATTTTTTTTCTTAAAAAATATTACCATTAATATATATATACCTGTAAGTGTATATATATTGTATATACACTTACAGGTCGGGGACGCCACCAGCGATGGAGGAGGCAGCGATCGAGGCTAGAGGCGGCGCCTGATGGCGACGGCGGTCATGGAGGAGAGTCAACAGCTGGAGGCGACTTGTGGCGTCAGATTTGGAACCAGATGAGGCGATAGTGCTACCCACCAACACGAGCTGCACAATGGCAGTATGGAGGAGGGGCGACGGCGGCAGCGACAATAATGTAAGAGCACAACTTCGAAGAAGATGATGGAGAAAAGAGGTTTGGGTAACGGTAATGAAGGATATTTTGGTATTTTTGTTAGTCAACGATGCAACATTCTTTGGCAAAGCTGGAGGTACTAGCTTTTGCTAAACGCTGTTATAATAGCTTTTAAGTGAGATAGCTTTTAAGTTTATTATTTTTGCCAAACACTTAACCATCAAAAGCTATACGCGATCAAACCGCTAAGCCAAATAGCCTCTGAGTTAAGGCATTTCATTGTTGCCAAGCTATAATCGGGCAATCTTGGAAACATTGAACCTTTGTCAACCTAAAGCTTGCCCCATAACTAAGCTGACCCATTGATTGCACCTAAATTATTAATTGAGCCAAAGAGCTGGCACACTATTGAGCTCAATTAATCCATCCACAAATACATTTAATATCGAACTATGCTCAAAAAAACATTCATTCAAATGTGAAACTCGTGAAAAAAAACATAAACAAAACTTATCATCATCCATAGAATATTACAAGGAAAAAAAGAGAGTATGTCAACAGAGAACTAAAACTAATCATCTCTTTCATCTCCTCCTCCTTTATCGGACTCCTTAGGCTTTTGGACAACTGAGCATGCCTTGTCGCCAAGCTAGGCCTACCTTTAGTCGATTTGGGCTTTGCCTTGGTTGAGTTGGGCATGCCTTGCTACCAAGTTGAGTATCGAGTCAGGCACTACCTCGAGTTAAGTTACTGAGCCTCGCCGCCCTATCACTAAGTTGAGTCGGGCATCACCTCATCACTTCACTAAGTTAAGCTACTTAGCTGGGCACTACCTTATCACCTAGCCTTGTTGAGCTAAGGCCTCGCCTTGTCGAGTTGCATCACCGCACCATTGCTTAGTCGAGCTGTCAAGCTACTTCGCCTCTTGATTGGGGAGTTGTTTTCCTCTCATCGACAGGGCCAGACCTTTCATGAGGCCCATGAGCCAACTGCCTCAGAGCCCATGAAAATTTGGCTATTTGGGGGCCCATAAATTGAAAATCCTCTTTTTGGTAAGGGTCCATCCGCCCACGGACCACAGTCTACCCCTTCCCCCTGCAAAGCTACACGTTCGTCGTGTCCTTCTCCCCCTCTCGCTTTCGTTTCCCTCTCTCACTCTGTCACTCCCTTTCTATCGTTCTCATCCTCGCACCTCGCCTTTATCGGCTCGCCTTCGCCGTCGGTGGCTCGCACTCGCTTTCGCTTCTCTTTGCCTCTCTCTCCTCTCCCTGCTCCTTCGGATCGTCGTCCTTCACCCTCTCGTTCTCGCCCTCGCTTTCTCACATATTGCTGCTCAATCGGCGGTTGCTCGCCCTCGTGGCTGGTCACCGGTGGCTTGCTACATCACTCAGACGCTCTCTGCCGCTCCAGCCTCCAGATTCAGTCTCCTGTCTCCGCTCGCACTGCCTCAAGTAATCAGATTCAGTCTTTAAAGCAAATCTGTTTCTCCAGAATCCAGATCTGCTTATTGCTTAGCTTCAACGAATCAACTTTCAGCGATTACGGTTAGTTTCTCCTTCATGAATCATTTCATTTTTCGTTTATGATGCATTGAGAGATTTGGATTATTAGATAGCTCTATTTTATTAATGTTGGCAGAATAACTTGATTATGTAAACTTGATTGAAATTTTTGTCTCCAAAACTGCGAACAGTAGTTTTTAATTGATAATTCAAAAAAATTTCAATTTTATTCGTTGATATGGTATAAATATATTTATTTTTTTATATTTTATTATGAAAAAATAAAATTTAAAAATACTCTATGATTTAGGGGCCTATTTTTACATTTTGTTTTAGAACCCCCAAATCTCAAGTACGACACTGCTCATCGAGCTAAGTTACTCCAAATAATGCTCAAAATTCTTATAAGGTCATATGAGCTCCTCGTTTATAGGGCTCAAATGAGCAAGAAGCAAGAAATTTAAAAGCCATCTCTTCCAATAAAGCGGTGTCACACCTTCATCAACAATTATCATGAGCAGATAACTCAAAAAAAATTAAAAGAAATCAGCTAGAGGTTACTCCTCAAGCTAGCCAAATTGCTCAACTTAAGGAGTAGGGGGGAGTAGGAGACGAAGTGACAGGGAATAATCTAGAGAGAGAAATTACTTCCCTCTATACTTGTGGACCCACAAATCACCATGCATCACATGTGCCAAGAAAAGCCAATTTGAAACTCTTGCTTGTTTTTACTTGAAGGGCCACATTTTCCCTAGATCCAACTCGGCCTGAATTTGACTCAACCTAGATTTGGATTAATTGCTGAAATAAAATATTTAAATGAATCTAGCCTACTCTTTTGGACTTGGTCAATCAAGAATTTTTCTAGTAGACTCGAGAATCTCTCTAGTGTCTCGGTAATCTCTCCAACCACTTGAGAATCTCAATCTACACACTCTAAATGTCATTCCATGCTATTTATAAATAGGAATGAACTCTTAAAAATATAAACATGCTAAGCCTATTACATATTAACTTACCTTTTTCTTACTACCTTGAGCATTAGAATTCTCCTAAGAAAAAAATTCACCTTTGTAGGTACCCAGTTCGAGATAAGACTTAAGTGATCGATCTAACACCATCACTTTAGAAACTAATTATTATTTATATTAAATTTATTAAAATCTTTTCTATTTATGTTTAATATATTTAGTTTGATAAATTTAGTTATCTTACAATTTATTGTTAATTTTTTTTAACCATGTTATATAATAAATCGATGCAAATTCTTTCATTAATATTCAATATAATTCCATTTTTAGAATGTTGTCCAGTATTTTGTTAACATTAAAATTATTATGTAAAAAAATTAAACTTACAATCTTGTGCATGTTTTCATGGTAGTTCATTAATGTATTCATCTATAGATATAGATGATGTTGTAAGTGTTGGATTGCTGGGGTCGCATTTCTCACTAAATAATGATGGAATGATCCATATAGATGTAGTCAGTCTAGAGGGATGAATTACCATCGCTCATGCTTATTGACACATGCGGGCAGTGCGGAGCCCTAATCTTGGCCCAATCCATATGGTTCCATGCAACAAATATTTTTAAATTACTGTAACAAATATTTTTTCATATGATATGATCTTTAATAAATTACATCATTCCGTTCAATATTTATAAAAGATAAAATTATTATCTTATCTGCGTCAAACAACATTAGAGAGGGCTCACATGAGCGAGGAGGCTCATGCAAACAACTTCAAATGGGGCATGAGCTCTCCCTCTCCCTACATTTTTATGTCCGGCAAACCCGATAAAAGATCTCTCAATTTACAGTAAATTATTAATTTATTATTATATAAAAAAAAAAATTACAGTCGAAGATATGGTATCTCAACCAATTCAACAGCTCAAAACTGAAAATCACCCTCGGATCAGGTGCTCCTCTCCTGATTTTTGATCAACATGTTTGATCCAACGACGGTTGCTCTTCGTGGACCCACTGTTAGTGTTACCCGCTGCGTAAGCAATATCCAATCCCTCTCCCACCGGCAGCTCCACTGATCTCACGATGCGTGTCGTGCTACCAAGAACCCCACCCCACCGAAACCCAGCCACCGTTCTCCGGCAGACCAGAACCGCCCCTCTATGGCTTAACTTTGCAAGCCTAATCAACCGGCCAAACCCCTTGCACCGCCCATCCACCAACAGAAAATCGATTCCCACTAGCTCCGCCACCGCCTCTTCGGCCGGGCCGACCACCACTTCCGGCGGCGGCGACACCCCGGCGGAATTCACGGCGTTGAGGTAGTCTTGTCTTGTGCTTTCGTCCGGTACCATGCAAATGTATCGGCCGCCCGTGTGGTGGGCCGCGATGGCTAGTCCCACGCTTGTCGCCCCCGCGCCGCCATGTGAGCACGCCTCCACGATCATCTTCGCGTTCCAGCCGCCGGCCAGGGCGGATATCAGCTCGCTCTCGCCGGATTGCTGGAGATCAAGTTCACACTGCATGAAATTTAGGGCAAAATAGAGTCATGAACTGAGAAAGAAACATCAACGTTGCTCTTCATCACGAATCAAACAGTAACCAGAACCCCATGAAACATGTCTGGAAACTATTTTGCAAATACCTCGACTTCAAAATACATACACCCAAAACAAAAATCATTCCAAAAAAGTGTTTTGATACACACATACATACATAAATATATATATATATAGATCGAGATGATGAACTTCCAAAACTAGGTTTCTGATGAAATTAAACATGGAAAACTGAAACAGAAGTAGTTGTGAAAACAATTAATTAATTTAACAGTTAGTTGCGTGTTGAGGGGTGAAGTCCGAATGGTACTTACAGATTTAACAGTGTCAATATAAGCTTTTGAAGCTCGTTCAGGCGACCAGACTAACTTCATCTCTTCTTGCTTGCTTCTTCTTCTTCTTCTTTGTTGGGAATAAGCATGAATGGGGGGTTTGGTTGAGGTGTTTGGCTTGTGTTTTTATATAGTTTTAATGAAGAGAATATTACAAACAAACGAATGCCTCTGCAAAGAGTTGACATTTTTTTGTAAGCATTTACAATTATAAAACGTGTAGATGAGAGAACAGTATAATATAATCATATGATTTTTATCTATTTTTTTTGTCTTATCAGTCGTCACTAAATTAAATATAATTAACTAAAGAGAAAGACATCAAATAAGAAGTACAAATCAATCTGAGATCAGCACGAATGGCTGGGGTTGAAGTTATAATTACTTTTGTCATGGAGGTTTGCTTATAGCACATGCAAACATGCATGAGATGTCAAGAGATCATCAGCAATGACTAATTAAGATACATATATCGTCTTTAGGATTTAGGGTTGCAATTTATTAATATATAGGCCATAAGTATTGGCAAAATTGGAGATTTTAATTTGAACTATCTTGAGTCTCAAATACTATTTCTTACATTTCACGTTATAAAAGTGAATATGAATTAATAAATAATACATGTTATTATATGTAAAAGGAGGTATCGTTAGATATTTCATATAATATGTGAGAATCTATAATTGTTATTAGCGAGTTATTGTGGCATACCTAACTTCATGAGTAAAAAAAAAAAAAAAAAAAATTATATAAAAATTATGTGCCGAAAATATTCATTTTATATGAGTTCATGCATGATACAAAAATTATGTTAGGTTTGAAAAAAAAAAAAAAAACAAAGTAATTCAAAATTATATTAATTAATATGAACTCATAACATTAGTGTACAATATTCATTAGTCGGTGTTACCAAACATGTGTTCATATTTTTATCTTTAGCTTACATAAAACCGCGATGCATTAATCAAGTTCAAATTATTTTTTCAACAAATACTAAAAACTAAAATGAACAAATGCCATGAAACTGTCATCCAAATCAAACTGCACACCTGATCATCATCTCCCTTTGTTCAAATGCAAAAGAAATAGCTAGGAAAAGTGATTATTTACCATGCATGTACAAAACCTAACTTCTAATTGGTTTGTTTATAACTCAATCGAAACATACATTATAGATCAATTTGATAGGTTAATTAGTTGCAGTCATGCTTGAGCGAATCAATGAAGCCACTACATCTCCCATTGTTCCTTTTTATGCAAGTCAATGGTTTTGTCCAATTTTAACATAAAGCCTGTTTTGCTGGTTACCCACCAAAACTTGCTTAATTTCTAACTGCATCCAGCTTATATTAATTAATTAATTAATACTCTTGTTCTCTCTCTCTCTCTCTCTCTCTCTTAACCCCAGTCACGGTGATAAAGAAACTGGCATATCAACATTAATTAATTCATCTGTAAATAATGATGGTTAATTAAAGTTACAATTTTAATTTTAAGTTTGGCCTCCCAAAATTTAAAAAATGAAACAAATGAACAATTCGAGCCTTCAAAACCATGGGCGCGCAGTAGCTATCTGAGCTGGTAAGTCAGCAGCCTTTATGTCGCAGCATAGATCAAGTTGTACGACAGTACCAATTAAAGTACTTCAGGTTCGGTGGGGCTATGACTTCAACCTGAACATTAAAATAATCACAAGATAAGGATGATTAATTTGTTTAAGTAAATTTCCTATGAGCCTTTCTTATTTTAAGGGCATAATATATATATATATATAAGTTTGTTTACAAACAAGTTGAGTAAATTAAGTCGTCAATGAACATCCATTTGCAATGGAAATTAAAATCATGCTTACAAAACAGCCCAAAATTAAATTCAGAATGATGTCTGCAAACATTTGTTTGTTTTTGACAACAAATGAATGGATGACAAACCTTGAAAAGGAAGGCTCCCAAAAAGTCAACTTATCACAAAGCCTTACCCCTTAATACATATGTGTATATATATATATATCAATTGGAAGAGAAATGCTATGATATTTAAGGATATTAATATAAAAGTGTCTTATTCAAAGCATAAAATGTATCGTATCATAAAAAAGATAATAAATAACAGGAAAGACAAAATATTCACCTTCTATGTTGTATAAAATATCATTTTGCATTTTAAAATGCCAATGTATTTAATTAACATAATATTTCCCATATTCCATGGATGTCTAAATCATGATTTGTGATAAGATTGTTAAGGCATATTAAAAACTCTTCCATCTATAGTGCAAAAATGAAAAAAAAATAAAAACTATTTTACACCTACAAAGATAGTGATCGTGAATTCTTCATCATAAAAAAAAAAAAATGTACAGTGTATGGCATCAGTCTCTAGCTAACTTCAGGACCATGACATATATGTTATCTATAATGCATAATTAAACTATTGAATGGAAATATCTATCGAGGTGATGATGATAATTGTAAGAATCCAATTGTCAGATTAGTTTGGTTTGAGTCAGCTTGCCTAATTTGAGCATGATATATATATATATATATATGTGTGTGTGTGTGTGATATGCCATGGTAGAAAAAGACAAAATAAGAGAGAAAAATTAAATCAATCCAAAGGGATGGAACGAGAAGAGCGCGAAATACTCGCGGCCTAAAGGCCCGCCGGCCAAGACCACTGCCCGCTACCGCCAAAGACCCGCGCGAGGGGCTTGCTACCCCCCTTCCGTCCATCTAGGTACACAGAAAGATTCAATGCTCCACGGAAGTATTTTCCCAAATATAAGGGATCCTACCTGATAATTTTGACAGATAAAAATTCTTTCCAGAAAAGAATAAACTATTCATCCACAAGATAATTTCATTACCAAAAAGATAAGATAAACATCATCTAAAAAAAATAGATATTATTTATAACAATCCTGATTCTAACCGAACTATGAATAATCAAGATAAATATTATTTACAAGAATTCTAATCATGGGACATTTTGAATTGCTCCATATTTCTTTATAAATATGCATGCATTCATTATAGAAGATATACGTCTCTGATATTGGTGTAAATACTGCTCTTAATCTTTTATTACTCTTAGTGTCTGACTTAAATATCGGAGTGTTTGCGTAGGGATCCTCTCACGCCCTCTGACTGTTTTCTTTCTTGCAGATTCAAGCGACTCGACGACGACGTTTTTTGTCAACCAAATTCATTATTGTATCTTAGCAATACCAATATAGTTACCCTAAATATTAATGTTTGAATGATACACAAACTTTTATGTATGAAAATCTAATTAAGGGTTTTGTGTGTTATTAAGTATAAGGTCTCTCAAAATAATACAAGACTTGAAATAAATAAATATAAATAAAGATCAAAACCTTTTGAGAAAAATTTATGAAAGCACAAACACAATTGAGAAGTATGACAATAATTTATAAACTCATTTTACTTCATTCCCATTCATTAGCCTCTTCTAGATTATCATTGATTTGTATTTATAAGTGTCCCACAAGTTTCAAGAGAAATCTAATCGTTTATAGCCATTGGATTTTAAAAAACTAATAGTTGAAGGCTTTCAGCGACAAATTCGGTCAACAAATGAAGAGAATCAGTCAATAAATTGAATTTAAAGATTCTGTTAGTTAACAGATTGAATGACTTAACCGACAAATTCAAGGGTTAGTCAATAGATGAAAATGAGTTAATCAACATATTGAAAACATTAGTCAGCAGATTTAGAGAAATATAACTTTATGTACATAAATGAACAAAAGAGCTTCTAGCTGAAGTGGTTCCTTGTATGCACTTAGGTGTTTAGGCTTAGTAGTGGTGTAGGCTCGAATTTTGGGTAGTAATGCTGGTTTTATTTTTAAACTTTTTAAAAAATAACTTTTTGGAGCATTTTTAATTAAATAAAAATCATAATATTTTAAATACAAATTTATCACATGATGAAATTAATTTTCATTTAATAATATTTTTTTTAATCAAATAAAAACATAATGTTCCAAATGCCATTAAAAAATTTATCACAAAATATTTTGGTATTATATTTAATTTTTATTTAACAATTTTGATCAAATAGAAACATAATATTTCAAATGTCATCAGGAAATCTATAACAAGATTTTTAACATTCAATTGTATGATAAAATTAATTTTTATTTTGATGTTTAATGGAACATAGAAAAATAATTTAAAGCACTAAGATAATAAATATTAATAAAATAATTTCATCATCAAAATTCAATTGATTTTTATCATCAAAATGATATTAAAGGAAATCATCATTAAAATATAAGTTGTTGCAAATCTCTATTTATATATATATATATAATTATAATTTATTTAGTTTTCATTTTAATAAAGTATTTAAAATTAATTTTTATTTAAAAAATCATATACTTAACTTATTACTTAGGATATAAAACTTATTGTTGTTTTCATCATTAAAATCAATCACAAGAGTAAAATATCAGGAACTTGTTGGGACTATGCGTGTGAGATCTTAAGATGAGAATACCTGAGATAACTGACGTCAATAAAGATTGGAATAGGATCTTGAGGTTAAGGACCATTGTCCATAATAAATTAATATGTAAGACGTTAAGATGAGAATATGTAAGGTTAGGGATTATCATATTTAGAAGTTCGAACATCTTTAGTTATAGAGATCCTAAAAGTGTGGAAGATGTGTTTGGGGGTTGTATTTCATAATTTGTTTACTTGAACTTACTAAGTTTGTAAGGCTTATGGTTGCATGTCTATCATTTTCAGATACTTAGGGAGAGATTGAGAGCTCGGAGACTTGGTTAAAAGATTTCTATTTATATTTATGTAGAAAAGACATCTTGCTTGTGTTAGTTGCTATATGACAGTGTTTTGATATTATTATTTTGGGCTTGAACGGAATTGTTATTAATTTATTATGTCCTAAAATATATTTTTTTTAGAAACAAGAATGTCTTGTGGAACTTTTGGTGTAAGAAGTATAGGAAAAAAGTTTTGTACAATTAATTATAATTTTTCTCATAAATATTGTCTAAATAATCAGAATTGAAAGGTGGTTGTGCATCAGTGTATTGCGGTGAGTTATTGGGAATTGTGGATAACATGAAAAATTTTGATAAAATTTAAAATGATGAAAGATGAAGTCTAGTTTCTAAGTAATCTAAGCTTTCCTGTCGTTAGAATGTTTTAGGAAAGATAATGTCCGTTCGAGTAATGATTGTGTGATGTCCAACTCAAGAGGGTAAAATCTTGGAATAAAATGAAATTTGGATTTGTTTTAGCTCACTGAATATGATTTCCAATGGTGCATGAATAATAGGAAAAGACAAAGATTTGGTAATTGAAATATTAAAAATACCAAAATGTGTCACAATAGCAATATAACAGTTAATAGTTGATTTCTCGAAATTTTTCAATGGGCTAAATGATGTCATTTGGGGTTTGTACTTTTCATGATGTTGGTTTATGGATCTTCTAATCTTAATAAAATTTTCAAAATTTTATACAAAGGATGGATTAATTTAATAATTAAAACATGATATGGTGGCAAGAAATTAATAATTTAACTAGTCATGTATCTCTTAGAATTATCGCCCTTTCACGATCTCCCGCAATTAGTCCTGTATCTCCTCCCTTGAAGTCATGACTATGGTGTTTGTGGAATTAATATAATTTTGCTTGGTTACACTCATGGGATGGGGTCTTTATTTCGTCTTTCTTAAATAGTCTTTATTCTCTATGACCATTAAGGATTTTGACTCTAAGGCTACTCCCTTTGTCTTTCTTTTTATTTTTTATTTTTTATTATTTTTTTATTTTTTTCATTTATTAAACTAATAATAAAGACTCTTTATCTCTTTATAAAGACGATAAACTTGAGCAACTATAAGTTTCATTTTTATCTACTACTAGTGACTAACAATGGTGGTCAAACACTATCAGTTTATTTATTAATTTATTTTATTTTTCTCTCTTGTGGGATCATTTAATTAGTTATTTTAACAAAAATTAAAAAGAGTGGTGTTCCACAATTAAAATTTTAAGACAATTATGGTATGTTATTAAAAAATTAAAAACTTATTCCAAAATTAAAACTAAGCTAAAAGTTGATTTTTTTCAATAATTTTATTTTTTTTTCCAAAGATAAGAATGGACCCAATTAAGTTGCCAAAAAAACAAAAAAAAAAAAAAACTAATCCAATTTTACGAATTTATCCCTGACTCTTTAGGCCAAACAATTCCTAATCCTTATCCCTCGACCGTCAGCGGACCGTTAAAAACTGAATCTTCCCCTTCATCTTCAAATGTCGAAACTTGAAACTCTGTGGTAGTCCATCACAGGCTCGATTAGCTTTACATTAATGCTTGTCTGCGCAAATTCAAACCAGCCATGGAACTCTACTCTGCCAATGTTTGGTCTCCTTCCAAGGTGCAAAACCCAAAGCGACGTGAACCAAATCCACGCTCGTCTCATTACCACTGGGTTCATCAACAAAGCTGCTCTCACCACCAAGCTCATCCTCAGTTTCTGTTCTTCCCCGTACACGCCTTTGGTTCAATTCGCTCGGCATCTGTTCTTCTCGCTGCACGCTGGACGAACCGGGAAGGCCACCGAGTTCGATCCTTTCCTCTGGAACGCAGTGATCAAGTCCTATTCTCACGGCGATGACCCGGAAGGAGCGGTTGTCCTGTTTGCTTCGATGCTTGAGAATGGGGTCTGTGTAGACAAGTTCTCGTTTTCTTTGGTGATGAAAGCGTGCTCCAGGATGGGTTTGATTAAGGAAGGAATGCAGATTCATGGGTTGTTGAGGAAATACGAAATTGGGTCTGAGGTATTTGTGGAGAATTGTTTGGTTTGTTTGTATTTGCGTTGTGGGTGTCTTGAATTCGCTCGCCGGGTGTTTGATAGAATGCCGAAGCGGGATTCTGTTTCATTTAACTTGATGATTGATGGGTATGTGAAGAGTGGGATGATTGATATGGCACGTGAGTTATTTGATTGTATGCCGCTGGAGATTAAGAATTTGATAACTTGGAATTCTATGATTAGTGGTTATGCACAATCAGTTGATGGTTTTAAGATTGCATGTAAGTTGTTCGGACAAATGCCTGAAAAAGACTTGATTTCATGGAATTTGATGATCCAAAGCTTGGTGAAGTGCCGGAAGGTTGAACTTGCTCATGCTCTGTTCAATGAGATGCCAGAAAGAGATGTAATTAGTTGGGCCAATATGATAGATGGGTATGCAAAATTAGGTAGCGTTGACATTGCTAGAGCCTTGTTTGATAAAATGCCTGAAAGAGATGTTATATCTTGCAATGTTATGATGACTGGGTATCTCCAGACTGGATATTGGAAGGAAGCATTGAAACTTTTCCATGATATGAAAAGTGAGAGTACGTTATCTCCAGATGAGACTACTTTGTCAATTGCTCTTTCTGCAATTGGACAGTTAGGACAGATTGATGAAGGATTAGCAATACATTGTCTTATAAAGGAACACGGGTTTAGCTTAGATGGAAAACTGGGTGTTGCACTCATAGATATGTACTCAAAGTGTGGCAGCATAGAAAATGCCATGTGTATATTTGAGGATGTAGAAGGAAAAAGGGTAGAACATTGGAATGCCATGATTTGTGGCATGGCCATTCAAGGCTGGGGTGAAGCAGCTTTTGAACTGTTCATGGAGATGGAAAGGCTTTCGATAAAACCAGATGATATCACATTCATTGGAATCTTAAATGCTTGTGGCCATTCTGGTTTGGTGAAGGAAGGTATAATGTGCTTTGAGCTCATGCAAAGGGTTCACAGGTTGGAGCCCAAACTCCAACACTATGGGTGCATGGTTGATATCCTTAGCCGTGCAGGATACATAGAAGTAGCCACAAAATTCATTGATGAAATGCCTGTTGAACCAAATGATGTGGTTTGGAGGACTTTGCTTGTTGCTTGTAAGAATCATAATAATCTCAACACTGGGGAGATGGCGGCAAAGCATCTCATTGGGCTAGATTCTTGTAGTTCAACTAACTATGTGCTTCTTTCTAACATGTATGCTGGTTATGCAATGTGGGAAGATGTTAGGAAGGTTAGGACAGTCATGAAAGAAAGAGACCTAAAGAAAATTCCAGGGTGCAGTTGGATTGAACTGGAAGGAGTTGTCCATAAGTTCTTTGCAGGAGATAAATCTCATCCTCTGGTTGGAGATATCTATTCAATGTCAGACAGATGCTCAATTCAGAGATCACCTGCTACAGCCTCTGATTGAGGTGGAGTTGAGAAATTGTATGAAGTCATTGATAGATCACACACAAAATGGCTTAATGCTGGTCTTGAACAAACAGAGCTACAAGCCAAATGTAAGTATTTTCAGTTTTGCTCCTGTTTTTTCATTTCTTTGCAATAATACATAACCTTGTATGTGATTTGACTTAATATCATCTCTGTAGCTGTGTGAAATACAGTAGGCATTTTGGTTCTTGCTTATACCTTATCTACAACAAGGATTTTATGTACATTTAGCTTGGGAAAAAAATTTAGTGAGCAATTCCATTCAAATTTTTTTGAACTTGTGAATTTATGAAAAACACAGTTATGGAATTTCTTTCCAGTCACGGTACAGTTTAAACAAGCTATATATCATGTAAAATCAGCTAGCTGCAACTTAAATAAAAAAAAATATTATGTTAGGGTTTAATCACCTAACCTTTTCTGCAAATTTTTCTTCTAAGCAAGCTCTGATTGTGGATATAGATTGTCTGTCTCTGATTTTGTATCAAAATCCCTCATTGGCGGCTTTAATACTACCTGTTAAGGTTAAATTATGTATTGCTATGATAATGATCATTGCAACAAGTATATCAGGATGCACAAATTTATAATAATATATGAACAATCAAACACTTAAATATACACAAATTTACTTGGTTCACCTTGATGCCTATATCAATGGGCAAAGGAGGAGCAAAAAATGTCATCATGTCAAAAGGATTTAGAACAGAGGACACTTAACAACCCCTAAACCCCAAAATTCAAGGGCAATCAATCTCTCAAAGCACTAACCCTTATAGTCAATTATGCCTATATATAGAGCGGTTGTATAGACATTTAATTCTCCTCAAAATTGGATTGGATCAATAACTGGGTATGGACCTTGTGGTCTATGAATTCCAGACAAACTAAAAAGATTATACAATGGTGGATATGCAATGGCTTTGCTACATTGCCATACTCCTTGCTCTGGTACTGACTAAGCTTTTGAGATTCAACTTCTAAAGTGGAGACAGTTTTGCAAGTTGATCATTCTTATGAGGTGTGTGTTATAAAATTCTCAAAGGAAGGAACTTTTAGAGAGTGTCGCACCCTTGTAATTGAGCAAAATATCTGGTATGATATGAGGTTGGAGGCTACCACAATGTTATAAACTTAAGTAGCATGCATGTAAAAAATTGAGGCATATATGCTCTCGAAGAGGAATGATAAAGAGCAAACTTTGCACTAGTTGGCTAGATTATTTGTTAGTGTAATTTCGGGTTAATTACATCAATGCTAATTGAACTTTGCATTTTATTATTACTTGGTAACTGAACTTTAAAATGTTTCCCGTTACTCACTCATCTTTCAAAAGCATTTATCATCCCTCACTCGTTAGTTCACCATTGGTTGGGGCTAACGGTTATGCACACATGTCAAATGAAAAACACACGTGACTCTTGTTTACCGTTAATTCTAGCCATGTAAGCAACGCACTCCTTGCCAAACATGGCAGCAGGGTGGCGTTGGGCAGGACCAGGCGAAGGCTATCAGTTCTGGAGGCTTTGAGGTGGGAGAAAGAGCGATGGCTAATATGGTGCAGTAGGAAAGTGGCAACGGCGATTTAGAGCGCGGCATGGAGGAGGGAGAGTGAGACTACGACGGCAACGAGCTTCCTAGAGATGGGTTTGGAATGGGAGGTCTCGAGGAGGACGAGGGAGGAGATGTTGATTGAAAATGTGGTGAGGGAGCCTGTAACGACCCCTTTGAGTGGATCGTAGATGTTAATTATATTTTTATATAGTGTGTTGCATGCGGACCTTATTTGATAAATGTCAAAAATAATTTATGGGTTGTTAAAGAGGTTAAATAAAAAAATATTTTATATATGGTCTAAGAGGCAAGTTAGTGGGAAATAATATGTTTGGGGACATTGCATGTGAGTAAATTAATATATATGTGTAATATTAAAGCATAAATTGTGTTATAAAGTGGGCTTGGGCCAAGGGTTTAAAAGCCCAATGGAAGTGGTGGGTTTAAAATAATTCCATGGGTCTACTATGAATTGGGCTTTTAAATGGGCTTGGGCCATGTATAAATATGGGTTTTATTTAATGAGATGTGTGTGTGTGTGTATTGTGGAAAATGAATGAATAAGGAAATTGAAAAAAGCAATGAAAATGCAAAATGGCCAAAGAGGGCTTATGTGCTATGTGTTTGTGGGAAAAGTTAAGGGTAAAATGGAAATTTGCAACATAGAATGAATATAGAAAAGAGAAAAGAGAAGGAAAATAGAAACAAAGGACCATTAAGGACATGAGTAAGTTGGGTGTGCATGTTATGTGTGTAGGGCAAAATTGAAATTTTTAGAGGAAGGGGTGGTCGGAGAATGGATGTGTAACCCATTCTCCCCCATGTCTTTCTTTTTTTTCAATCTTCTTCTCCATTTCCTTGCTCCCTCTCGACAGCCCACCTTCATCTTCTTCTTCCATTAATTGTGATGCAATCAAGCTCTCAAAGTAGGTAGATTTTGAGCTCTTGAAGTACTTCTTCTTTTCTTTGGCTTCTTCATCAAAAGGCAAGCTTCATTCTCCTTTTCTGCTATCTTTTAGTGCAAGGTATATCCTTATATTTAATCAAAGCTCTTGCTATCATCTCTTTAATGGTGGTTTTTAAAAGCTTGTAGTTAAATGTATTAGTTCCGTGTTTTATCTCAAACCTTGTGGATTTCCTTCAAATGTGTCATTAAGTCTTGTTTTGGTCTCTATGGGGCTTGTTTTCCCTATCTTTTATTCAAGGAATGGCAACTTGGGGTTATGGTTTTATTTGTGGGTGTTTTCGGTATTTGTTGTTCATGGGTTTTCAGTTTCGTATGTGTTTAGTCGACTATTCGAGCTAAGGAGTCGACTGAACAATAGCTAGAAATTTTGGGTTTGTAGGCCAGCTTGATGTCCAGTCGACTAAGCAAGTCTCTCTAGTCGACTAAGGGTTCCTTTCAGTCAACTATCTTTTCTAGTCGACTAATGAAATTGGTCAGTCGACTGAGCCTTAGTCGACTACCCAATCCCTTCAATCGACTATTTGAGCTAATTTTCCCAAAGTGAGTTTTCTTCATCCGAATTGTTCCGAGTCAATTAAATAAGATATATAAGCAATAAATTGATTCGAATGAAGTTATATGCATGAAAATGATGTGATTTGGCCAAAAATCCTAGTGGGTGAGTATAAGTGTAATACCCGGGAATAATTTGAGGATAAAAAGGATATTTGATAAAGGGCATAAATGGAATTTTGGGGAAAATAGGGTTATAGGGTACACTAATGTAGCTTTGGACGACCGAATTAGTCAGAGGGAGTATCCCGGACCCTAGATAGCCAAGGAAAACAGTATAGTATCGACGGGTGATTTAAATTATGATTTTTAGTGATAAAAGAAATGAGATCGGGAACAATTTTCGGTACAGCAAAAATACAGCTGCCAATTAGGTCATATTACCGAATTGTTATAGACGATATTCGAAAAATCAACGAAGTGTGTCTAGGACTAATATTTGATGTATAGAACAACCCTTAAGTGGTTTCAGGTTGAATCGAGTGGATTTGAGGTCAAATCAATCAATCGGGCTTAAGTGTAATTTTTTAAAATTGCTCGAGGGAGGTCAAAACGGTAATTTTTTGGAAGTTTAAAAGGAGAAATGAGAAGTACTAATCTTGAGGGTCTTAGTGATGGTGTTGGAAAGTCAGGGGCTTGAGAATAAGGGCCAAAATGTAAAAGGAAGTTCAAGGGAGGCCAAACTGCAATTTTCAAAAAATTGCTCAAAGATGTCAGATCTGGCCGCGGATTTGGTCGGAAAATCCGACGATTTGGCAGCCTATTTTCGTCAGGGCATGGGCAAGGACGGTCTAGGAGGCGTGTGGGAAGAGTTTTGGCCAGAAATCGGCCACGTGGGGGTGGGTTTTGGCCTATAAATAGCCAAGGGTTTCGGCCGAATTCGAAGCACCAAATAGCTCGGGTTTGAGGGCGAATCGAGGGAAGCCAATAAGGGGCTTTTGATCCTTGAGGCGAGGGGAGCATTTTTGGTGATTTTCGTGAGTTTTCAAGCTGGTTCAAGGGGTTTTCGAAGGCTGGTCGGAAAGCTGGGCGGACCGCCGCGCCGCGCCGCGCCTGAAACCCCCCGATCGAGGGCCTTGCTGGTGGCCTTTCGGCCTGAAAGTGGTGGCATCGTGATCGACTGAAGGTGGGCTTCCAGGAGGTGTGGTCGGGGTCAAATTCCGATCGCCGGCCGGCGACCAGCTCGTCGGAGAAGAAAGGGCGTGTGCAATGCACGCACGGCTGCCACGCGCAGCACCACTCGCCCCTGCGTGAGGGCGCGTGGAGGCTCAGGTATTTTCGAAATTTTTTTTATTATTTTGATAAAAATAAATTAGGAATTATGGTGGAAGAAAATTTTGAAAAATGTTGGAGAAAATGGTTATTTTGTAATTTTCAAAGGAAATAAGGCTTATGAAAAATAAGAGGAAGTATAGAAAAATTTTTAGAAAATTCTAGAAGTTAGGAAATATTTATTTATGAATTGTTGTGAAGAAAAATCGAAAAAAAACCTTGAGTTGGCATTTATTAGAATTTTGGGGAGAAATATAGAGGAAATAGGAAGAAAATTACGAGAATTGGGGAAAATAGATATTGATATAATTTTGAATAAACATGATGTCTAGGGTATTGTTGAAGCTCGAGGTTAAACTATAGAGCACCTGGCACGAGAATCAAGGTCGGGCACGCAAATCGAGGCATACTGCGCTTTTCAAGAAGAATTCAAATTGCGCCTAAAGGTGAGTGGTTCTATCGAAAAACTCATTTGTGGCATATGAATATTTTACTGTGAGTGTTCACCCTCATGGCTAGGTTTATGGATAGTTTTACAAATGATTACTTACACCTGTGTTATATTTCGTATGGTATATTGGATACATTGAGATGTTGATTTTATGCATATTATGATTTTTCGGCATTGACATGTTGTGTTGTCCATGTGAGACGTGGGTTGTTAACCTGTGACGTAGCTCTCGAGTGTCAATACTCGGAATACGTGCCAAGGGTTAATGCTATGTGACCCACTTGGGACGGGGCTAAGACGGACTTCACCCTACGGTACTCAAGTGATAGGGCTGAGAGTGAACACCACCCCAATTGTTGGCTTAAGTGGCGGGGCTGAGAGTGGACACCACCCCAAATTCCTTTGAGCAATAGCATTAAGGCCGAGGTGTCGTGGATTTCGGGGATAGTGCTGATGTGACACTCTTGGGTCTAGGGTTGCGTTAGGTTTTGGAATGCTTTTGAGTAGGAGCATAAAGCCTAACAATGACAATGGGACGATTCCCGAGTTCATATGTCGAGATTGTCCCTCTTAAGCAGGATTGTGTTTGCTAATGGGTCGATATGGTCATGTCGCCTTTAGAGATATTGCATTTTCCCCAGTTAGGGCTAAGTGCTATGTGGGATTCTCTTAGGCTGGGGCATGTCGGGATTTATCGATTTTATATATAATTTTGCATATCTGCATGAAAATGTTTTTAAACTCTCACTTAGATGATTCAGCATCTAATTTGGACTATATCTTTGGAATATTCAAACGTTCCAGGTGAATGCAGTGGCGCCAAGGGAAATAATATCATCGAGATGTAGCTGCTATGTTTAGTTTTCGTAGGTTTTTGTCTATGATTACGATGTTCAGAGGTTATGTAATATTTTGATATTTTCATGTGAAACATCGATTTGGTTATTGTAAAAGGAATTGTCGGTTATATATCATTGAGGTTTCGATCTTGTTTCCGCTGATGTGATTGATAATACCTGTCTTAATCTATTAATTATTAAATTTTGATATACTGAGAAGGTATGATCGGGACTGTCGGGAAATGATGTGTATCGAGAGGCTTATGTTGTGTGTATGAGAATATTAAAAAAAAAAAAATTATTCCCGAAATCTCGAGGTAATGCTCGTTCTGGGAAAACGGGACGTTACAATAAGCATGTTGTTGTGGAGTATGTTAGGATGCTTGAATGTGTATGCATATATATATATATGTATATATATATATATTACCTTAATGCACCTATTATTTTGCATGGAAAAAAAAGTAAGTGGATATCCTAAAGGCATGCCATGACAAAAAATGCGGCTCGTTCGCAAAGTAAGAAAGAAAGAAAAGGGGATATCCTACCAAGACAGCTCATCCGCACTCTTTTGTATATGTGCTATGTGACTTCTTGTGCTATGAGTCATGTATGAAAAAAAAGGGTATTATGCCATTATGTAAATTGTGCGAATGTTATTCTATGAGTTTAAATGTATGCCTTGTTGTTAAGCAAAGAAATATCAATTATTAAGGTATTATTGATGAAGAAGGCATGATCAAAAGCTGTCTCTAAATGTCGAGTAGTAGTCTTCCATTGATTCTTATATTATGCTTGCCTTCATAGATCTATCTTATTTTTATTGCTCTTGCTATATATATATATATGCTTGCTGAGCCTTGTGGCTCACTTGCTTGTTTTGTCATTCCAGGTAAGGGCAAAATCGTGGTAGAAGGGGAGTCTAGTGAGGCTCAAAGTTCAATTTAGACGTGTAGGGCCAGTGTAGAAGGTTATTTCTTTTTGTATTGTATTGGCGCCCTTGTATATTTTTGAAAAGTGTATTGTTTTTAAAATCTTAAGAAATGATGTAAGAATGAGTGTTGCTCTTGTGGAAAGTGAGTCAATTTATATCATTAAAGTTTTTTATATGTCTATTTCTGTATTCCATTTTAGAAAGACCTTCTTTCAAATGTTCCTATGCTAGCGAGTATATCCGAAAGCGGGCCCTGATAGAGCTAGCCGACAACAACGAGAGGTAGGAGAATGGGAAAAACGAGTTCTATTTGATGGGCGGTGAGAGAGAGGAGAATGGGTATTTGGGATGAGACAGAGGCAGAAGGGGCAGTTGAGTGGCCAGAGCCAGGGAGGAATCCACCAGAAAGAATGGTTGGTGGAGGATTTGGCGACTGGTGGAGGAAGAAAAGAAGAAGGCAATGTAAGACGGCATTTTGATGGGGGGGGGGGGGGGAACTGGTTTTACATTAACTTGAAATTGAAGGATTTGGGGTTGAATGAATGAGGAAGAATGGTGTCTGGACCAAAAAGAGAGAAAGTGTGTGTGTGTATGGTAGTTGAGACTTGAGAGAGCCAGGAAGAAAAAGAAGAAGATGAAAGGGATAAAAGTGGCACTGTAGAAAACGAGAGTGCATTGCTTACTTGGCTGCAATTAACGATAAACGAGAGCTACATGTGTTTTCCGTCTGACACGTGTGCATAACCGTTAGTCCCAACTAACAGTGAGCTAACGAGTGAGGGATGAAAAATGTTTTTGAAACATGAATAAGTAATGGGTAACATTTTAAAGTTCAATTACGAAGTAGTAATTGAATGCAAAATTCAATTAGCATTAGTGTAATTAACCCCTCCTTCTAAGCATGTTATATAGATCAAATAGATCAATGCTAGAAGCAAAGTTTCCATGACCACACCACTAAGCCCAAGGAAAGCACAAGCCCTAGTGATACTTTCTGTAAGTGAGCTTTACCTGATAACATAGTTTGCTTTTGTTACTGATGATGTCTTGGAGTTTATCACTACCACATCGATCCAAGAAATGTACTATTGGGCTAGTTTTCCTCGACCCCAAGTTATTCCTAACTTTACTCAGCCCTAGACTTGTCTGAGACTTATGAAGAATCAAGAGCAGCAGAATTAAGAACCAGAAGCTACAGAGAAGAAGAAAAATACTTTTCTCATTCAATATCCGGTTGGAAACAAATACCGAGTCTATTTACAATATATATGTCATATGCCTAATCCTCTACAATCGAACTCATTTTAATTACATGCATCCATTATACAAATACACGTTGCTACACCCAAGAGCCCCCCCTCAAGTTGGAGATTGTGGAGAACACAAACCCAACTTGACAAGCATGAAACGATGTTGAACTGCAGAGAGAGGTTTAGTGAACAAATCAGCCAGCTGCAACCGAGAAGGAACAAACTGAGGAGCAATGAAACCTTGTTTAAGATAATCACGAACCAAATGACAATCAATATCGAGATGCTTTGTACGCTTGTGAAACACGGGGTTAGCAGCAATGTGTAAAGCAGCTTTATTGTCACAGTTGAGAGGAATAGGCAGAGAAGGTGAAACACCAAAATCTTTAAGAACATTAGAAATCCAAACAAGCTCACAAGTAGTGGTAGCCATACTCCGATACTCATCTTCGGCAGAGAATTTAGAAACAGTAGGTTGTTTCTTAGTTTTCCAAGAGATCAAAGCATCACCAAGAAAAACACAATAACCGGTGAGGGAACGACGAGGAAATTTACAAGTAGCCCAATCAGCATCACAATAGGCAGAAAGGGAAAAATCAGCAGTAATAGGATAAAAAAGACCATGAGTAGCTGTGCCTTTAAGATAACGAACTACGTGGAGAGCAGCATCAAGATGGGGCTGGCAAGGAGAAGACATAAACTGGCTAAGATGTTGCACAGCATGACTAATATCAGGTCTGGTAAAATTAATATACAGCAAGCGACCAATTAATCTTCGGTACTGATTGGGATTGGAAAGAGGAAGACCCTGATTTGGCTCTAAAGACAAACCTTCAGCCATAGGAAAGGATTCACTTTTAGCATCTTGCAACTCGGTTTCAAGAATAAGATCCATGATAAATTTGTGCTGGATAACCATTCAATTTAAAGCAAGAATTTTTCAAATGTCCATTCTTCTTACAATACTCACATATAAGTTTGCTCTTATCTTTCTTTGAATCCTTTTTATTATTCACACTTTGTTTAGAAAAGAAAGCAGCTCCTTCATTTGTTTCATTCAAGGTTGAAACCACCTGTCTTTGAGATTCAACTCTTAAAACCATCAAATAGGCCTTGTTAACACTAGGCAGTGGGTCCAGTAATAAAATTTGACTTCTCGTCTGGTCGTATCCATCATTCAGTCCCATAAGGAATTGCATCAGCTTATTTTCTTCAGCAAATTCTGTTATTGTTTTGGATGCATCACAACAACAATTTGGTAATGGCCGTACTGCCATTAATTCATCCTACAGCCGCTTTAATTGAGTATAGTATACCGATACAGAAAGATTGTCTTGACTGAAAGAGCTTATTCTATGCTGGAGTTGATATATGAGAGCTCCATTACTCTCTCCAAAACGCTCTTCTATTTCAATCCAGAGTTGTCTAGCATTTGTAGTGTATATAAAAGCATCTACGAGATCCTTAGAAATAGAATTCAATAACCAAGAGGTTATCATGTAATCACATCTTTTCCAAAGATGAAATTCCTAAGTATGTTCAGCCGGAATTGCAATTTCTCCATTTATAAACCCTAGTTTGTTCTTAGCTCCTAGGGCAATTTGAATTCCTCTTTTCCAAGATCTATAATTGAGACCAGTTAAAGGAGTTGAAATAAGCATCATACCTGGATGATCCGATGCGTGAATTTGCAACGGATCTCCTATCGCGATGCTATTCCCAATCAAAGACATAAGAAAGATTCAACGAATAAGAAGCGTACCGAAGACTTGCGATTGCTCTTATGATCGTTCCGACAACACTGAGTAAAGCTCTCTTCAGATTCAAATAACTTCCTCCGATCTCCGCTCTGATACCATGTGAAGAATCAAGAGCAGCAGAATTAAGAACTAGAAGCTACAGAGAAGAAGAAAAATACTTTTCTCATTCAATATCCGGTTGGAAACAAATACCGAGTTTGTTTACAATATATATGTCATATGCCTAATCCTCTACAATCGAACTTATTTTAATTACATGCATCCATTATACAAATACACGTTGCTACACCCAAGAAGACTTGCTCAACTTAACAAAAGAATGATAGGGCTCTATCTCTCAGTATGTCCTTTGACAATCAAGTCAATCATAAGATTTAAGGCAAAGTAATGCAATAATAATACAATTAATGAGGTACTTAACTCTTAGAATTCACACATTTATATAGGCACACTAGAGGCCGATGGAGAGTCACAATCATGCCATATGAACCATCAAATGCACACTTGATGGTTGACTGTGATCATGTCACATGGACGGTTATTGGATTGGAACACATGGACTAATCTTCTTGAATGGTGATTTGGGCCTAGATCCAAGGATGGGCTTGAATCCAGTCCCTTGAATTGGGTCTTTCATTTGGGTTTGGTATGTCTCCATGTTAAATCTTAATCTTAGATCTGGGATCTAAGTTGCCCATGGGTTTTAACGTAGATCTGAGATATAATTAATCACGTATCATTCTTGAAAAGCTCCTAATGAAAGGTGTTTTTATATTTTTTCATAAAATTAGGATGCTCCTCATCAATTACATAATGTCATAATCATGTTAGAGTAAATATGCATTGATGAGTTTGATTTTCGTGTAAGCTAATGCATACTCACTTATCAAAAAATAAAGTCACTAGACTTGGAGCTTGAGTCTTACCCAATAACTCGATCTGATGTGCAAACCATCACCCTACAGCTTACAACTAGGTACAGCACACTGAAACTAGAGTCCTACACCACTGCAAGTATTCTTCCAATCAGTGGTGGCGACAGAAATTTGAGTCAGGGCAGGGGGCAAAATTTTTTGGGTGGGGAAAGGGGAGGGGAGGGGAGGGGGTGAATATCACAATTCACGAGTTTAGTAATAAAACAACTTACAAGAATTTCTAACTATATTATATGAAACCAAAATTTTTAAGCAAAGTCAACAATATTGAATAGGAAATACTGTAAAGATCCATAAAAGAAATTAAGATGGTTGGCTCAATTGTCCTCTACAAGTTTTCATGTTCAGATATTCTAGAACCGCTGTATAATTTCCTCAATGACAACACTGTTGAACATATCTTTCTCAATATATGTGACCAAGTTATTATTCATCCATTGAGCATTGACTCTTAAAATATTTAAATCTTTTTAAGCTGTTTTTTATTTCCAGGTACATTAATTTTTTTTATGAAATTTCAGGAGAGGCAATATCAAATAATTTTACTATTTTTATGTAATTATTAATTTTGCTCATTTCATTATTTTTTTTTTTATGAAATTTCTATGTGATTATTATGAATTAAGTGTCAAAAATTGAGGACCCCCTCCCTCCACCACTGCTTCCAATTCTACTCTTATCAATGTAAATTTTCCCAACCCTCACAGATGAGGAGCTTCGTACGCCAGAGACATCCTATAATGTAAATTTTTCACAATCAGTTTGAGAAGTTCGATGGCTGTTGTTGGGCAAGCCCATCCTTTCCTTCAGTCTCTATGTTGAATGTAATCCGTAGTTTCAGGTTCTATGTGCAGTGTTTTGGTAAACAATGGCTCCCTGTATCCATGTATGCGTAATCCTAGTAAATATGCAATCTTAAATTTTGGTTAAAAGGCCCTTAACAGAAGTTTAAAGGGCACATTATTAGGCATCATATTGAATAATGTTTGTTAGAAAGAAATCTGAACCAAAATCTTCAATCAATCATGTTACAACTTATTCCCTTTTGGAGAAAATGAAGACAATCACAAAACTCAAACGAAAAAAGGACAAGAAATGGTCACGAGTCCTTGAGCTAAAAGGCCATGAAACTGTGCTTCCTATTTGGAAGAATCTAGGTATGTGTTTTTCCTTTCTTTTTCTTTTTCCTTTTCCTTTTCCCTTTCTCATATTATATGCATATATCTGTGGGCTACTTGAATTCCTGTAAGATAAGGTGAAGTTTATTTGTCCATTTGCTAATTCCCTACATCATCTCTCTGTTCACTGCTTATATTTTGTACTTGGAAGCAGGCTGCAGCTACTCTTAAATGGAAATGTTACTACACGACATTTAGAAATGATATTTGTTGCGACACTGGTGTATTTTGTTGTGCGTTTAATCAATATAAGTGTATAATACATTAATGCAAAAGTATTACATTAAGTTTTACTCCTAAATGTTTAAATAGACTTTCCGAAACACATTCCTATTAATATTAGTTATTTTATTTCTCAATATATGAATATTTATGAGTTCCTATTTTCTATTATTTAGCAACAGTATACTAGGTTTTGACATTATTTTTAAAAACCAACTCACGTTGAAAAGAAAAAAGGAAACTCTTATTATAAAAGTCGGTATGTTAGACCCATTTAGAAACAATTTTTGTGATGCTCTTTTTATTTATTTTCACTATTTAAAAAAAAAAAAAGACCCTGAATTTTTTTTTTAAAAAAAGTCTATTTTCATATGATTCTCATTTTTTTTTTATAATATTTCTTTTTAGAGGAAGTATTGTTTTCTTGTCTCCCAAAATTAAAGTATTTTAAAATTAATTATCTGAAAATAATGTTTAAAATTATTTCACCAAATGTATGCTTTTAAATTCATTTCAACTTTTTATAATTTTGAAAAATCATTCCTAAACCAGCCTTTAAGTTGAGAAACTCTCTCCCCTTTCGTCCCCTTTGTTTCCCCTTCTATCGAACAAAGCATCCCTTTGGTTCTCACTTTTAGACCTCATTATACTAAGAAGAGAGCTTCCACACTTTTATAAAGCTACTTGCCAATTTGAAAATACCCAACTTACCCTGTCAGTAGGATTTCTGATAATCTGATATTATTGGGCTCAATGGAGAGGGGGTAAAATAGCCTTTCACAATTGGGATTGTTGGGATGGGAAGGCAAATAGTTCTTTCCTTTCTTCTTCTTCTTCTTCTTCTTCTTCTTCTTCTCCTCCTAGGTGAGAAAGCAAATAATTCAAATTCACTTGTTTTTTGGTCATTTTCAGTCAGTATATTTGTGTAGAATTTTCATAACGATATGACTTATAATTACATAAATATTACTGACACATAACTCTAATGACATTTTTGTGCGAAAATTTTGCAAGCATAGGATCTTACTTTAATACTGTTAAGATGTACAGCAGAGTGCATTCATTCAAAAAATATTGGATGCATTTCGAATTTTCTTTTCCCTTATGAAAACAGAATCACTTTTCTTAAGGTGGGAACCCAGTGCGTGTCAATCTTGAATGAAGATGAGAAATATCTGAGTTTGGGTGTTATACTCTTGATAAACTTTTGATAGCTACTCATCCCTGAATAAGGTTTACGAGCAGAGTAACTAATGATATGATTGATATCACTACTTCTAGCCTGTCAAAAGCTATCCACCAATAAACTATACAGCCTTCTCGGGAGCATAAAAACAATAGAATATCAACCTAAACATAATGACTGAGCAATTCGTACAGTTACATTGTGGTCTCTTCTTTTATGCTCTTCAATCGTTGCTTACATGAAAATTGAAATGACTGAGCAATACTTGGTTCCAAAATCCCAATACTTGAACAAAAATGGGAGGATGAAGTTCTGAGATTTAGCCATGTATTAACATGAAACTACCAAATAACTTCCAAAGACATCGGTCCAGGTGAAGGAAACTCGCTGTCAAATGGCTAAAGATCAATGCTACAAGTATTAAAGGGTTTTCAAGCGCTTTCTCTACCTACAATCTACAATAATAATTAGAACACTTCCAAAATGCACAACATCCAGTCCCTCAGGAAGGACACGTAGCATTTGAGAAGACTAACAGTAAATTAGTCCTTGAACATTCACGTCATCACCAAGAGATACTGATGGCCTGCCTATTTTACCTCGTCATTTAGATGATGGGGCACGAACAACATAGAGAATTCAGCAAATGCTAAATTCAGTTAGTTCTTGCGTCACAGTTTCCATGGCCGGCCTTTGGTCGGGAGATTCATGAGTGCAAAGAAGAGCAATCTTCCCCAGCTTAGCAGCTTCAGGTTCAGGGAAGTTTCCATCAAGATTGGTGTCGATGAAGTCTTCAAATTTGCATGTTTCAGCCCCTTGACGAATCAAGTGGGTAATCTTGTGTTTTCCAGAGAGGATTTGAAATATGATCATACCGAATGCATATACATCGCTCTTTTCGGTGAACCGGCCAGTGGTAGTGTACTCGGGGGCGAGGTACCCCATTGCTGCACTGGCTTTGAGTGTTGAGAAGATAACATCATCGGCTAGGAGTTTGTCCAGGCCGGCATCAGAAAGCAATGGGATATACCGGTGGTCGTCGATGAGCACTTTCTCAGCAGATATATTTTGGTGAACTAGTGCAAGTTTTTTTCCTTTCTTTCCATGCAAATATCCAATGCCTGCCAGAAAACAACAGAATCAGTTCGTTGGAACCAAAGGAGGGCATGTTCATAATTAAAAACCACAGTTTGTTATTTCCTTCTATTTCAAGGTTAGGTTGTCTTTGGGAGTAACTTACAATTCCAAAGGCTTACCAGTTGTTGTGAGATGAGATTAAAAATATAAGAACAATTTTCGGAATAGGAAGACAAGGAAGCAGACCTTTAGCTATGCCTTGGATGATAGAAATTCGGGTAGACCATTCAAGAACCTTCCCAGTGCTTGCCTTCACGTCAAGATACTTGCACAAGTTCCCATTTGGGACAAAATCATAGATGAGAAAACACTCTCCCCTCCCCTTTGAACAGCAAAAACCTCTCAACCTAAGAAGATTTTCATGTTTCAGCGAGGTGAGGATCTTCAGCCCCTTTAAGAATTGAGCTTCATCCGACTTGCAGCTACTTTTTGCAATACACTTGATGGTGACAGAAGAACCATCCCTCAGCAACCCCTTGTAGGTAGACGAGAAACTACTCTTTCCCAAGAAGTTTACCTCCGCAAAGTGCTGAGTGGCAGACTCAACATCTTCTAGATTGAACATAAAGCTCTCAAACATTTCTTGAGAAAAACCACTTCCGCTGCAACCTTTAGCCAGCGGATCCCAGCCACTGGAATACTCCAAAGAGATGAGGGGAGATGTACTCTTCTTGTAGACCTCCTTGACCTGGTCAGTACTAAGTCGACTATCAGAGGTATCAAAGGCACTTCCAATTTTCTGTTTCCTGCGACGGTACCATGAGGATGCAACAAGGCCGGTAATTGTCAATACAACTATTACTCCAACTACTCCAAATACAACAGCAAGTACTGGCTGCTTTGACTGATCTGAACAACGCCTTTCAGTACAATTCGATTTGAAGTTTGCCGACTCCGGGATACCCTTTTTCGGAAGACCATTTGAGCCAGGCCTAAATGGTTCTGGTTTCGTAGGGTTTAGATTGTCAGAAGCACTGCAAGCTTGCAAGGTAGAAAAACCAACCCCACACAAGCCCGTGTTATTTGCATATTGGAACCCATCATTCAATCTCTTCATAGCTTCGTTTCATCCATACAAAACAACGAAAAAGAGAAAAAAGAGTGATTAAAGCTTGTGTTTGTTGGGTTTGTTGGGATTCAAACATCAGCAATGTGAGCATGAATGTGGAAACAAAGACAAGAATATTACCTATGGAGACACTGCCAGAAAGGGAATTATTTCGGATGTCCAGAACTTCAAGCACTGGTGCATTGGCTAACTTTGTCGGGATTGAACCAAAGAGTTGATTAAAGCTTAAATCCAGCCTTTTTAAATTTGGCAAATCCCCCAAAGTTGCTGGAATTGCACCAGTCAGTTGATTATACTGCAGAGCTAGAACACTGAGCTTCTTCAGAGACCCTAACTGCGGGGGAATGCTTCCTCTCAACTTGTTGTAACAGAGTTGTAGAACTGCAGTAAAAATAAAATAAAATAATAAAAGAGGATAATCCAATAAGGTTCTGTTGTCCAGGTATCTTGAGCCTTGCTAATAAATTAGAGGCAAGGCGAAGACGAGTTCAAAAATAATAGATCAGCATTGAAAGAAAATAAGTTTGAGAACGAGATTTTAGATTCATGTAATTACATGACTTCCATCAATGCATTTCAACTCTCGATATATGGTAGGTTTATCTTTATCTCTTTTATGACAACTCTCTCAATAAATAAATAGCTTCAAAACAGTACAAATTCATTGTTTTTGAGTCTCATTAAGAGTTTCTTCTAACGGAACTTTTGAACTTGCGGAAAAGCCTATATATAAAGCCACAAAGAGGAAGGAGTAAGAGATAAAGAAGCTTCACCCCTGTAAGTCTTTGGCAAACCCAGAAATTAACAGTGCTATTGAAACTGAATAAGTCAAAAAAATGCATAAATCTTTTTAGTTTTTCTTTTTTTTAGTTTCATACAATTCAAGCCAACATCAGAAACACAAATGAACAGGAACCTAAGAAACACCGAGACTTGAAAAACCTTAACCCAGAAAACAAACATTTTGCCCGAAGAAGAAGAACCCATTTGGCTAGAAGTGCAGTATCCAAACAGTAATGAAGTTGACTGACCTTGGAGATTAGACATGTTTGCAATCTCGGGAGGTATTTCCCCGGAAAGATTGTTGACATTGAGATATAAATCCGAGAGCTGGCTGAGCTTAGCTATCTCCTTGGGAACCACTCCATGGAGCTCATTGAAATGCAAGTAGAGCCCAGACAAGCTCTTGAGCTGGCCAATCTCCAGGGGGATTTGGCCTGCGAGGCCTTTGCCCTGAAGGGAAATGTTGACCACCTGGCCACGGTCGTTGCAGGCAATGCCTTCGAAGGCGCCGCTGCAGGGGGTGGCGGCGGTGGCAGACCAGGAGGAGAGGTAGAGGCTTTGAGGGTCGAGAGCGGCTTTGATGGCCATGAGAATGGTGAGTTGAGAGGTGGGTTGGGAGAGAGCTTGAGATGGGTATGAAAGCAGGAATGTGGAGATGGCGAGGATGATCAGAGAGAGCAGACCCATGTTTGGTTTGCGAGAAAACGCTGGTGGGAACTGGGAAAGTTTGTGGCTTTATCTATCTTCTAAATCTTTCCACTCAGAGAGAGAGAGAGAGAGAGAGAGAGAGAGGAGGAACATGTGCAAGAGTCAAGAAGGCGTCTAATTTTGTGAGAGATGCTGAGAAAAAGAAAGGGAAAAAGAAAAAATAAAGTGCCTTTCTTTGTGAGTTGATAACTTGATATTAAAGGGAGATGGCTTTCAGATTCAAATCCGGGCAACCGGAGGCACCGGTAATCGGTCACAAACCCTCTGGCTGGGTCCGACAACCGTTTCACCAACCCCATGCAATTTATTTATTTTGGTAAAAAGTTTGGGTTCTCCTAACTAATTTGGTTTATCAATTTTAATTTTTTAATATTTTGTAATAAATTTTAATATTTAATATTTATTTATATTAATCATAAATTACCATTTCGATTATCAACATATATATATATATACATAACTGTTAAGGGCATTAATGAGTTCAAATAAGCTTAGGAATTTGGTTCTTTTTAATTTCATTTGATTTTAATTCAATTCTTTAATTAGATTTGGTGACATTAAGTAAAGTTCAAATTAAATCATCTAGTCCACGGACCCGACTCCACTCCACCAAACTTGTATAAATAAATATTATTAAAGTTATTGCGTTTTTATTATATAAAAAAAAAGTCTCTATGTTTGTCAATATGCTTTTGTGCTTATTTGTTTTGTTTGGACTTTTTAATTTAGTTTCATTAGGTATATAATTGGGTTGGTTTGAATTTAAAATCTTAGATTTAATCATAATTATTTTAAATCTAAATTTATATAAAACTCAAATTAGTTTATATCTCATTATCTCTTTTTGATATAAGTTTTGCTTGCATGTGAATAACGTAGGCTACACCCCTAATTAAATGCAAAAATGATATATATATATATATATATTGAGGTTTGGTGTGGTAGCAAGATATTATTATTCTTAGATGTTGTTTGGGGGAATTCATTTGAGATCACAAATCTAATAAGATGAACGGGTGACGTGGCAGTTTGTGATTGGTTCAAATAAATGTTGAATTTTAAATGTCAAATATTAATATTAAATATTAAAATTTTACCGAACCCAGTAGAGTTTGGGAATATTCAAGTAAATTTCCCAAACTTTTGTCGTTAAACTTAAATAGATAAATATACAGAATGTAGTGTTACACAAAATGTAGTTTTAATGGTGAACGCAAGCAATGAATACCTAACTCATGCATAGAATATCATTAAGTTAAGTAGAATTAATTTAACAGCGAGAAGAAGAAGAAGAAGAAGAAGAAGAAGATGCCTTAACACTAGGAAGCAGCGGGCCGGGCTTGAGAGGAAAATATAAAGGAAGGGAAATGAGGATTATCGGAGTAGGAAGGAACAGGAATGGGACAGCATGGGAAGCTGGCAAAGGCAAGTGAAGAATATGACGTTTTGGAATAAAAATCAGTACTGTTGGTGGTGGAAAAACAGCTGAGCTGAGAAAATTTGGGAAAATGGGTACGTAGATGGGTATGTATGTATGGGAAGAAGAGAGTTCTGTCTTTCTTTCTTTCTTTCTTTCTTTCTTTCTAACACTGCACTACACTACACTACACTACACTCTCCCTATTATCCATCTTTCAAATTCATTGGTCTGCAAAGCAACTGAGCGACTGCCGACTGGCCCCATAAAGAGAATAAAGGAGCATCCCAATTTGGATTCATATCAACTCTCTCTCAATCATTCATCTCATATGCCCATACTCTCTCTCTCTCTCTCTCTCTCTGCCATTTATTTCAAAACACATGTGCTGTGGAGTGGAGGAACAAAATTTTGAAAACTCTGCTTAGCAAGCAAGCTGCCTAATTTTAGAATTTGGGTGATCTTTGATGATGGAGATTGATTGATGAATTTAGTGAGATAGAGAGATGATATATTATTTTTAATTTAATAAATATTAAATGTTAAAAAGTAACTATTAAATATTAAAATTTTATTAAATCCTTGCCAAACTTAAGAAAGCCAGTAAGTCACACACAGACCCACCCTTGCTTTGCTTGGCTTGGCTTTCCCTTTCTTTCCCAATTCCCAGGTCACTCACTGTCTGTCTTAAATGAAAATTCAAACTTGTTCTGACTACGTAGTTGGTTGAGGGTAAGTACTTGCTGCTGCTGCTGCGGATGCTGATGATGATGGGATAGTACATTGCCAGGCCAGAACATGATTTGCATGAGCATGATATTATTAAGATTTCTTTGTCCGTGAGCATTACTTTTTATTATTCTGTTTGAGACTAAACCCTAATTCGCAGCCGCCACCTTCTCTCCTAATAATGGAATCAAAGGATAAATAAGTGATCCAGGGATAAGCCGGATAGTAAAAGGGCAAAGGACAGTAATATGTTTGTTTGGTGATGAGTCATGAATTTAATTTTTTTTTAATGTGAAATTAAAGTTTTAATTTATAATTTATTTCTATTTATATAATTAAGGACACGAGCACATTGAATCATATAAAGTCGATCATCACACAAGATAAATAAGTGAAATTAAATGAAAATATCTTGATTGAGAGAGAGGTTGGAATGGAAGTTAACAGACAATAAAGAAAAAAAATATTTAATGGATCTAATTGAAAAATATTTTTTTGATTATACCACCATAATCAAAAGATAGGGCAATTAAGCAAAAGGTATATTTGAATTTTTAAAAAAATTATTAGAATTAAAATTAATTTTTCATCCATTCTCCAATTGAGGGTGAAGAAAAGAAATAGGACTTTAATAAGAGCAGAATAACCCAATTTGGGATTGAGGTGGATGGTTGGTTGAGTTAAAGGTGGATTCCATTGTATAAAATAAAATGTTTGATAAATTAAGTTTAAATTATAATATTTGGTAGAATATTTAAATTCATGTAAATACATCAAAATACTCAAATTAAGTTTAGATCCTCTAATACACCTAATCGAATTAGAGTTAAAAAAAATTAAAAATTTACTAAACTTCCTATTTATCTCATTTGACTTTAAACCAAATCCCATATAACATTAAACTTTCTTCAAATCAACCATAAATTCGATGCCAAACATGATCTAGGTAGATGTCACAACAAAAGACTATGAAAAGATATGAATTAGTGTCCTCACTGTCAATCACTGCATTCATCATTTACTTTTCTCCAGGTCAATGATTATTAATAAGAAGCTTAACTCAAAATTGAGAAATAAAATTCTGATTCACCCGCAATATTATCATTCTTGCACAATTTTTCACCATTCATATTTTTAATTTTAACAGATGAGGTAAATCGTAAATGGAGATTTTGTCTCATTACACAGAGTAAGAAATCAAACATGCAACCTATTAATACGAATTTCAACTTATCGTGGTCTAACAACTTAACTTATATTTTGAGAATAAAATTCTGATCCACCCTTGTCAGGGGTTTTGTTAGTTCCAATCCCACATCATCCACCAACTTCATTTGTGATGGAATGGTTCTTAAAATGGATCAACCAAATCATCTTTGATACCCAACAAAATAACTTGATTGTTGCTTAAAAGACTCTGTTTATTAATTATAAAATTTCATATAAAATTGTTACACAAACAAATAAGCTCATTAATGACCATATATTGGGGACAAAACTTACTCAAGCATAACTTAGTAAATATATCAGCTTTAAACCATCTTAGTGACTTTAATTTTCTCATGTCAGAATATGGGCCACATTCAAAGAAAGACAAAGAAATGGGCAAAAAGAAAAAGTTGACAAAGGAAAACAAGGAACTGTAAATGGATGCTTTCCTGTTATCACGAAAGGACAACCTGTGATTTGCCAGTGCCACCCCCCCTTGATTGGGCTTCTGAATCAGAAGGGAAGGGCAAGGGTAAAGTGCCATAAGCTTCCTCCCTTCTGTGTCTTTTTTAACAGAATTTTGCACAGGTGATAATTGGAGTATTGTGTGTGTTATCTTCCAAAAAGTGGAAACTTCAATTCTTTTTCACAAACCAGCCAACAAAGTGCGACAAACAGTAACTGTGACATTTGTTTGTTCGTTTGGTGGGGTGCATTTAAATCAAGAAAATTGCACAAACCTAGCTGATAGCAAATAATGTTAAACAAGACCCGCTTTTCACATGTGAAGATCATCTAATAATTGCTTGGTTTGATTAATTAGCCAGCTAAAAACAAATACACGAGGGCTACTAACAAAAGAAAAGGCACACTTTTGTTAACAGAGATCCTCGGAAAAGATGCAGCGCCAAAAGCATATTTCACGAGAAAGCAGAAAAACAGTATGTTCACACACACCAAAACACTAGCTGTGCGAGCATGATTAGGCAGATTGTTTCTTTAAGTTGATTGATGGGCCGTGGGGCAATTCTCATCTCATAGTGTAAGTAAAAGCTCTTCTGCCCCACTTAGCACAAGCACAAACCAAACGGATCCCATTTGCAATAGGGATGGAAAAGGAGAGGAGGGTATGTTTGTTAGGTTGATAAAATTTCAGGGCCTCCGTAATATATATGGATACATAATGGGACTTGAAAAAGTGTAATGAAATTAAATTCGAGTGACTATTAATACCATGTATGCTTACCAAGGAACAACACTAGCATGGGCTTAGGGAGGGAAAAAGCTTGACCGTTAAGTTCAAAATAAATACAATTTAGAGGTGATAAAATGCTAATAAACACAACATTGCTAATCAAGAAGCTTCATAGCTTCCTAGCAAGAGTAGGCAGTTTGAAGACCAGATCATCCGATGCAGGAATTAGTCAATTCTGGATTTACGGAAACACTTAAAAAACTGAGTTCTCTCTTTCTTAAGTTAATCCACAGTAATAAAGATGAAACATGGGCTCGAAGGTGCATTTAATTGTAAACTGGCATGTGTTTTCCAGGGGGGAAAAAAAAACAGCCACACAAATTTAAGAATCTCTGCGCATTGGGGAGCTTAAAAGGACGGAATTATCTGTTACAAATGTTCTTATGTCCTCGTTCAATAATAAAATTGGGCTCACAAGGAACTTCACAGCAGTTTAGAAGGAGAGACGTCTAAAATACTCATGACTACCAAATCTTGTTCGTCCAAAGGGGCAGTGGATTACAAAACCCATAAACTATTACCAAATATTCTCTTATGCAACAAGAGTGCTGGCTGTGGTAGACTCACTGCAAACAAAGAACAAATTGAATAAGCATTAGTGCCGAGGTACAACCATGTTCAAGACGAAGAGAAGTAAAACAGTCATCTGAAACATTTCTAATTTCAGTGTCAACAATAAGATGTGCTTCTAATATTTATTTAATTGCAAAGCAGAGTAACAGAACATGTGCAACAGTATATGACCAACGGAGGACGGACTACTAGACAAACATAAACGAGCAATTACAAAGAAGAGCAAGGCAGGCATATGCTACATTAAGAGGAAAAGATAAATAATTGGCAAGAGGGAAAAAAAGGTTAAGCTACAAAACGAGGATATTCAGCTAAATTGCCAAAAACAATCAATTCAGGCTAACAGCATTCTTCCCCCAGAACTCACATCTAGGATGAATTCAGCAAAAACAATTAAGCTGTGTAGGATCAAACATCTTCCTGACTTGGATCTTTCTGGTCCCATTGCCTGCCTATTTGCCAAATCCTAATCATAAGAAATCAGGAACTGGCTAAATAACTCCCATCCCCCTCCGTGGGAGAACCACAAAGTCTACTACTTGTACCCCCACAATGTCTTTTCGGGCACAAGACAGATCATGTCACCAAAGCTGGGTAAGTACATAATTCACAATAACAATGTCATCTGTGAATTCTCAATTAGCACTTTGTTTTCCCAAAACTTCTTCGTGCAATTCCAAAACCCATATAAGATCAGTTATATCAAGATTGCACAGTTCCCCAAGGAACTGTGATCCAAGTCCTAAATTTTGATTTTGGTGCAATAGCACACTGGATTGTGAAATAGACAAACCCTAATTTAGAAAAAAGATGATTAAAAAACGCTAAAACAAAAATTCTCAAGCTGTTGAAATAAAAGCAACCAAAAGCTAGGGATCTGAAATTAACACTAGGGCAAAATAATTTGTTCCCAATTTAATTATAATAGGAATCATCTTGTAAAATTCATGGATTATGTAAACAACCCACCCATACCACGTATCATAACAAACCATGAATCAAGTAAAACATTATAAAACAATAACTTTTTGAATGAAAAAATAACTTTTTGACAACATGAATTGATCATAGAAAATGCATTTAAATTACATTTTCCTATGTATTTGGAAAAAAATATAGTTGTTTGAATCTATTCATCTATCCATGGGATGAAGATGGGTCTACTAGCCATGTGAATAGATTCACACGTAAGACAAACAAAAGGTGACCAAGTATACTGTACACTTCATTACGCCACCCAGAGTGCCTTTTAGTTTGCTTTTGTAAACCCCACATTACATTCATCCAATGTCTAAATAGAGTCGCACATCATGTGTCATATAAAGATTGCAGAAGAAACAGAAAACATTTGGTTTTGACCTAGCAAAAAAATAAAAACAACAGAAAACATTTCATTACAGGTTAAAATAAATTTACAAGACATGCTTCTTTTTCTCCAGAACATTCAAGGTTAAAGTTGCATGGAAAAGGGGTATTCACATTTTGAACGTTGCCAAATAATCAAATACTGAGATCTGTTGCATAAATTAAAAGCTTCATTTCAACTTTAGTACTCTCACAGAATTAACCTCTGAAGCACAAAACTAAATGACTCCACTAAACTTCTTTTATATGTATCATCTCACAAATCTATCAATCTTAATCTACTTCTAATGCATTGACATCCAGAACTCTTCACGTAAACATGGAAGCACAGCCTGATTATCACAATGCACTCCATTTATTTGATCTACAGCTAATGCCACAATACAGAAGAAGTTATCTGAAACCACAATTAACTTATCATACAAAGTAACAAGAACATAGAACTATTTCAACTTCAGTCACTCAATAATTTGTTTAACCAAAAACAAGTATCAACTCGGTAAACAAACCAAGAAATACAAATGCCCTGTTCTACAGGCACCTTAATCTCCTTCCATCAATCTTTTGGGTTCAGCCATAAATTAGTATATAAAACATGGTTGCTGCTAAGCATTGTCGGGCATAAAATATAACTCCAAAATACAAAACATGAAAGTTGCTAAACATTTGTTATATGACCAACCCAAATGTTTTTTTACCTGCTAAAGGTAGTTCTGATAACCAAGAATCAGATATCCTCAATCAATTTGTTGCAATCAGTGTTTCTAAAGTGTGCTTAAGTTGTGCTTTTACCTAAGCTTTGACATGCTATGAAGAGTGCTTGAGAAATACACTTGGGTGTTTTTTTTTTTTTTTTTTTTGTCTTTTATCAAACAATATAAGTGGTTAGATTTGTTTAAATTTTTGCAAGCTTTGACATGCTATGAAGAGCACTTCAGAAATACACTCGGGTGTTTTTTTTTTTTTTAATCAAAAAATATGTGGTTAGATTTGTTTAAATTTTTGCAATGGTGGTCGCTTGCAACTAGTCCTTACCCCAAAAAAAAGCTATTATCAGATCATAAAAAGAACAAATAAAATCATATATACATTTAAAAGAACAAAAAGAAGACTCAGTTGTATTTACTGAGAAAAAAATATTTAATATGTAATTAGGTGTGCATTAGGAGTTTCTAACTTATTCCTAATTGCTGTAAATTAGGAACTAATGATTGATTTCAGATTGCTAAAAATTAGGGATTAATTGATTGGGAATTGTTGTAAATTAGGGGTTGATTAATTGGGGATTCTTGTAAATTAGGGATGATTTTTCAGTGTTCTGCTAAGCGATCTTCTATATAAATAGTGTTAACAAATAGTAGGGTTTTGTAGCCAAAGTTTTACAAAAAACAACAGACTCAGCAAAATAAAAAAATAACAAATTGAAAAAGACACCTTAGCATATTTGGATCCTTGCAACTGAGAGTTCAGACCAGTTTGTCTTCCAAGTTCCACTGGACCAGCAACTAACCAGATTGTATCTTTTTATATATCCCTTGTGTTTTTGCTATGGTTGCATGAACTTGTAAATAGGTATAAAATATAAATGAAAAACGGCATTTGTTAAATTTACAGCCCTCACTGTTATTTAGTTTTCTTAATAGTTTATATTTTTTATGATTATAAAAATTTAATCTCTTCATTTTATTTAAATGCATTTCACTTTTCTTAAACGTGTACTTCGCTTTATGCTTAAGCTCCGTAGGCCTTCTATGCTTAAGTGCACTTAGCGCTTTTCAAAACAGTGGTTGCAATTCACAAACCAAGCAAAGAATCCATTTGGAAACAAACTCAATTGTAAGCACTCTTTGCAACATTTATATAATATATCAACAGAAACATTCTTCTAAGAATCCCAGTGCTGGAAATATAAGATACGGATGCACAATAAGGTTGAATACATGATTTTTTGGGGGACAAATCAAATGAATATTAGCATTGATCAATATGATCTATTTACATGTACACAAGAAAAAAATATGTGAACTTACTATTTCCAGACAGGTGGAAGCTTCTTTGTCTTCTTGTAGTAACGTGCAAGTCTGTGGATCCTGCTCTCAACCAGGATTAACCTAAACTTGGAATCCTTGTCTTTCCTGTTCCTCTCCAGATGCTTTCGGATAGCAACAGCCTTCTTAATGAGATGGTAGAGGTCCTCAGGTATTTCAGGAGCAAGGCCTGTTCAATTTTGTATAAATTGTGAGCCCAAAACTCTATCCAAGTCAAATTGAGAAATCAAGCAGCAAAATGATTTTAATATATGTATATGTGTGTGTGTACCATGGGCCTTGAGAATACGCAAAATCTTGCTTCCTGTGACACTGTTCACCTGGGCGATTCCATGAGAATCACGAAGAATAACACCAATTTGTGAAGGGGTCATACCCTTCTTAGCAAACTTGCAGATGTTCTCTTCAACCTGAAAGATAAAGAGAACAATTCTTTTTAGAGAAAAGCTTTAACATACCAAACAAACCAAGTTTAAAATGATAAGATTGAAAAACCATTAATTGCAATCAAACTGATTTGAGTATGGAAGGGCTATTCAATGAACAAAATGAATACAATAATCCAATCCAGTATTTCATTTTTCATAAATGAAAACGAAATAAGTATATAACAGATGAAAGTAAAAACAAGAAAATGGAACCATGATTGATAGATCTGCAGGGTTCAACTAATTAGAAATTAAATGATGCTCATTCAACAGAATGCATAAAATTCCTTTGATCAAGTCAACAACTGACCACAATTGAGAATAATATCAATGACAAATTGTTGCATATAAGCAACCTGATCTTTTTGGGAGTTTTGAAGGAAAGGAAAAGAAGAATAGACAGCAACTTTCAGGGTCCTCACTTGGATGGCCAGCTGGAATATCAAAAAATTTAATGTTTTCTAACAAATTTTGGGACCAGATAAATGATGTTCAAATACCTAATTAACTATAGTCAATTTCGTAGCCAAACTTCCTCCTGTTTAGTTCATATTCAAGATTGCTGTCGTGTAGCTAACAGTTACCAAGGTACAGACTAACTCTTAAAAAGCAGAACATTCCTTCATATCACAGCATCAAACAACAATACTGATCAATTCCTAAAACGTAACACTTTATAACAGATTAACAACAAAGTTACTGCATAAAACAGAGAAATAGAGCATGGTTATACTCCCATGAGAAAATCAATATGCTTTTGTTTTACAATAGATTAGAAGTTTAATATAAATACTTATGCAGCTCAGTTTGAACAAAATAAACAAACACAAAGTTATGCATGCAAACAAATCAACTCAACAATAAATTTGTACATTACAAATGGCTTAGCCAATGGCCACTAGTACAAGAAGTATAACACCTTGGGTGTGAATGCTGCAGTTGAAGATTGAAGGATGATCTGGTTGTAAAAATGGACCACCACAAACATTTAGAGCCATAGGGACAAATTTTGAGACTTCTAACACCGTCTCTTATCAACCCAAAAGCATAAACCATTACCTCCTTTTCCGTTTACCACGTTATTATTCTCTACTAACAACGACCGCCCAAGAAATAACATTAACTTTTACATAAACATAGAGTATATATTTTTTCTTTCCTTTTTTATTTTTTCTATATGCTCGAGGTTCAAGACAGAAAGACAATGATTAACTCTCAGGCTTCAAAACTGGCTAAACACCCTAAAGTTCCATCGGCTGAAGATCAAATATACAATTTCAAAAATAAACAAAAAGGCAAAACTGGTGAAGCATCATTCAAAGATAAATGAATTTGGTACAAATGAGGATATATTAAGGTTCCATACATCCTGGGAAGAGATCTTCAGCCAACTTGGTGGAGTCCTCTTGTACGGCAAAGCTGAAGCTGATATACCCTTACTATGACAAAATTCAAAAGGCAACAAAAAAGCAATCAAAATCACACAGATTGAATTCTTTAGAAAGTGGGTATACAAATCCGTTTACATACATTGAGAAAGAAAATGAAGAACTAACCCTCTGCTGTGCATGCGACCCATGTTGACAGTGGCTGTGAGTGTCGCCGCCGCTTTGGCTTGCCCAACGCCTGCTTGTTCCAACCTGAAAACCCTATAATTGATGTGGAGACGGAGGCTAGGTTTTATATTAGATTTTTGTGATACTTGCATATGAGTAATTGGGCTGGGCTATATTTTTGTTCCGGCCCATTTGGACCACCAAGTTTAACAAGTAAATCCGTGTCCTTTTTCGTTGTTTTATCTTTACATTCTCACTAACGGTGTTTGTTAATTAAAATATAAATTATAAAAAATATATTTTAAATAAAAATATATTTTATTATATTTATTAAATTTATACGTCAATTCTTAAAAAATAAATTATTTGACTTTTTATCTTAAATTATTTAGATAAATTTATCTTTCTCTCTAAATAAATTTGTTTTAGATTTTATAGATAAAAAAAATGACTCATATGCCTCCCAATGCATTCAAAACAATTTAATAAAAAATTTAGAATACTTCTCATCTTTATCTTGACTATCTCATATTTTGGTTTGAAAAATATTTTAACCTTATATTAATACAAATTTATCTTACTTATTTTAATAAACGCTATCCAAATAAATTATGCAAAATTTTATTTTTTATTTTTTATTTATTTTAAAATTTTGCATTTAAAGTGAAAAAACACATTCATTTTGATTTTATGAATTTAATTTCATAGAATTAAAGCAAGATGTGTAAAATTTCCAAATGAATTTTATAAAAAATAATAATAATAGAGATGAAAATGAGAGGGTAAAAGGGTAATTTACCCCTTTAAAAAAATAGAAAAAATTTATTTATAGTCACTAATTTTGCTCTCCACGACCACCTTTAAATATATCTAAAATACTTTCATTTGAAAACTCATTTTTACATTCACTATTGCAACTACTTTTTCCCTCAATGAACTGCTTGTCAGTCGCCATACGTGGCCGCCCATTCACGTCAAAGACGATGCAGCCAAGAGAGTCGGATATGATATGCATACACAAACACACACATATACATATATCAAAACGCATACATAAACACACACACAATTGGACAGTTGGAGATGGCAGGGGAAATGACCATGGGGGCGCCCATAGTCGACGGCAGCAACCGCCTTGCATGGCTGCTTTCCCGTCCATCTTCGACTATCCAATTGTGCGTGTCTGTGCATGTATAATAATAGTAATAGAAGAGAGTATTTTTGAAAAATATTGGGTAAAAAGAGTTATTAACGTGGTTGCAAAAAATAAAAGAGATAAAGTGAGTTTTTACAGATTGTGAAGAGCAACAAAAAAAATTAGCTGCAAATAGAATTTCTCAAAAAAAAACCCTTAGCATCCCTACCCCACCCTATCTATCATTCTCAAAAAAATGAATTTTACCCTACAACCTTTTTCTATAAATGAAATTTTAATTCTATATTTATTTTAAATATACATGTGTAGAATTTAATTAAATTTTGTATTTTAAATGTATCAAACTAAACATAAAAATTTATTTGCAACTGAATTTTATCTTGAATTTATTTATAAATAAAAATAAATTCCACATTTCAAATTCTTTCTTTCCAAATATAGTGTTTAAATTCATCAAAAATATTTATTATAGATATCATTTTGTCTTTCAAAAAGATATCTTTCAAATAAATATTGATATTCACAAGCTTAGAGAAGGAGTTAGGGGTGTGCATTTTTTCGATTTAACCAAATTGACCGAACCAAACCGATCGAACCGGTCAGTTTAGTTCGATTAATTAAGTAGCTAAAAGCGATTCAGTTATATTTATAAAAAAAAATCAGATATTTCGATTAACTGAAATAACCGAATTTGTTATTTACTGCCCATTGTTTTCCCTTAATTACTGCCCATGGTTTTCCATTACCGCCCACGGTTTCTCCCTCCCCCCACACAAACTACTATCTCTCTCCTTCATGCCACGTTGCCCACTGTTTATTCTCCCCCTCCCCAACACCCACGTGACCCTGGTCTCTGACACTCTCACTCTCTAGTTCCCCCCACTCCCAACCCCCCCTCCCAACCCTCTCCCCCAAACTTCTCTCTCCCTCACCCCAAACCTCTCAGCCTCATGATGTCGGCAGACGTCCCCTCTTTTTCTCTCTTGCGCGCGTTATTCAGTCTGTCGCCCTTTCCCTCCAGCCTCACTAGTGATCCATTACTTCCCTCCTGCCCGCCAGCCTCTCAGTTCTCGTTCTCAAGACTCTTCTTTCTTTCTCTATCTCTTTCTTGATATCGATCTCACTGCCTCACCTTAGTCGCCCCCCTCTCGCCACCTCATGAACGTCGCCTCCCTCCTGCCGCCTCACGATCGTTTCTCTCTATCTCTTTATCCCATGGTTGACTGCACTCTCACCCTGCAATTAAAACACAATAAAAACAAATCATAATAAAACTTTTATATTTTTTTTTATTTTAGTGAGAGGTTTATACTCGCCAGTGTACGAGTGCAGTTGTAGTCCAAATTTATATTTATATTTTCTGGATGAATCCAGGTCGTCCACTGAGAGATTTATTTATGGCAAAAGAAAAAGAATGTCACACACACGCACACGCATTTGGACAAATTGACAACAAGATTTTTTATGGTTTTGTTTTTAGACAACAGATACTAGAAAATAAAGTAAGGCAAAAATTAAAATAAACATTAAACGTAAAAATATGAATTTGGATAGTGCTTGAGTTAAGACAATTTCAGTACCAACCCGTTGATTCCCAAATTTTAGCATAAAAGATTAGCAACATTAATTTAATTTCAGATATGAGGGTTTGTTATTAAATGCAATTAGAGATGATGATAGTTCTAGGTTAAGCAATCCCCATACATGATATGCGGGATTCTAATTTAAGCAACCACCATAAATCCAATTGCAATTAATACACAAAACAACTAAATTAATCATCCGGATTTGGGTATGATAGCGTTTCCAGTTCTAGTAACTCTCATACATGGCATGAAAGCTCTAAGTTAGGCTTACGCTCCAATCCAAACCTAGTGATTTTTTAATAATTAATACACACTCATACTGAAATTTAAATTAATGTTACTTATTTAAAGCGCAGCTTTCTTTGGGAATCATTGGCGTTGGACACTGTCCTTGCCTTAACCCAAGATTAGATTTAGCTACTCATTTTTATTTGAAAGTTAATTGACATAAATTTAAATGACGTAATTTAAATAACAGAATTTAAATGACAAGAAATTTAAAGGCATAAACTAACCGGCCATTTAGGCGGTGAATAATTAAATGACAAGAATTAAAATTGCAGAAATTTAAAAGCACAAATTAACCGGCCATTTAGGCGGTGAATAATTAAATGACAAGAATTAAAATTGCAGAAATTTAAAGGCACAAATTAACCGGCCATTTAGGCGGTGAATAATAAAGTAATAATAAATGACATAAGAATTTAAAAGAAGAAAGAAAAAAGTAAGATTATAAGAGAAAGTACTAAAGAAAATGAGAAAGAACAAGAACAATTCTCAAAGAGAGAATTATAAGGAAACAACTAAACTTTTATTCAAGAATAATAATCACACTTACAAATGCAATCAAGTGAGCTATTTATAGGCCACAAGATGCAATACAAACCACACAATTTCAATTATTCAATTAGACATAATTATATCTAATGGGTACTCACACACTTAAAGTTAAATGGATTTTAGCTATAATACACACCTAATATTAAATGGATTTTAGCTAAAATACATACCTAATAAAGCACTCATAAAGTTAAATGGATTTTAGCTATAACATCCACCTAATAGTTAAATGGATTTTAGCTAAAAAACACACCTAATAAAGCTCTCACATAAAAAATAAAAATAGATTTCTATAAATTGGTTTTTAATCTTCATTAGGATTAAAAATAATCCTTGGGCCTTCTCAAAATAATATTTTCCATGGGTTGTTCAAATTGGGCCTTAATTCTTCATGGGCTTGAATTCTTCATGGGTTTGATTTCTTCATGGATTTGAATTCTTCATGGACTTTAAGTCTTCATGGGCTTGAATTCTTCATGCCTAAAAAAAAAAAAAAATAATAATAATAATAATAATAATTTAATGTTATTAATAAATTATATATTATATATATGTATTACACATGGCACATATATATATTAGATTATATTATATATATATATATATATTACATGCATGCATATAATGATGTATATGTATTATATATAATTTTATATATTATTATTATTATTATTAAATTTTACTTTAAAATTTCATTTCATTCATTTTTCAATTTAAACTTGCATATAACCATAAAATATATATTAATATCTAATTTAAACCATTTTTAAGATCAAAAGAAGGGTATAATTATAACAAAATTTTTACAAAATTAACCACTAATCAATGGTTACATGACAGTCGAAGATGAATGGCCATTTGGGCCTCTAGCCGAGCGAAGGGACAAACCGAATAAGAACTGGCCATTTGTCTTTGTCTCCAGCGTTTCGTTTCCTTCCTATGCAGAGGCCGACACCGCCCCAGCTGCATCTCTCTCCCTCCGATCATGCTTGCCCATTCGGTAAGTTTTAGTGAAGTTCGGTTATACCTCTTATTTCCGTTTCGATTTTTCGATTAGCGTATCCTATCGGTTCGGTTCGACTCGGTTAGTGGGCTATGATCGGTTCAGCTCGGTTAGTGGGCTATGATTGGTTCGGTTCAGTTGGTAAAAAAGTTGATGGTTCGATCGGTTATAACCGAATGCTCTCCCCTGGAATGAGCCCATTTACCGAATTAATTATTTGTATAAGATTGACAAAAATGAAATACTACCTATGAAAATGGAAAAGATGAATTATAACTAAAATTGACCAAAATTATATATAAATTTATTAAAAAAATATTTTTTGCATATAAAATTAAGGGTGTGCATTCGGTTATAACCGAACTGAATCGCCCAATTTTAGCTAACCGAACCGAACCGCCCCTAAGCATATAACCTAACCGACTCGTTACACTAACCAAAATAACTGAAACCGATTTTGACTTTGAGTTAACCGAACCGAAAACCTACCCAAAAACCAAACTAAATTTAAAAAAAAAAAAAAACTAAACTAATTGATTTTGGCATTGAGCTAACCAAACTGAAAATCGAACCACCTAGATGTTACAATTTATCTATCCTCATTGCTACAACATAATATAAAAAACTTTTGCCTCGATTTCTAGAAAGAGATTTAATAACGTATTGTCTTCTCATTCACCTATGCTTGATTAGGTTAATTAAAATATTTGCTCATCAAAGTAAGTTGCTACCTCAAAATCATATTCCCAACAAAATAAAACAAGGTAAAAGATAAACTGATGTCTTAAAAGAGGCACTAACAAAACACCACATAACTTCTCTCCAGCAATTAAATTATAATCTTAGCATTTGTCCTCTAATACAGTTCTTTGCATCTGAATAACATATCACCCCAAATAATGCAAATCTACAAGGAATTTCAACAAGATTAAGAATTTTTTTTTGAATATCTATATCTTAATATTGGTTCATGAGTGTTGGAGAACTGGATCCAGGTCTAGGATCTGAGTTAGGTCGCCTATAAAGGGTTTTGGATCCAAATAACCGATCTATTTGTAGATCTAGCGATAATTGCAGAAAACTGCCCACTTACTCCATATGTGGAGAAAATGGAAAAATGACAGTTTTTCTTATAAATTGCATATAAAATAGTTTTCTCTCACAATTGTAAAAATCAAAAGTTAGAGTTGGTTACAAAAGATTTTTTTTCTCGAATTTCCTCTAAAAGTTTTTAGGCTGTGACTCAAGGGTGATTTTCCATTTTATAATTTCACTTATGACCAGTGATACAACTATTGTGATTAAACTTCCCCTGTGCAAGTAACAGATAACTATTGTGATTAAACTTTCGCTGTGCAAGTAACATGTATGTTATTGTTGTTATGATTCATGTTTCTTTTTCCCATCAAATGGTATCAAAGCAATTTAACCGTATTCTGATTACTTTCATTGTTATAAATATGCAATTAATATAGCCATATGATTCACAACAAGCATGAGTTAAGCCCATAACAGTCTGATTTTAATATGTGTATGTGATACAAGTATGAACCAATACCAACATACACTTAGAATTTTTGATGATAGTTATACATACACTAAGAATATTTGTTCATATTCATATACACATAAGAGAATCAAAGTCAATCTTTAAGTTTCTTCGTATTGCTTCACAAGACATGATTATGTGTGTATATACATATATCACAAACATATCTAATTAAACCCAAAGAAATAATTCTATTTAAAAAAAAAATTCCTACGATTTGCAATGGCTAAATCGAAAATGAATCGGTGGCAGCAGTGGCCGCATGAGATGGCTGCGAAGGTAGTTGTGTGAAGTAGCAGCAGCGGCCGCGACCATGACTACTTGCAGTGGTTACGGTCGTGCGCACACCCAAAGGCGATGGTCGAGTACGAGCGCACAGGCCCAACCTTCGCTTGCAGTAGCGCACACCACGGTTGCACTCATGTGGCGCCACCAAATTCACCTCGTGGCTGTGGGGTTGCTCGAATGTTCAACTGGTATGGATCTACTTCCAAAAATTTCAGAAAGGAAATAAGGAAGAAAAAGATAACATATTACATGAAGAAAAACTCAGAAAGAAATCTGGAGATGAAGAAGTCTCTAGAACCTTTTGATTTGGAAAGAAGTGGGTTAATTTAAGGCCGCGTTTGGCTGGCCAATTTAATTCAAGATCTAAAAAGTTCTTTTTAATTTAAGAGCTGGCAAATGAATTGAAATGCTTGGTGGATAAATCAAGTGAATGGGTTTGATTTAAGGGTGTGTTTGGCTCACTTAAAATTGCAAAAGGAATTTTTACCCTTATGATGTGTTTGGTTAGCTTAAAATTGCAAAGGCATTTTTTGGCATTAGGGGTTGTTTGGCGGGCTAAAATTGTTAAAATGTTTTCTTAACATTAAATTATGTTAGGTTATGAGATACGTATGGAATAGGAATTAATTTATGTGCAATGTCCTAATGTAGAACTTCGAGTTCCACATGGCTTCTGCTTCAAAGAACATTGTTGCCGAACTTAACAAATGCGAGAAGTTAAATGACGACAATTATGAAATTTGGAGTATGAAAATCCAATATATCCTGGAAGAGCAAGAGGCTCTTGAGGTTTTGAACACGGTCATGACTGAGCCTAAGGAAAATAATAAAAATTTCACTACACACATTACGTTGCTTAGCAACATGGATAATGACATTATGAGAGAGTTTTGAAAATTTGATAATGCAAGAGACATGTGGTATGCTCTTGACGAGAGGTTTGGAGGTATGTCCTTGACCAAACTTCGCTCCCTCACTATCAAGTTTGACACATACAAGAAGCGCCTAGATCATTTCATGAAAAAACATTTGAGGCAGATGTCAAACATGATAAGTGAACTTAGAGATGCATGACACGTCTTGACCAATGAGCAACAAGTGCAAGCTGTTATCCGTTCTTTGCCTCACAGTTAGGAGCATATGAAGATGCACCTTACCCATAATGAAAATATCAAGACTCTAGATGATATTGCTCGTCACCTGGAATTAGAAGATGAGGGCCTCTTAGCAAACAAGCCTAGTACAGATGTGTACATGATATGCTCAAACTCATAGTGTGGTAAAGGCCACAAACACAAGTAGCATGGTGGTACGGTGACAAAATTTGATTCACGGGATGTCACATTCTTAGAGAATGATTTTTCGAAGCAGGCTGAGATAGGACACGACTTATCTCTATTTGAAACTCATGATCAACAAGATTTCATAATGCTAGAAGAACTTAATAAACAACATCCAAATGGGAGCGGGTTAAACGACGATGAATTAGTTTCATATAAAATTCAACCTATTAAGTATCCATTAGAGAATGTTAATCCGAGTGGAAGTAATATGAGAATTGATGAATTGACTTATCAATCTCAACCATGACGAACAAGTCGAAAAAGTGTTCCTCGCCGTTGATTTGAGATTGAAAGGGGAGGAAGCTTTTATTATTACTCCACAAGATGAGGAAGAGCCAATAAATGTAAATAAGGCTCTTACTTGCCTTACTAGAGAAAAATGGATTAAAGCAATGGAAGAAAAAATGGAGTCCATGAAATCGAATCAAGTTTGGGAACTAGTCGATTTACCCATATGGTACCCTCACCCTTAAGTACCCTAGCTCAGGGACTCAATGAGGAAGTGTCAATAAGGATGGTATCTGTCACTCACATAAATAGAATTGCCAAACAACAGAACTGGAAACCCCCGATAAAGGTACAAAAATAACATACATATCTCTGGCAAATATGTGTACATCAGGGTCATATATACATAATAAATCTCAAAATACACTAATTTGACCCGTACATAACAAAACAGGGGAAGCTGACATCAAAAGAAGCCCTGAACTCTTGACTACTCTATACACGTCTGAGCTCAGCACTCAAACTCCACTTGGCCCGACATCCGCTCTAGCCTTACCCCTGCCTAGAATGATGCAAGCAACGTGAGCCACAAGGCCTAGCAAGCAATATAAAATAATTGGAAGTTGGAATAACTAAACTGAATAACTGAACTGAAACATAAGATGGTGAGACATAAAAAGATAATTGAATCTCACGCATCACATATTTGAAATATACCATACTCATGGAAAGCTAAACCCCACTAAAAAACGACATGGGCTATGATATCACATGCAATATACTGCCGACACCCACAATAAACTGACGTGGGCCTCTGAAATGCCATGCAACTGAAACATGACTCATGCTTATATAATAAATACATAATCAGGATGCATGCAATACATAAATAACCTCTAGAGCCAATAAGCCCCCCACTGATTTGATCTATGGGGTTCACATACCACACAAGCCCGGCCTCTAATAGCCCATCGATTGACTGACATGTGTATGCTCCAGTTGAATAATCCGCAGCATGTTTTACCCACTCAACGCAAAATATATGAGCGCTAATCTTGATAATAATAATCCATGAATAAACCCATGCTTGCGCACCTCATCGTGAACCCATGTATGTATAGTAATCTTAGACTTTAACCATGCATTTAATCGTACTTAAGTAAGATAACATGCTCTAATAATGTAAAATGCTCCATAAAATACCTCATATAATTCTCTTACATTTATATAAATCATACGTGTAATGCATAGTCAAATCTGGAGATTTTCGTGAAGCATATTCGGACATGGGGGCATTATTTAAAAAAAATCGGAAGTTTGACAGTTTTGACATCTCTCGGTATTTTGGGCATAACTCTCCCATCTGAACTCCGATTGAGCTAATTCAAGATGCTATACAAATACAAGAGGAATATCTACAACTTTTATGTTTTAAGTTTTGAAATATTCAGAATATAACATGGTCAAAATTGAGCGGCAAGGTGAAAATAGAGTACTAGAATTGACTATAATTTTACTATTCATCATCCTCTTGGCGGAATCGAATTTAAAACTCCGCCAACTCTGAAACCCTATCAAAAATAGTATCATCCCCAATGAAATAGGGGTAAACAAGACCCCTTGGATCGATTTCAATGAAGTTTAACCACAAAACGAGATCAATCAAAGCTTTTGATACAAAATGATATATTTATATATTATACATATGTATAACTAGAAAAACATAGCTATATGGATGATGATGCTTGTCTTTTCTTACTTCTAATTTGCTAATAAACCACCTAAGCTTGCTTTTCCACCACCCTTGCTTGCTAACTCTTAAAGAGACAGAGAAATAAAGACACCCAAAAACTCTCTGCTTCATGCATGTATTCCTTCATCTGATGGCCGAAATTATCACCACTTTCTCATCTCTTTCTTAGATGAATACATACACATGGGCTCATTGGGTGCAAATAATTCACATGCAATGATTCCAAAAGCAACAATCTCATGTGTTTGGAAACATTAGAAAGCTAGAAGAAGGAACTTGGTTGTCCAACTCAAGCGCACAACTCTCTGCCTCCACACAATTAACCCAAATCACTTATCTAATATAGCCCACTTACACCACACTGCCATCCAAATACATACACCACATAATTAACTCAATAACATAATTTATTTATTTAACAATCTCCTCATATGACATAAATCACCATATACTCTTACACTATATATCACAATATCTATGGGGCATTACATTAAATGGATGTAAACACCGTTTTTCTTAATGGAGAATTAAGCGAAGAAATCTATATGGAGCAACTATAGGTTTTACTAGATAGGGTTAAAAGCACAAAGTGTGCAAACTTCAAAAGTCTATATATGACTTGAAGCAATCCTCAAGACAGTGGTATATTCGTTTTCATAATGCAATCATGTCGTATAATTTCAATATGATAAATGAAGATCACTGTATGTATACGAAGAGATCAAAAGATAAGTTTGTGATCTTATCTTTATATGTAGACGACATATTAATAGCTAGAAATGATAAGGAGTATGTCAATCACATAAAATGATGGTTGTCATCCAATTTTGAAATGAAAGACGTGAGTGAAGCTGCATATATTCTTGGAGTTAAGATTTCAATGGATCGTTCAAAGAGATTGTTGTTTATTTCTCAAGAGCCATATATTCATAAGATTCTTGAACGATTTAATATGCAAAATTGTAAACCCTTTGATACTCCCATATCAAAAGGTGAAATATTGAGCCAGAAATTGTGTCCCAAAACTCAACAAGAAAAGGAACAAATAAGTAAAGTTCCTTATGCAAATGCGATTGGAAGTCTAATGAATGCTATGATGTGTACTAAACATGATATATCTTACGTCGTTGGGCTAGTAAGTATGTATCAATCCAACTCAGGGCTAGCACATTAGAAAGCAGTGAAGCGAATACTTCGATATCTAAAAGGCACATCTGATTATTCATTGTGTTATCAAGGAAAGGATCTACATTTGGAAGGCTACACCGATGCTGATTGGGAATGGGACATGGATGAAAGGAAATCCACCTCCAGATATGTTTTCTTATTTAATAATGGTGCTATATCGTGGAATAGTAAGAAACAGTTCTGTATAGCCTTATCCATAATGAAGGTTGAATTTATAGCATTTTCAACAGCTATACAAGAGGGCGTTTGGTTAAAACAGTTCATGGATCATTTGGGGATATATAAGAATGCTATTAGCCCAATGTTAGTCAATTATGACAGTCAACCAGCAATAACATATACAAAGGATCGCAAATATCATGGTAAAACAAAACATATAGATATCAAGTATAATTTTGTGAGAGATATGGTGGCACATAATGAAGTCAATTTCTACACAAAATATGGTATCATATCCTCTGATGAAGCTTATTTCAAAATAAGTTTTTGATAGGCATGTAAAAACACTGGGTTTGTGTAAATGTTAATGTACACTTATATTCATTATTTCTTGAACATGTTGTACAAGTTTTATCATTTGATAATAAATTTATGATTTCCTATTCATATATTTGTCACATATCATGCATGTAAATTTATGTTATGTGCATAAATTTTGACACAAAGTACGACTAATAGATAAAAGGCTAGCCTTCTTACACAGGCAGTCACCTCCGTTACTTTGTGGAATGAGAATGAGATAGTATTTTAAGTTTTATTATCTAGATGATGATAAAATAAAGCTCAAACTTAAAATACATGATGTCGCTCTAGTAAGAGAATGTCTCATTCTTGAAATGACTTATAAGTGATTTTAAATATCACAATATTTGTCTTGAATGCCAGATGTGAGTTCTGTTTAAAAGTGAGTAGATGTGAACTCAAGGTTAAACATTATGTATGTATGTTTAATTTATCATTTGTATGGTATTTGGAATAAGTCATACGCTCTAAGGGAAATGAGGAAATACTATAATATGTGTTTTCATATCACATATGCACAAAGTTGATCGATAAGGATAATTAAAGTTCTAATATCAACTTTGATAGTGTGAGTCCTTGAGATTATTTGTGATCTCACTAAGTGCCATTTGATAACTCCTAGTATGTTCTGAAAGTTTTTTGGTTTAATGTTTGCTATCTTGATATGTTGCCAAATGGTTATGATTGATTTGATTAGTTGGAACATATTGGAAAAGCAAGTTAACTAAAAATGGAGAGAATCGAGAAAAAAGGAAAAATCATTTCAAGTCATCATATCATTTGTATTCATTGGTCGACCAATTATATTTATCTTATATTTATCTCAGTGATTAAATATAATTATGAATACAAGACATAAGATCAAAGAGAGTTAGATATGATAAATGATTTGGGGTACTTCATACTTATCTACTTAATTTCAAGACATTATATACTCATAACCGTTATATAACAATTGAGCTTTTGAAGTATGCACGGTCGCATGGCCTATCTGCCTGTATGAAAGCTATAAGAGGAATGGGAAATTATAGAAATATTGAGCCCATTATGTGCGAGTGAGATATGTTGGAGAACTAGATCTAGATCCGAGTCGAGTCACTCATAAAAGGGTTTTGGATCCAAATAACCAGATCCATTTATGGATCTAGCGATAATTGCAGAAAACTACCCACTTCCTCTATATGTGGAGAAAATGGAAAATTGACAATTTTTCTCATAAACTACATATAAAATAGTTTTTCTCACAATTGTAAAAAAAGAACGTTGGAGTTGGTTGCAAAATAGTTTTTTCTCATATTTCCTCTAAAGGTTTTTAGGCTATGACTTAAGGGTGATTTTCCATTTTGTATTTCACTTGTGACCAGTGATGCAACTATTGTGATTAAACTTCTGCCGTGCAAGTAACAAGTAATTATTATGATTAAACTTCCGTTGTGCAAGTAATAGGTATGTTATTTTTGTTATGATTCTTATTTCTTTTTTCCATCAATGAGGTTTAATAAATAGCTTGCCAAGCACTCTATTGCAAAAACAAATCAACACATGATGACAAGGAGTAGAACAAGAATTTGAATTTCTTAAGATAGGAGAGTGGAGATTGATGATACCAGTGGATTGCCTGTTGAGACAATGTTGATTGGCTCAGCCAATCAAAACTCTATGGTATCATACTATGAAGCATCTTAGTGAATACTGCAAGTCTTTTTGGTGTACCAAGAAATGGCTAATTCATTTCTGGTAGGGACACAAATGAGCCGAGTTGTTCAGGCTCGATTTAGTAAAAGCTCGTTTGAGTTCGTTCGTTAAGGTAAATGAACCAAGCTTAAGCATAAATTTGAAGTTCGATTTATTAATGAGCTAAGCTTAAGCTCAACAAAGTTTGGCTCGATAAGCTAGAGTTGGCTCGATGTTTAATAGAATATATTGATAAAAATATTTGTTGTGACTTAAAATTAATCAATTAATGTATAAGCATAATGGAATAATTATTATTTTAATCAAGTAAAGAAATATTTAGTTGAGTAACTTAAATATTTAAGGAATTAATCAATTATATACTAATTCAATTATATACTTATCTTAATTGATAGAATAACATTAATATTTGTAATAAATCTATATTTATAATTTTGTATAATTAAATTTCAAAAAATTACTATTTAGTAACTCTGTATATTTCATTCGAGTAATACTTATTTTACTCTATTAAAGTTTAATGTTATATTAAATTTTAAAAAATTAATCATTACAATCTTACCGATAATATTAAATGCACATTCTAAATATTTTATTTATAAACAAAATATATAAACTTACATCACATTAATAATTGTCTATAATAATAATTAAAATGATTAATTTATAATAATAATTAAAATTATTATTATTAGAATCAATAATAATTTATACTTCTTTGATAGAGTATAACAGCATAAGAGTTTTTAAATTTTTATATTTTATATATTATAAATTATAAAAACACACCCTATATAAATACTAACTTTCCTAAAAATCCTAATTTGTGCTCCAACCTCCCGCCTCCTATTCCCAAATGCAATTAACTTGAAGAGCAAGGAAGAACGGCTGCCGTCACCGCCGGCTGCCCCTTCCGCCGTCTCTCACCGCTTCGTCTGCCATCACCGCTGCTCGCTGCCTCTCTGAAGCCTACCACCGCCGCTCGCCGCCGACTTCGGAGAAGAAAGCCGAAGCCTCTCTCCCTCTCCGCCGTCTCTCACCGCAACGGCTGCCCTCCCCGTCGTCTCTCACCTCGCCGGCTGCCCTCATTGCCTCTCGCTGCCTCTCTCATCGCCGGCTTCAGAAAAGAAAGCCGAAGCCTCTCGCCGCCCTCTCCGCCGTCTCTCACCACACAGTACAGCCCTCTTGACCGCACGGCCTCATCTCAATGGTTATTTTTTTGCATACTATTATTTGTTGTTGAGTATTGTTTATCTTTATGTCGATATGCATACTGTGACTGGTGGAAAATAGGTGTATTTTTGTTGCTGAGTTTTTGTCATTGTTTGATTGTTTCCTACTTTGGTTGATTTATGTATATTTGTTGATTATATGTTAATATTTTTATTACACATCAATTTATTAGATTTTTCTAAATAAAAAAAAATTATTAAATTTCAGCTGAAGCCCCAGCCAAGCCAGAGCCTAAGCCCGGCTCGCTAATCCAATTAACGAGCCGAGTGTGAGCTTGAGCCAGTGCTAAATGTTATTGAGCCGAGCTAAGCTTAGGGAAGCTTAGTTCGGCTTGGCTCCTTTGCAACCCTAGCTGCAAAGCCACAGGAGGTGACTTGGTAAAGTAACTCCTCAAACCAAAGCTAATATATAAACAAATGCCATAGATAACAAAGGATATAACTACCTGTGGCTATGGGGGGGGTGATTGAACTAAAATACCATATATGCTTCATTCTAAATCTGTAAAATAATGTAATAAATAGATATTAACTAATGTATTCAACACATTAAAACAGATATTGAAATACTGAGAGGCTCAAATACTCTTATTTACAATTACAAATGCATGAGTCTTCAGAATCTAAATTTTTATAGGTGTGGGCTATTAACGGTAACCTTTGTCAATTCTAAAAACAATACACAGAATTAATTAAATAATTTCAAAGTAACAAGTATTGAACTAAAATTTTAAAAAAAGAGTAGTAATGAGTTTACCTTCTTCAAGTTGTTCAACATAATCCAAATCTTCTTCAACATTCATTGGGGTGGTAGATGACCAAAGCCAATTTTGAGTACAAAACAACTTTCCAACCACTTTAAGAGATAGAGAACTCCTAAATGAATTAAGTACCTGACCTTCTGTGCTGAAAGGAGACTCAAACGCAATAGTAGAAACTGAAATTATTAACACATCCCGAGTCATAGAAGATAGAATAGGAAACCGATGACAATTAGTTTTCCACCAATTCAAAATGTCAAAGTCATTAGTTTCCTCATCACACACTTCACTTAAATAATTATCCCATTTTGAAGGGATAGTTGTAGACCCACTACCACTAGTAGACTTATACTTTTTGAAAAGAGAACTAAGCAAGTTTGGTATGCTAGATTTTCCCTTCTCGACATTCTCCCCAACAAGTGGAGTAGACACTTGAGACGACTCTCCTAGTTCACCTTAAAGTGCCAATTTTTTCTTATATTCTTCATACAAAGTATGTACGACATTTTTTAAGGACTAAACTGCAACAACCCTTTTCTCATCTAGATACATCTCCTAAAGTGCATACTCTATAAACTCTAACTTGTGCCTAGGATCAAACACCACAGCAATGTAAAGCAGGTGATTTATTTTTTTCGAATCCCCCCAATATTTGTCAAACTTCTCTTTCATTTTTCTAGTCATCTCACTCAACTCAAGATCATCACCCTCTTGCCACTCATGTAAGAGACATTGAACAGTACTAATCTCATGGAAAAATGTGTTGGAGGTGACATATGAAGAACCCGCAAAGTAAGCTCGTAAAATTATTGCAACACTCTAACAAACATTCTGACTCTCATCCAATCCTCTGGCTTGGGTCTCCCATCAATGGTAATAACATGTTGCAGCTCATTATTCCAACTACTTGTACCAAGATCAAGTATAAAACATGGCTCTTCCTCATCAAATTTCTCAAAAGCCCTCTCAAACTTTTGAGCATTCTTTAACGTCAAGTATGTGGAATTCCATCTAGTTGCAACATCCAACTACAATAGGCCTTTAGATTCGATTTTTTCCACTTCCACACATTCTTTGAATTTTCTTAGTCTTGTTGGAGATTGTCTAATATATTTGACTGCATCCCTAACTCTTGTTATTGATTCATCTAGCTCTTTCAACCCATGTTGCACAATCAGATTTATTATATGAGCCACACACCTTATATGTAAATAATGTCCACTCATAATGCTAGCATCCTATTTCATCATTTTTTTTCCTGAAGTTACCCATAACAACATCATTTGAACTAGCATTATCTACTGTCAAAGTAAAAACTCTATCAAGTTTCGATCCCATTGAACACTTCTCAATTGCCATAGCAATGACATCACCCCTATGACTAGATATTGGACAAAAATTTAAATTTTTTTCTTCAAAATCCAATTATTGTCAATATAGTGCACCGTCAAGCACATATAATTAATCTTTTGAATGAAAGTCCATGTGTCAGTGGTTAATCAAACTATTTGATATGAATTTTTTACCTCATTCATCAATTTCAATCTCTCTTCATTGAATAATTCAAAACAATCACAATAAATTATCCAATGTGAAGGAATTCAAAATTTTGGACAAATCACATTAATGAAGTGCCTAAACCCCTCACGCTCAACAAATTTGAAAGACATCTCATCTACCATCACCATGCGAGCTAAAGCCTTTATAGCAAGCATTTGATCAAATTTTCAATTCACCAATCCCATACTCTCCCCCTCTCTCTTACCTCCCATTAAAGTTGGTTGCAAGTTTAATTGTATTTGGTGGGTTTCCAAAGCATGAGGGTGTTTTTTTACATGTTCCCATATGATTTCTTAAAGTCGTAGTCCCATTTTTTTTAGGATCATAGTGGAACACCCTATAACAATAGTTGCATCTTCCTTTAATCTGACTCTTTGGATTTGTAAACTTAGTAAAATGATCCCACACATCTGACCTAACTCTTATTGTTTTTCTCTTTGCTTTTCCTAGTGATGTTGCACCTCTATCAGCTTGAGATTGGCTACCTTGACTTAGAACTATTGGTACAGGTTTGGACCTATCATCCATACTAGGGATGTTTATGGTGTGACTGATGTCTTCTTCTCTTACCATCTAAAATTAATACAATTGTAATTAATATGTATTTAAATAGTGAGTTAAAATGTTTTCTTGTGATTAACTTACAATCTTGTAATTTAAAAGAAAAATTAAGGGGCTGCAATTAAAATTCTATCATTCTCCTAGTACTAACACTAGAAGTTTAAGTTTATAACATGAGAAAATAACCACTTCCTATATTATGACCATATAACAACAATGTATATTTATTATTTTTAATTTAACACACATCAATATATAGAGGCCAAAAATAAAAAGGACTGGTGAATTAATATAATAAAAGCCTTAGTATATTATTGTTGTTTACAAAGCAATAGAAACATTTACATTTAGAAGTTACTTGTGAATTAATTTAAATAAAAATAAACAGATGAAATGCATTGATACCATGGAGAACCAAAAATCTTCACAAACCAAGTTCGAACAATCTTGACTTGCTAGCCAGTGATTTTTCCCTTTATTATAAAGCAACTGATTAAACATGAAATCCACTTCTACCACATAATCACATTACACAACTAAATAATGTTGGGATAAAAAATACATGCTTGAAATTTTGCAACTATTATGTATCAGGAGTGAGGAGGATCCCTTGTCAAGATTCTGTAGCAAGTTCAACAACCTTCTTTCCTTATACAACCTGAGATGTTTTAAGAAGAATAAGTAGTGAATCCCAACATAACAAAGAATGGCAACAACAATAAGAAATGAGAGAAAGAATGACAACAACATAATGAAATGAGAAAGAGAATGAAAGACCCCATTGAGACAACAACAAACCCCCAAACTTGTAACTAAAAGTCTAAAAAATTTAAAAAATCCGAAACCCTAACATAACAGAAATTCAAAACTAACCTCTATCAATCGTAGGTGTGGCCATGTGGGTGGATTGCAGACAACTCGGTGTGGTGTGGGTTGATATGCGGAAAGAATCAAACTAACCTATGCCCGACGGTAATCAATTAGGATTTAGGTTTAGGGTTTCGGTTAAGAGTAGAACTGAATGAGGCAAGGAGCTAACCGACGGCAACGAATCGACGGATGGTAGGGTTTTCTCAGTTTCAGTTAGGATGGATTAAGGTTTCTCTCTCTCTCGAACGCTCAAATATTCAAACTCACTGATAAACTCACCTTTGTCGACGTTTGAGAGCAAAGGGAAAGGGGACGAAAGACGGAGGTGATGAATGAAGTGACAAAAGGAATCGATGGTGACGGTAGGGTATTAGGGTTTCAGTTTCCCTCTCTCTCGTTGCATTCGAAAACTTTTGAACACAAATGGATTGGATGTGTAGACCTTGTTCTCCACGACCATGATAGGGTTCTTTGTGTATAGTCAATTTTTAGCATAAAACGTCGTTTTGATTAACGATTGGTTCGATTTAATCAGTTAGTTGAACAAGGAAAACCGAACTAATTTTTAATAATCGAACTTTTTCCCAATATAACCGAACCGATTACCTATCCCGAAATAACTAAACCATTGCACACCCCTATATAAAATTAACCCCCAACATTATTAAAATTGAAAAATGAACTTTAAACTAATAATTTCACTAGGCTAGCAATCACATTACTCCCAGCCCCACCCAAATCTATTGTCTCCTCCCATGTGTCCTTGGTTATTCCGACAATGAAAATAAGTCATCTCATCAAATATATATACACATCATCAAATATTGATTATTCAAAATTAATGGCAGAAAACTTAATATTCATCTTCCAAAATTCATTATGCAATTAACAAGAAAAAAAACTCATATATTCCAGATGAAAAAACTCATCTATTATGTTTACAAATATTATGCCTAGAAGTATTCTGTCCGAAAAAAACTCATTTTTTCATCTAAAAGAGATGGATTTTTTTTTTTTTTGTTAATTGTATTATGGATTTTGTAAGAAGAACGTTAGGTTTTTTACCTTAGTTTGGGATAATCACTATTTGATGATGTGTATAAATTTGATGATGTGACTTATTTTTATTGGTGGAATAGCCAAGAGTGCAGGGGAGGAGACAGCAGATCTGAGCCCATTAAATTTATACACATTATCAAATAGTGATTATCCTAAATTAATGACACAAAACTTAACGTTCTTTTTTTAAAATTTATTATGTAATTAACAAAAAAAACTCATATCTTCCGGATGAAAAAACTCATCTATTATGTCTGAAAGTATTCTCTCTGAAAAAAATTCATTTATTTACTTGGAATATATGAATTTTTTTTTCTGCTAATTACAGAATAGATTTTGTAAAAAAAATGTTAAAGTTTTTTATCTTAGATTGAAATAATCACTATTTGATATTGTGTATAAATTTAATGAGATGGCTTATTTTCATTGGTGAGACAGCGAAAGGAAACACCCAGCCTGGTTCAACACGAAATACAGCTACGATGAGTTCAGGGCTAAATGTGAGGACCGTCGATGCACTTAGATCCACGTTAACCCTCAGATCTCTGCAACTTCACCAAGCCATAAAACACGCACCTGTACTGTTGGACATCCTTGCCAAGTCGCTCGAAACCTCTGAGCGCTCAATGTGTTGGGCTTCAGTAACTGCTGGTGGCTTTCGATTCCTTTGTTACTGCCGCGTTTCTCTTCCACCTGTCGCCACTGCTTCTTATTTGTTGCATCCGTTCACCGGCTTCCGTGCCCCAGGTGTCATGGACCACGCCACCGGCACCAGGAGCTATTCGTTCTCTGCTTCCTCTCATTCCGGCAGAAGGTACGTTTCCACTCCATTTGGCTGCCAAGAAAACCGAAGAAAATAATAGCAATGCATTCCTAGGACGTGTTGTTTTCATTTATTTCTTCAGGTTTTCCAGTGGCCAGACGATAGGATGATTACTGCTGGGAAAACCATAACGTGAAATTGTCAGTTGTGCTTGGAATTTTGCAGCAGGAGGGGAGGAAAGGGCTTGGAGATCAAGGACAATCGCGAGCGGTCTAGAGGCGGCGGGGGCGGCAAGGATAAAATTGATGCTCTAGGAAGGCTATTGTATGCCAAAACTTGCTTCTCCTATAGTGTTGTGATGGTTGTTTATTTAGTCCTTTTTTTTTCTGCAGTCTTATTTCAAATTGAATTTCGTATTTCTAGTGATTCAAACGTGATAGCTGAATGGTGTCTGGTATACGCATCATTGATCCACCAGCGACTTACATAAATTTTTAACTCTTTTCACCTCAATGACATAAATTCAGTCTTTGGCTATTGAAACGAAGTAGGATGATTGAGTATACAGTATGCACAAGTTTTTCTATATGGCCCTTTATATGTGCAACACGGGCTAGATGAAGTTCTATGCCACACATGCTCAGAGAGAGATCAAAAATAAAAATGAGAATCAGATGAAAAAGAAACTAAGATAGGGTGGAAGAAGCAAAGAACTCAAACTAAAATGAAACACCCTGGCAAAAAGTGGCAAAGAAGTCCAGTTCAAATAGGTCCTCATATCCTGGTACTTAATTCTGCGTTTGGTTTTCGAGCTGAATGGTTTTGACTAATTTTAGTATGAAATACCTAATGCACATGCTATTAGTTGGTTGGACCTAGAATAAATTGCTGTTGTGTGTCATATTTTGATATTTTCATTTTTGCCTAAAAGAGGGAAAAAGAGTCTCACCAAAGCCAGAATGTGCTAAGCGTGATAGAGAGAAGTATTTTTTTCAACAACAATACATAAAAAACCTTAATCTCATGAGATAGAATCAGCTATATGGATAATAGCTCGTCAATCATCCTATCTATGCCCATAACTTCATAACTCATTAGAAAGTTGCATGCTTTTCTCAGTAGGTTTAGGGAATTGTATGATGTTTTTTGTTTGTTTCTTATTGTTCCCACTTAACCTATTTGAATTCAGCTATATTCAGAGTTTAGTTTTCATCTACAATATTTACAGGACACGTGTTCTGCGACATATGACTTCTGAGTTGAACTTGAATATTAGAAGTGATGGGTATGTGAGGGTTCAAGATCTATTGAAGCTGAATATGAAAACATTTGCCAATATTCCGCTAAGAGCTCATACTGTTGATGATATTAGGGAGGTTGGTTCTTCAGATTTCTCATTACTTTATCACAACTTCAATATATTTAGTTTTGTATTATAATTTTTCATATAATTAAGTAAATCAAATGGGTTTCTCTTGTAGTTTCTTTTATTCCCCCAGGATCTTTAAAATTGTCTTGTTTAATACGTAAATGTCACTTCTGTGGACATTCATTAATCATTATGCTGCACCTTATGCTTATTTTTTCAATCTTATTTAAAATATCCTTCGAAACTTATCCAATACTTTGTTACTTTTGATGACTTCTTTCTTTCTCCCCAATTAGTCAAGCAATCTAACAATGTGAGGTTAGGTAATTAATAACTAAATTATCCTTGCAAAAATTAGTCATCATCAAATTTAAATTTTTTATTCATTTCAGGATTCTGTTTGCCCTTTATAGAAGCAAGAATCTTGAAAGATGTGGGAAACAAAATGAGATTGGGGAAAATAACAAGGCTCAAGGAGGAGTTTTATCAATTTTTCATATAACTATTTCTGATTACTATTTCTTTAAGGGATATAACTGGAAGTTCTAACGGTTCTATATGGTCGAATTGAGCTGCCCCAATGCAATTGCCTGCATTGTAGGAAATGAGTTAATAAGATGGGATAGGAATTGGCAATTTCTGGGGGATAAGAGAGGAAGTGGGAGAATAAGAGGGATGATTACATGGTAGTAGATTATTGTTAATAAAATCTTTTAATACATAAAAAGCTCTATATATGGTAAGGCAAGTCCATATCAGTTATGGTAGTTTCACCTTAATAAATATAAAAAAAGAAAAGGATACAGTAATATAACAATAAATGAAATAGAATAGAAAATAAAGGGTTCAGTTAACTTTTGTTGCACGTTGCCTTATTTAGGATCTTCTTTTCTGCTCATTAGTTTATTCTCTCCTGCCTCATTAATTTCTTAGCATTCTCCTTTATGCCTTTATGTATGTTTTTTTGATAACTCCTTCATGTACTGTTATCAATACTTTATATGGCACATATCTATATTTTGTATCATGCTGTAACAAATGTGTTTAACCCTTTTGCATGTTTGTTCAATATTGTGATCTTTGCAAAGTTAGCCCTCTTCCAGACAGTGGAGGATGGTTATTTTAGGTAGTAGTCAGCTTGTCAAAACTTTATGAAATCCCCTTAAATCACGATTGTATTTTTCCAAATATCTAGTACATGGGTTTCAGTTTAAATTATTACACACGAGTTCTGTGGAAACCGTTTGCCTTGGTTTGATGTTTGGTCTGGAAGTATAAAATTTGTCAGTCCATTAAAACTTCTCTGTCCTTATTAAGAATGGACAATGACAACAACAATAACAACAACAACATCATCACAAGCCTTAAATCCCACCAGGCTAGAAAATAATGCACATTATCAGAAATTCAAAAACCACCCCTCCTGTCTTCAAAATATATGGATGGGCCCAATCATGTTAAAACCAATAACACTCATGAAGCTTTTGAATGCAATCAGTTTGTACCTTTCATCAAGCATTACGGGGAAGAAAGTCCTTTTATGGAAAAACAGCAAAGAGAGGAGATGAAAGTAACACTAGTAATGGAGATAGACAATAACATTAGGCTTTACTTTGACTCAAATTTATATGTTCCCTGTGAGGTAAAGAAATCATGTCTCCGTTATTATATTTACTACAGAAAGTGACATTAACTATAATAGTGTCATTTTGAAATCACCATTGGCTCACTATGGTATTGCCTCAGAGCACATAGATGTTGTGTTATATAATCTGTGTATGCTTCTAAGTTCTGATCACATACATCTTTTCTGCCATTGTTATCATTGTGCTTTGCTGTTTGATCTGAAATGTGTAGGTGTGTCTGTTCTAATTGCTTGTGTTGCACATTTTTTTCTTATTTGGAACAGTTCTCTTGGTTGTTTAATAAATGTTCTGCAGGCTGTAAGAAAGGACAATAAGCAGCGATTTAGCCTGCTGGAAGACAATGGTGAGCTTTTGATACGCGCCAACCAAGGCCACACGATAGTGGTAAGTCATCCTCTAAGCTTAAGAGTAAATAAATATATCTATATATACAGTTATGCACTGAGATTACCCGGAAACTCTATTTATGAGTATGGCTCTTTATGTTGTCATTGCTTGCTTGGCCTTTCTTTAGAGGTCCTTTACTGAACTTTTTCTCTTAATGTCACTGAGGTATGTTATTGAAGAGTGTGACATTTGCATCATGACTTGCAAGGTTGTAGAATTAAATACTATTTCCATTGTTAATTAAAAAACATGTTGATATGCAGAATTTAAGTACTATTTTCCATTGTTAATAGCAGAGCAAGTTGCAAGTTCCTGTGTTAAGAAATTTTTAAACTCTTAATATTGGGAAATTAGGATATGTCGGCAAAAGTTGTATATGGGTGCACATTGGGGAATGGTTAACTGTGATATGCATTGCATAATATTCTAGAATAAAATGATATAATTGTCCTGAAATGTAATTCAAAATTAAATAAAATTTAGAGGAAAAGATTTTTTAAATCTCTTATCCACATTAGAGTTCTGAAACTTGCTTTTATTATCAAAGATGAGCTTCTTTTTCTTCAAGCTTTGTTAAAAATAGCAGATGTAAGTATCCAATTTGGGTGTAGGTGTCAATACACATGTATCATATACGTTTGTCATATCTGGTGGACATGGGTGCGCAAGGGAAATGCGGGAGTCAGTGCAACTATTGTTGTGAAATACATTTTCCCAGACTTTTAAGAAGCTTGTCAACTTTTAAGAACCTTGAAATGACAAGCTATTACATCTTCAATTGAAATGTGGCATGCATCCATTATACATTTGATTTCCAACTCTCCAATTCATACTTCTATTGTCATTCAAAACAAAGATAGTGAGGGAGCATTTATACTGCCATACTTTCTTGATGGAAGTTATCTTAAAATTTACAAATGAATCAGAGCAAAGACCATCCCAGCTGATTGGTGGTAATTTAGGGTTCTGGAATGGGTAGGCTGATATAAGCCCCAAAATTTGGCATTATGTGCTCAAAGTGGCTGCTGCTTTTATAATGCTTTGCAACTTGAGCATTTTACCACCTCTCTTTTTCTTCTTTGTTACTTTGTATTTTCTCCAGTAACAAATGATGAATAATGTCATTTAGCCTGGATTCTTTGTTCACATGCAAATGGTATAGCTTTCTTGTTGTACAGAGTTTTTCTTATTCGTATGTTGTAAGTATTTGATTCCTTGAGAGATTTCTGTTGCTTATACTATTTATTTTTTTCTTAGTTGCTTCTTAATGAATTCTGAGTTTCTTTCCGCATTCTTGATTTTTTATGGTGTCCAATAATTCTTGCTCGGGTATGCCTCCTTAGCCCATGTTGACATGGACTATCTTTTTAGGCACATATTTAGCTCTTAAACTAATTTTAGATGAGTTATAGTGGGTTGAAAATATCTATTTCCTTATTTAGATTCAGAGTCATATTGCCCAAGGTTCCCAAGATAGAAATTTAAGGAGTAGAACCGAAGGTTTAAAAAAATATAAGGCTGTGGCAGTATAGTCTTGTTTGCAGGGTGCCCCGGGTCTTTCAATCTGCCATTCATGCAGCATTGTAAAAATTCTTTTTTAATTGATACTGGAAGGCCCAGAGCAAACAGTTCAAATATATTATTCAACAACAGGAATCACAAGCCTTAATCCTTTTAGGAGTTCAAATATATTATGTTGGCTTAAATTTTTTTTGAGCAGAATGGTAATAGGAGTCCGTTTGACAAGAACGTTTTATGAATACAATGCATCTTGGTAAATAGAGAACAAGGTGAATAGAAGGTGTTCTATGCCGTCCTCTCTCTCTCTCAAAGCACATACACTAAAATTTTGGTGAGGGACTAACCCTTTTAAAAAGGGAAAACCTTAACCTAGTTTTGAAATTATTCAACATTAACTAATGAAATGTCAAGGAAGAACATTGAAAGGATTTATACAAATTAATAGAAGATCTTTTTTAAAAATGAAAGCTATAGGAATAAATCCAAAACAACATGCTAAGTATACTAGTAATGCTATGTTTGAATGATGGCAAAAACAATATCTAGTATGGGATTGATAGCTAATTTTTCAAGTAGTGTCAAGCCACTAGATTTCTTCCAGTTCATTCAGTTAAGTTGTTTGACTTTAGATTATAGTAGGGGAGATCAAAGATTCAAATTGGTTCACTCTATAACCAATGAAAATTGAATTAAGTGATACACAAAATTAAACTGCAAACAGAGAGGCCTTGACAACAATTGTTCAAGTTGTGTGAAGTGATCATTTCAATGTCAGGATACTAAAAACTTCAAAATATACAAACATTTTACAAGCATATCTTTATGTGGTCAAAGTTCGAGTCCACAAATTGTTGAGCTTTAACCTTCATATCTGACAATTTAGTAAGTGAGATTCAATTTCATAAGGGTTATCTATTAAGCCTTGATCCTCCAGTGTTAACTATGCCAGTAGTGATATTAAATCTCATATCAATCGGTAGTTTGAATGCCTCTGGTTGTTTTTCTAGTGTTAAATTTGAATGCGACGTTGACTTTGGGATATAGCTGAGGTGAATAATGCAACAATATGTCTTTTTATGTTTGCTTTGTAGACCGTGGAAACTGAAAGCTTATTGAAGCCAATCCTTTCAGCTGAAGAAATTCCAGGTGAAGATAGTTTCAAATGCCACACAATTCACTGGAGCTGAAGCTTCACTGTTTCAGATTATATATTTATGTCATGATATTTGCTTCATTGTTT